>NC_139354.1:75307525-75762525 GCF_055883805.1 Amblyomma maculatum
TCACGTAGAATGTGATCAAGAGCGAGGGCGAAAGCTGTGCTAGAACCCTCTTACGCTACCTATGGCTTCAAGACTGCCAGAGCCGAGACCCCCGTAAGCTACAAGCAGATCAATTAAGGGGAAATGAGGGTGCTCGTTATAATACATGAAGGAAAGAAGCCAACAGTCGGCGAGGCCAAGGAAAGCGTTGGGGATGGTACTTTATGTGTTTTTTTTTATGTTTACTTGGATAATCACAGAAGTTAGTAATCTGTTTAAGGGAAAGATAATTAAACACAAAGTAGAAAAAAAAAACGTGCCGATGGTGGGAACCGAGCCCACGACCGAACCCGAATTTTAAAATATGTATTCGTAGATCACTGTGCCCCCTAAGCACACTACAATTTGATGCCATCAAATTCTAGCTGTCATTATGCCACAATCGAAGCAGCTGCCCGAAATAGTTTGGAGAAATTATTCTTGGAAGTCGTGTGCATATTCTGTCTGTAGGCCCTTAAGAGCTGCTGTGGTTCTGCATGTATTTATATATACTGTTATTACTCAGTCCAATTGCGGGATGCCAGACGCATTAATTCATTAATGCAAACAGTCTCAAAAGTAGTTCAAATTATTAAGCAGGAGCCATGCTCACCCTGAAAGCAAGATAGTTCTATCATATACTGTCTTACATTCTAAATTACGTGGATATAACTGCTTTAAATCTACTTTGTACTGCTCAAATAAAAATTGGCTAAACTACAGGAATTCAAAGATTCGACTGTAATTAAAAATTTCTAATTCAGACGGTTTTGTAAGTTTAATCTACTCGGGTATTGTTAACAATACGAATCGTGTTCATATATTGAATCATCGACTTCATCGCGTCCACTTGGTTGTTTTTTATGCCTTTTCCCATTACCAATCCTTCACTATTGAAGGTATTTTAGTATTCCACAAAACTCTTACGCCTTGCTATTACCTTTTATCCATTACGGATACACATATAATCTAGTTTTTCACGTTGAGTTTGAACAAGACAGGCTGCCGTCGTGCTGGTTTTTCTCATGAAATATAATTGGAGGAGAACATCGCTTGTCGAACAGAGTAACTGAAATGTTGCCCAAGGGCTTCTAATGGCGCATTCGGTTGGGGGACGAGAGCAGAGGCGTCAAGTAGTACAGAGCAGTACAGGAGCACTCCGAGCGAGGGCGTAACTGTGCCCCATGGGAATGCTCTCTGCGTGTCGAGAGCAGAGCGCCACGACCACGTGACCGTACTTCTCTACCCAGAATTCTCCGCCTGTCCGGAGTGGCGACAGTTGCAACCCGAGAAGAGGCCAACGCTCCGTGTGGAACCGTTTGTTTTGTATGCCGTTTCCCTCACAGCGCGGCGATTTGCCTCTTGTGAGCCTTTCGGCACCAGAAGCGACTCTCAAATATGCATACAGTACCTGAGCAATGCTTTCCGCTCGCCGAGCGCCGACGATTTGCAGCCGCCATTTTGAGCGTCACCGACTCGAGAAAAAACATATGGCGCGGATATGACACGCCATGCGATTTCCTCTACTCTCGCTTTAAACCAGGGAGCAGCCGGGATTGCACTCGGGTACTCTCAGTAGAAGAAAGGCCCTCTTCCTCTACTAATGGAAGCCAGTGACTCCACTCCTGCTCTCCCACAGGACGGTGCCAGCTTGTCTGAGAGCACTTGCGAAGTGCTCTCGAGTGCGCCTGCTCTCCCACTCGAATTCGTCATAAGTAACGCGCATTGAAACAGCGGTGTTCTCATGATGTGCTAACCATGGCTACCGATTCCTTGTTGAAGAAACCACAGTATGGATCCACCGACAAACTTTGTATCGCCCGATAGTATCCATATCTGTAATTTTGGTGCACTGTTAGGGACTTGCCGACCTATCCTTAAGAATAGGCCACTCAAATATCTAGGGTTCAAAAAGTATATTTTCAGCGCGGACCCATTCGGAAGGGGGTGAAGTAAGTTGCGGGAACTGGTCCCCCAAAATTCGGGGCTCGGAGGGGGAGGTCTAAGGCCAACCCTAGCCAAGTTAGAAATTTGGCCAAGCCATTCTTATTAGAGCGCAACTAGAAAAATCAGTACTCGAATTCGACCATTATTTCGACACGGATTTCGAAATGGCCACGGAATTTATTATATATGCCTAATTCACTACAACATCTATTGCCATTACATCTCGATGGTAATTCCCGATTAGGTTTGGTTTGGTTTGGTTTGTGGGGTTTAACGTCCCAAAGCAACTCAGGATTCCCGATTAGTGCATTGTTTCTTTGGCGCGTCTCAACGTTATCCCACTGAGTAAAGCTGAAGCATCATGCTCACTCTTGAGAGGTACAGAATCTCGATCAGTACGGTAGGAATGCTTTTGCTGTAGTAAGTGTGGTGCAAGGCATGTGTAGACGTACAGTCGTGAGCAAAAGTGGTATACAAGACTCAGCCAGTGACATAGCTTAAGAAAACTGCATCGAAATGCCATCTAGAGAGAGCGTAAGGGATAGCGACAATGACAAATGCATGTGGATGAAATGGCGAACTGCCACTATTGTCTTTATCTTAGATAGCTGTTGCTAGATGAAGTTGCCATTCAGTTTTTTCGAGCTCTGCCACCGGCTGAGTGTTGTATACCACGTTTTCTCACGATTGTACATATTTTTGAGGTGCATAAGGCATGTTTAAGAATATTGTATTGTCCGTCCGACAAAACGGCGCATCTTATAAGCTTTATTTTCGGTTTGCACACTGTTCACAGGTAAACTTTATGACATAACGACCGGCGATCTCGATATCCGTTATTACGAAACAGATATTTCTCACAGCCTCAAACATTATAATATAAAACTCCAATAGCAGGCCACATCCGTGACCCTCTCCTTCCCACACTGCCAGAAAAAGCAGTCTGAATTCCAGTTGCCATTTCGAACTTCACTCTAAGAACTGGTACTCTTATTTCAAGAGTCAAACAGCCTAATTACTCCTGCAGATCTCACTTTACTCCTGCCATATGCGAGGAAGAGTGAAATGGCCTTTCAATCTTCCAAGAAAAAATGAGTAAAGTGAACATTCTACTCCTGCAGATTTAGATAGCGTTAAAGGTTGTTTTACTCCTGCGATAAAGAAATTATAACTTTCCGTACCACACATGTTTCGATTGTTGCTCGGGCAGCACAAGTGTCCGTATTGGACATTGAAGCAGGCTTCTTTTTCATTTTTTCCTCCTGTCTGCGTGATACCGCATTAAATAGTAGTAATCAGCTATCAAGGGTAAAGGCTTCTAGGCGTGTCGTCTGCTACTGTTTTCAACTACGAAACTGTCAACTGCTCAAAACAAAATTACGTGAAGAAACGAATAACCTACGACCACTAACTTCACAAATGAACTTTATTATTTGAAAATAATTTATGCATTTACAAATATAGTTATCAAATTCATGCTCCCTCTTCTTTTTTATTTTTTTTTTTAGCGTTGCGCAACTGTTGCTCTCCTTGTTCAGTTCAAGCGCTGCGTTAGCTGTGCGTTGTTTGTTCTTGCAGCCTGTCAGTTGCATCGTATTTCGCTTAGCAATCCTTTATTACCGCCGGCTTGACCTCTTAAACTACCTTGTTATATCATTATGAAATGCATCGCAAGCCTCAAGCCTTCGCAGTGTTCACCATTTGCAGCGCGCACACAGGATATGACCTGCAACTTGCTTTCAATGCTCGCTCGCCAACGGCATCAACGGTCTCCGGACAATAATGGAGTCATTCAGGTAAGGTTCGCTTCTATTTTTTTTTTCCGCAACTGCAAGTTTAAAATACGCGCAAAAGCGTGTAGACTTCTGTTCATTAGCACATATTTTGAAGCCTCAGTTTTACCAAGCGCTATTTTCTTGTACTGGGAGCAGTGGCATTGTCGCTTGTTCGAACATGGGAGGCGCGTAGGCGCTATTTGTTTTGGCAGTGCTGTAACCGCTAATTTTCTTCCGTAGACACAGAAGTATGTGTTCTTGTGCATACATACTTCAATAACTTCCATTTTTTATCATCACAAATATGCATCGGCAGTCACGTTTACGTCCGGTTGAGTGAGGAATTACAGTTTTGTTCCTTGCACTTCCAGGTGTACACTGACATAGACGTTTTTGAAAATGTTCTCCTGGAAGACAGCTGCTTGCTCAGGGTGGATGCTTGCTTGGTTGCTAAAGGCGTCCCGTGAACAGCACTAAGCTCGTAAGTGTGTTCTTCCGTCACATGATTCTCAAAAGGCACTACCATGATTAATGGTGATAAATGCTTTATTTGCCTACCTATGCTGTACAAGTGGAGGAACCGCGGCCTTAGGCTAAGCACATGCCCACAAAGTGCAGTCAGCTGTTGCCATGGTCTCCTAGGCTGTTCTCTCTAAGGACGTCATTGCATATTAGGGCACTTCAGATGGGCAAGCAGCTTGAGTATGCGAATGTGTTTGCTTGCACTTTATGTTCTGAAGATTAGTGTCCTGTGTAGCAGCCAATCAAGGAAGTAATCGTGAGTTAATCCGAAGAAAATGAATTGTTCATTTTTCACTTCCTCGCATACTTTTTTCTTCTGCAGAAAAGTCACTTATAAACAGTATGCATACTTTTTTTATAGCTGCAGCATGGACATGCTGTTATAAAGCCACTTTGAAACCTCAAAAAAGTAAAGTTGCTATTTAGGTCATGCTCATAAGAAAGAGAAGCTGCTAAGAACGGCTCACGAATTAATTGTCGAGTAATAAAGAATATTCTTTGTTGCTGTGCAAAATAATGCAAAATGTCCTACATCTAAAAAAAAAATCTGGAAACATTTCAGTGACCTGCTGCGTGCTTGCTGAAACACACACACACAAAAAAAAAAGAAAATGAGGGTGGGGACCAATGTTGACTGCACACAGGAAGTTGAGTAGCTGAGGAAGTCATCGCCGAGCTCTATGACAGCAGACTTGGCATGGCAAGGAGTCATAGAGCACTGGCACGACAGTGTTGCATCTGCTTCAGCTCTTTCCACGCACTTTTGATGGCCTTCCATAACTCATTAGAATTTCCAGTGTGGATTGCAAATTGCATTTTTTGCAAATTGGCTTTTAATGCCTGAAATGTTTTCAGTGGCTTTCATATCAGCGACCTTAGGAAGCCAAGCTAGTGTAATGGGCTACAAAGCTTTTCAAGGTGCACTTTCACAATGTGCGCCGTGAGGATAGGGAAAGAATGCTGCGGCAGAAAATGCCCATTCTTGTAAGCCATGAATGACAGCGCTTAACCACACGGCCAGAGTAAAGAACACATAAATGACGAACACAGGTGCTGAACTTCAATTTTATTCTGTAACCACTAATACTCTGCTTATATACCCATAAAGGCACAGACAAGTGGCGATTTTTGACACTTGTGGCAACAAAAACTAATGTGACAAATAAAAACCAAAAGAAGTACCGAAAGGGCAAACCCGAACGAGGAGAGAACGAAATAGGCAAGTTATCTTTTAAGCCGCCAACACATGGAAAGTGGACTAATAAGTACAAAAAAAAAATAAAAATGTGGAAGGGGAGCAGAAAATGGGTAGCAGAGGTAAAACTAACAATTAGCACAGCAAAACGCATAAGATGAAGTGCACTAAAACTGGAAAAAAAAAAGCGTCATGAACAACGACAATGACGCCAACAATTGACATTGCCAAATGCAGAACACAAGCAGTACTAAATAGCTAAACCAAAGCAAATGAACGAAACGCGCATGATCAACAAGGGTGAAGTCAGCAATTAACATAGTGAAAGGATGAAGATGAGGTACATAAAACCAAACAAGAAAGATAAAATGTCAAGAAATGAATTCAACAAATGTAACAAAGCTAAAACCAGCTAAGATTAGAGAAGTCCATAAAGAAAGGCAATCTCTTTTTCCAAAAGTGAAGTGGAGGGGGTGCTAACACAATCATCCTTGAGCCTCAAAATCTTGGCAGCTTCGACTATTTCATGTGTCAGCTTTACCAATGTGTTTTTAACACTGTTTTTTTTTTTTTTCAAAGATTGGGTGGCATGGCTTCTTTGAGTCAGTTCCTGCAGTGGACGGGCTGATTCCTGGGGGATATACCTGAGAAGTCATTTTAATGCTCTATTAGCCTTTTATTGATGCATCGGCTTGTTTGTCCATGTATACCTTACGGCAAGTGAAAGGCTTAGAGTGAACGCCTTCTGCACATGCTCCTAAGGGTTTTCTGTGCTTCTTGGTGCGGCATCTTTTCTTTTTCATTAACGATCCACGAAAGCTGCAATAGTTGCTCAGGGGCAGAAAAGAACGTCAACTCCTGCTTTCTTTTCACTCATCGTAAGGTTGTGGGAAATTTGCTGCATGCAACGTATCACTGCAACCATTTTGCGTGGCCTGTGCACTTCAACCAGTGGTTGTGTTTTTGCACTTGGTGTTTTTCAGCACTTTTTCTGCGACAGTGGAGAGGACTTGTAATGGGTACCCTGATTGCGTGAGCCTGCATATCTTTTTCAAGAAGCTTTCTTGCAATTTGTGCTCACATGACTTGTTCAAGGCGTTGACAAGGGCAGACTGGATGATATTTCTTTTGACCAGCTTTGGAACGAGCGGAGTTGCATGTTAGGAAGGGATTGTTTCCCCTTGGTCCAAATGCCCGGCACACAGAACTGGGTGTAAAGATTCTTAGTTTCAGGATGTGCATGGAATCATTGTGCGGCATTTCGTGCATAAATTTAAGGGAAGCCAGGGCACTCTTAAGGACACTAAAAATTTTAGGTACTTCATGAAAAAAAAGGCTTCCTTGTCACAGTCAAAAAGAACTAAGAAATCATCCACAAAGCAGAAAATATTTTTAACTTGTTAGTGTTTGAAATGGTTCCTGAGACTTCTGTCATGCATAGCTAAGAACAGATCACTGATAACGGGGCAATACATGATCCAGTGCAGATCCTGTGACTTTGGATAAAGTGTAAACCATTCCATTCTACAAATGTTGATTTTAGGTACACAGAAAGCATAACCAAGAAACCATCTACAGAGACACCACACTCATTCTGGAAGGATACGGCTCCAGGTTTGTCGATAGCTTCACAAACGCATTTCATGAGGTCCCCCATCTTGAGGTATAGAATAAAGTAATTTTAACATCTGTAGAAAAAACACGGTAGGCTTTCTTTCTATTCCAGTTCTAAGACCTAATGATTTCATCTGCATTCTTTACCAGAAAGGTGTCATCGATAGAAAGCAATTTCTGGTTGCCTTGCAAATACATAGCGACGTCTTTCTGCCAGGTATCCTCCGAAACAATAACGCACAGGGGCACGAGAGGTATATCTGGCAGCAAGACATCACTATGTATTTGCATGGCAACCTGAAATTGCTTTTTATCGATTATCCCTTTCTGGTAAAGAATGCAGATGTAGTCATTAGGTTTTTGAACGGGAAAAGAAACAAAGCCTATCATGCCTTTTCTATAAATGCAAAAGGCTTGTTTTATTCTATACCTCAAGATGGACCTCATGAAATGCGTTCGCAAAGCTATTGACTGACATGGAACCATATCCTCCCAGAGTGAGTGTGGTGTCTCTGTAGATGGTCTCTTAGAATTGCTTTCTGTGTATCTAAAATAAACATTTGCAGAAAGGAATGATTCACACCTTATCCAAAAGCACGGGATCTGCATCATATCATGTATTACTTACTCCCTTGCTCAGTGATCTGTTCTTAGTTATGCATGACAGTAGTCTCAGGAATCACTTTGAAAACTCACAAATTCAAAAAATTTTCCGCTTTCGGGACGACTTCTTAGTTAATTTAGACCGTGACGTAGAAACCTTTTTTCATGAAGTACCTGAAGTTTTGAGTGTCTTTAAGAGTATCCTGGCTCCCCTTGAATTAAAGCAAGAAATTCCAGACAATGATTCCATGTGCTTCCTGGAACTAAGCATCTATACACCCAGTCACGTGAGCTGGGCATTTGAACCAAGGGGCAACAAGCCCTTCCTATCATATGACTCCGCTCGTTCAAAGCTGGTTAGAAGAAATATCATCCAGTCTGCCCTTGTCAATGCCTTGAACAAGTCATGCGAGCACAAATTGCAAGAAAGCTTCTTGAAAAAGGTATGCAGGCTCACGCAATCAGGGTACCCGTTACAAGTCCTTTCCACTGTCGCAGAAAAAGTGCTGAAAAACACCAAGTGCCAAAAACTGAACGACTGGCTGAAGCACATAGGCAACGTGATAATGTTGCAGGTATTCCTTACATGCACCAAATTTCGCACAACTTTACGACGAGTGAAAAGAAAGCAGGAGTTGACGTTGTTTTCTGCCCCCGAGCAACTATTGCAGCTTTGGTGAATGGTTAATGAAAAAGAAAAGCAAAAAAATTAATAAGAAAGAGGCCGCACTAAGAAGCGCAGAAAATCCTTAGCAGCACGTGCGGAAGGCGCTCACTCTAAGCCTTTCACTTGCCGTAAGCTATACATGGACCAAACTGGCCGATGAAGGCTAATGGAGCATTAAAATGACTTATCAGGTATATCTCCCAGGAATCTGCCCGTCCACTGCAGGAACTGACTCAAAGAAGCCATGCCACCCAATCTTCGAAAAAAAAACTTAAAAACACATTGGTATAAGCTGACACATGAAATAGTTAAAGCTGCCAAGATTTTGAGGCTCAAGGATGACTGTGTTAGCACCCTCTCCGTTTCACTCTTGGAAAAAATGATTGCCTTTCTTTATGGATTTCTCTAATCTAGCCTGGTTTTAGCTTTATAACATTTGTTGAATGCATTTCTTGACATTTTATCTTTATTGTTTCGTTTTATGCACCTCATCTTCATCCTTTCGCAATTTAATTGTGGACTTCACCCTTGTTGCTCATGAGCATTTCCCTCATCTGCTTTGTTTTAGCTATTTAGTGCTCATCTTCTGCATTTAGCGGTCAATTGTTGGCTTCATCTTTCTTGTCATGCACCTTTTCTTTCAGTTTTAGTGTACTTCATCTCGTGCGTTTTGCTGTGTTAATTGTTAGCTTACCTCTGTTACCCATTTTCTGTTACCATTGCATTTCTTTTTCCTTTTTTTTGCTGTTATTAGTCCGTTGTTCCACGTGTTGGCGGCTTAAAAAATGATTCGCCTATTTTGTTCTCCCCTTGTTCGGGTTTGCTCTTACGGTACTTCTTTTTGTTTTTATTTGTCACAAGTGTCAAAAATCACCACTAGTCGGTGCCTTTATGGGTATATAAGCAGAGTATCGGTGGTTCCAGAATAAGGTTAAAGTTCAGAGCCTGTGTTTGTCTTTTATGTGTTTACTCTGTCCGTGTGGTTAATTAAGCACTGTCAATCATGAATCAACACCATTAGCCCGACAACTTTTTCTATCCTTGCAAGGTCCTTCTAGCAGGCGAGAAAGGAGCTGGTGGCAATGATTACAAAATCAGCTTGGGAGCTCAGCTGACCATCAATGCAGGGAAGAGGTGAGAAGCTGTCTTTGTGGTAACCTCCCCCCCCCTCCCCCCTTCACATGTTTAAGGATTTTTGAGTGCTTGGCCTGAGGCTATTGACATAAAGGGGATCGTACCTTAAAATAGCAGTATTTAATGAAAGTTACAGCCTTGGCAGCTAAGCAAACATGGTATATAAGAAAGCAAGCAACAGGTCAAAAGACAAAAGTATAATCATTTACTTTTTAGCAACTAGGCAGCACTCTTTTTGTTTCTAGGCCCACCCAGTACAGGCCCACCCAGTACTGCCTTAAAGTTAGGGCTTTTGTGTAGCCATCCTATCTGAATCCTGCTTTGTCACGCCTTTGCCTAATAAATTTATCTGACACATTAAGGCTCAGGGCAGCCCTTGTCTCACCCCCTGTTATGAACAGGCTGTCACTAACAGAGGCAACAAATTGTAAATTCTTTTTGATTGCTTTTTGGTGAGATAGTGGGAAGCATCTTTGATTTGGTCTTCATCCCGGTAAGTATGTATGATTATGCCCTCTGAAGCCTCAGCCACTCCAGTTGCTTTTCTGTAGTGCGCTGTCCAGTGACGTCCCTCTAATTCAGAATCTTGTCGCTTGAGGTATCGCGGCAGCCTTATAGGTCCGTAGCCAAGCTGAAGCTCTAAGCAATGCATGTTGATAACTGTCCATTTTACAGATTGAAAAAGCATTCACATCAGAAAGTGAGAAATGAACGATCCATAAATGAGTGTGTTTGGCCAGTGTTTAAATTGCATTTCTTCAATTGTTTGCTGTATAGGACAGTCTTCAGAACATAAAATATGAGCAAGGCCGTTTGTCTACTCATGCTGCCTGTTCATCTGAAGTGTGCTAATGTGGAGTAACATCCTTAAAGAACAGTGTAGCAGATGTGGGCATGCTATTCAACCCATGTACAACCTCTTGACCAATCACTTTGTGGCTAAGTGCTGTTACTACAGGTCTACTATTACCTTCCATGCTATGTGTGTGTTAATTGTTGCACTCCTTATTTAATCTTGAGAGAATGATCTGTGTAGGTAATTGCATAAAATGGATCACTACCTTATTTTGACAACTGATTTATTGCTATTGCTGCCATGCAGCATGTGACACTGATTGAGCGTAGAGTTCTCAAGCACTTCCAGCCAATGCTTGGTTTAATAATTTTGTTGTCATTGTCTTGTGTTGTTAAGTAATGGCAATAATTAGTGAACTGGTTGATCTTGTGCCCTTCTAGCAGGTGTGCTTCTGCTTGGCAGCACATGAGAATCAGTAATTCTTGTTTATAAGTCACTGTATCTGTTCTGTTCCCAAACATGTAATTGTACTCAAGGGGACTCAATCACAGTTCTTCAATGCTGTTTTTTTTTGTAATACACTAGTCGACTTTGCTTTATATTTGATGATATGTATTCTTTCCTTGACTGTCATTGTGTATATCAGTGGGCCTCTTAGATTATCCACTGTCCGCAGGTCGCCTGAGTACAGCCCAGCCATTTGTTTACTAGGGTTGCTCTGGCGTTAGTCTTTCTTCAGGTGGACAGTTCCGGGCTACCTGCTGGCTGCTAGACTTGCCAGGATGATTTTATGTTGGCTGCTCGCATCCAACTAGCAAACAACGGAGAGGTGATGGGGAGGTGAGGAATGTCTGCGGCTGTTTTTATTGACTAGGACCGCAGAGCTTCAGGTGAAATTTTCTTTTGTTTTTAGGGTGTCTTTAATAATGTGCAGGCAGGTGCTCATTTCAGCTGATCTGCAGTGCTCATTTATTACATCTTTAACTGTCGCCGCATACATATTTTGTATGTGTGTGACATTGTCTCCCATCACATAATTTACAAGATCAGGTGTTCATTCCATATTGAGCTTAATGAGTTCGGATTTGCAAATTATATTTTATCTGTCAAGTTCTAGCATCAACTTATTTTACAGCATTGTTCGAGGACCTTCTCGAGCGTGAGAGCAGACCTCAATTCCCTGTGCACTCAGGCATGCGCATTCATGCAAGTATATCGTCAGCATGCGACACACGGTCCAAGTGTTCGGTATTTACTTTTGTAGCGCAGTGGAAAGGACATACTTTGGTAATTGCTCAGAAATATTTTAAGATGTAACGCATGCATGCACTATCACGTTTCACTTGATTCATTAAGGTGGTCACGACAGCTAACAACTGAGCATAAACTAGTTATTGCATTTCACTCCTCACACGTTAAATTATAAATCCTCGAAATTTGAGCTCATTCGTTGCAGCAGATAGTTTTAAAAATAATTTTTATTATTATTAATATTGGCTTTCTGGTCTGGCAACCATTGGCTGCTGACGTCATGAGATATCATACCCATGTCGTCTGCTATTCGCGATATAGGCTATGTAGGTTGCACTTTTGCATTCATGCTTGGATGGTGGTCACAGATTTTTTTTTTTCAGCAAAAATATTTTATTCGCATATTCTCTTTTCTTTGGAAAGCCTTTACTATAATATGCGACTTTAGTGATCCTCGGACTTGTTTTGGGCTTCGTCTAGAGATTGCCGAGGAGGCTGAAATGGACGGGCTCATGCTGTATAATTCAGCATACAATCAGAAGCATATTATTCTTACGCTGTGAGATTTAGCTTGTTTTAGCAACAAGCGCTCACGCATATAAAAAGGTACTTGTCCATTTCTTCCTGCCGTGTACCCGCGCCACGAAAGTGGGGAGGGGTTAGCAATATGTTCCTGATTGCTGAGGTATTGCCGTTGCTCTTTCGGTCCAAAAGCTAAGAGTAACAAAGCATTACCTTGAGGCGAGAGCATACCTTGCAACATTAAAGGAGCAGACAAAACTTTTAAACAAAGCAGTACCTCTTGACGACCTTCCGTTGATCAGTTCCGTCGGTGTCGCGGGGCCGAAAACCTCACACTACGGTGATAGGTGACCACTGGTCGTGCTGGCGTCATCGCCAGTGTAATGCGACAAATCATGCGTCGATAAGCTAAAGCTGATAAGCTGACTGTGACCGTGCCTTATGCTGTAGAAAACATGCCTTATTCTATATTGCTTTTGTGGAGTAGCATCTTCATCAAGCGCTTTCGTCTGAAGGTCGGCCACTGAGTCAATCAACTCCCTCCCTCCCTTGCCCCCCCCCCCCTTACTGCAAAGAAAAAAAAATGTCATTTGATATTGCAGCCTGCGTTTCAGACGACGCTCCACCGTGCATAGTCTCCTGTCCGCAGTAATAAGAATGTTTTTAATATGAAAGCGCCTCTACTTTAATAAAACTTTAGCAGCACACCTCTGATTTGAATTCATTATGCAATTGGGGCTGGTACAAAAGCAGCCAATGGTGTGTGCTATGCCTTCACTGTGGGGAACAACTGCTAGCATGACCAGCGTGGCAGTATGGCCTTGCACGTTGTTT
This sequence comes from Amblyomma maculatum, assembly GCF_055883805.1. Lineage (NCBI taxonomy): Eukaryota > Metazoa > Arthropoda > Arachnida > Ixodida > Ixodidae > Amblyomma > Amblyomma maculatum. Next base: position 75,320,404 of record NC_139354.1, read on the forward strand.
TCCATGCATGATGGCTCACACGGGGAAGATTGGGAAAAAATAAGGTGATAGATAGTGCATGCATTTGGCATTTCTCAAATATTTCTGAGTGTTTCCGAAAACACTTCCTTTTTTCACTGTGCAGAAAAATGAAATGAAGACGTGAAAAATTAATGCACTCATGATACTGATGTACCGTCTTTGCCAGAAGTAACCAGGCTGCGTGTTCTGCTTCTCAGTCGGTTAGCAGAGAACTCATAAAACTTCTGATGCTGTAAATTGGTGCAAAATAAATGAGAGCTCCTGTCTTCACTTACCAAAAAGTTATGATCCTCAGGGGATCCATGTTAGCTTCAGAATACAAGCAAGAAGCAAAACATGCAGCCTGGTTACTTTTGGCAAACACGCTACATGCACTTATTAATGTGCCTTCTCGAGTACGTACTGGGAGTTGTAACCCACGGCAATGCTCGAGAAGGTCCTCATACAGCAAGTCAAGTAAAATAAGCTGAGTACGGACTTGAGAGATGAAACGTATTTTGCAAATAAATCGATTTAATGAGCATAGTATGATGCAAACATCTGCACTTGTAAAGGGTGAGAAGAGATATGTTGCCCCCCATACACAAAATAAGTAAGCAATGGCAATGGAAAGACAAGATGTCCACCACGACTGGCAGAAATAAGCACTATCCTTGAGATTGTACGAAATGTCGTGTTCACTGAAGTACCGCACATACTCATCACTTCCATATAACCTCTGTCGTCTGCTAGCTGCCCAAGCGCAACCCACACTAAATCATCCTTGTGAGAGTGTGGCATCCAGCGGCATATCATCAGAGAAAAAAATGAACCCCCCCCCCCCCCCCCATACACGCAGAAAAATGTAAGAGCTGGCTCCACGCTCGGGCGCCCCTTAGGCTAATAACTTAAGCCCAGTGACAAGGCGGCGCGTATGCGGAAACTAACAATAAAAAAGAGTAAGCGTGACAAATGTCTCTTAAACGTAATTTATGTTCATTATTTTACCTGTGTTTGCTGTGTTTTTGGTCATTTATTTTTGATGTGACAGTATTGAAGGCCACGTTTCCCCAAAATCTTCCATTGTTGTTGGCAACGTCGTGAGCAAACAGTCATGAGCAGGGTTCTAGCATTTCGTAATAAGCAGGTGACATTTTTGTGGGTCAGGCATTGATTTTTGGTGTTAGTTTGTGTGTCATCATGAGGCCGCCTGAGATGCCTAATTGCCTGGAGCTCCTTATGATTGAAGGGTGAGATGGCAACCAAGCCCTTCCGAGTCGCACTTTTGTACAATGTTGCTAAAGCAGGTATATATATATCTATGTCAGGTTGTCTTTCAGATAATGTGGTAGCTTATCACTGTATGCTAATGAATGTTTGAGATAAATGGATCAGTGACGAAGCTAATAGCAGTATGCAGGTACGAAAAGGAGGGTCACCTTGTAGAAATGCAGACTGGAGACAGTCGCACTACCACATTATGCCCTTAAAGGCAGACTTTAAGTATCCCCCCAGGTCTTCATTTTAATTTATTTATCCGAGGGCTGTTTTTAGCACCTGTTTTCCTTCCGGATTTGGTTTTCATTTATAATCGTGTGAATTTAAGGTAGTCTCATTTCTCGCAAGGGTGGAAGGACGGGCTAGTTGCTGGTTCATATTGGGAAAGGAAAAAATGATTGCACACTCGACAAAGAGCTGTGTTGTCATTTTTTGTTCATGTCTCAAAAATGCGCTGTTATTTTTTCTCAAGCTCTCTGTTCTTACTGAGCTTTTTCATTTCACCTCAGATGCATGACCTACAGTAATGAAGAAGGACATGCCTCTTTGTTTATGCCTTATCACTTAATGTTGTGGTATTATATTTTTTTTCTTATGTCTATAGCCCTGTGTTTTAGATAAAAAGAACGACCGAGGTTGCCCTGCTTTGTTATATTGAACAACAATGCACCGTAAAGTCATCACGCTGTCAAAACATGCATGAACATAAGAGCATATCCTACCTTCCGTTATCACTCTCAAAGAAAGTGTCTAGTATGCACAATAAGGCGGTAGGTATTGCTAGTGAAGTTAACTGCCGCCCGACCACATACCCACAGGCTACGAGGTCAGCCACTCAGTGTGTATGTGTGCAAGGGCTGATGTGTGAGCAGAATTAGGGTAGCAGCAGCTTCTCTACACTGCCAGGAAATGAACCACTGACAGGGTTTTAATTAGTTTGAATACTTGTCACGCAGTATGCTGTGTTGGTCCAACTGGTCACATTGCAATGCATCACCTTCTTAGCTGGATCTCTGCCTTCTCCACTACTGCAGATTGTAGGCAGTACATAGCAAATAGTCTGCACCTTTCTTATGTAGGCAGAGCAGTGTGTTATTAGTCTGTGCAGACGTAATTGAGCGAAAGGTTGCTTTGTGGTTCAAGCAACAGCGATCCGATATCACCTTTCTTAAAGGTTGTTGGGCTGGTGGAGTGCATTACACAAAGATTACATGTATAATGTATGTTCTGCATGCACATGTGCTTGGTAGCATTGCTGCAGTATCTTTGACTATTCAGGATTAATGACAAGAATGCCAGCCTACCTACCACCAGCTGTTGTGAACACCTCGATTACTATATTATTGCGTTGCTACAGCGGCTTATCCACAACCAATGACTCGGTCAAAAGAACATAAGCACTCCAGAGAGCTTAGACGTTAGCTTGACAGGGTCAGGGTGCTTACTGAATTTGGTATGGCAAGCATCATGCAAAAAAGGAAGTGGTGGCAGTCCTAAAACTTTTACACTCTGCTAGATATAACTTCTTTTTTTTTTCATTATTTTGGCAGTGTGTGGATCTTGCATGAAAGTAGCAATTATCAGTCAATTTTGCAAATATATTTGGTGGAATCAGCTGTGCAGTACAGTATGATGCTATATCTGGCTAGTTGCACATACATTTAGGTTTTTTTTATTCCGCAAGCTCGCCATAAGGCATATTATAAAAACCCATCTAAATTGTTTTCCATAAGTAACCGAAGAAGGCTTTTGCTCTTATCGTTGTCGGTGAGCCATTTGGATAAGTCCTCTTTCCTTGTTGCAGTTAGTCCTACTTCCTGCAGAATCTGTCCTTGATGGTCCCTGCACAAGTGCACAGCAGGTGGCGAACATCCACTTCTGCAGCTGGTGTGGAACACTTCGGGCATGTGGCGGGTCCGATGTCTTCTTAAGATTCCCATCGGCATGTTACCGATGGGGTAAGGGCCGCCCCAGCTCTTATTCTTGTTTCTTGCTATTGTTGTCTGCAGTACTAAAACCTGGCTCCTCATCTTCCTGGTATATGAAGTAATCAATTACAGGCTCTGCATCCCAAATACCCATATATTTGAACCTTTGAACAACAACAGCATCTGGGGACATCACATGCAAAGATTTGAAAATACGCAAACAGACAGGCTAAAGTGACACTCCAAGCTAACCTCATGGTGTCATTACGTGGTTGACTGCTGCCATGCGCAAAGTACAGATGTGTCTGAATTGTTCTTTATATGCCACAGAGCTAGACGATGATAATGATGGCAACAGGCAGGGGCAGTACCTCGGGGTGTATGCAGTGCCACTGTACTATGCAGATTCCATTTCCTTGCAAATAACAGGTTCTAAATTTACAAGAAGTGGCTCATACATAATTGTAGCCCTTAGTCGAGTGTAAAAGGCACTCTATATTTCTTTGGTATGGATGATCAGGTCGTTTAGGCTTTTTGAGAAAATGTATTGCATAAAAGGGTTGCCCTTTCTCAGTATTATTTACACTCGGCAAAGTGCTAGACTGCATTATGCAAAGATAGTCTGCAGTCTACCTCTCCCTTCTTACCACCCTGCTGAAAGATATTTGTTGTCTGCCTGTAGCAATGCATCCGTCTGTTATTTCAGGCTACTAGGGAAAGTGACACTATGCACAGGCAACCGTAATAAGCATACTTATTGCGTCCCCACTAGCAACGTAAAGCAATTTGTCTTTACAGTGGTCTTGTTATGCTCTTTCAGCTAATTGCTTGCATTTTCATGAGGCTATTTCCTTACACCTTCAGTTAAGATCACTGCAAAATTGCCATATATGTGCTCTGTGGGTGAAACCGCAGCCATCTGCTGGGAAATAAATCACATGACTGCATTAATTTTGTAAGAACTGAATCTGCAGTTTTTACCACACATTAACAGTGCATTAGAAAGACACCAGTATCAGTTCTGAATGAAAAATGTAACCCTTATTAAATATTATGGACATACGCACGTGGAAAAGTGCTGGCCTTTACACATTCTTTAAACTGACCACTGAAAGTCAGCAACAGAGCTATCTATAGATACATACACCTTCACATTGTCTTTTTGTTTACTGCTAAATACGAATAAAGTCAGATATCCAAGCATTCCGGCGCCTGATGCAGTCATTGGTTGTGGGTGTGCCGCTTCAGGAATGCAATAATAAAGCAGTTGAGGTGTTCACGACAGCTGGTGGTAAGGTGGGTCGGTGTTTTTGTCATCAACCCTCAACAGTTAAAGGCTAACCAAGCACATGTGCATGCAGAACATCAATTGTGCGCATAGTTTTTGTTTAAAGCATTCTAGCTGCACATCGAGCTTTAAATAAACTGCAACCCAGTCGCCGTTGCTCTACTTTTGAAGCAACCTTTCTGCACAAGTAGATCTGCACATACCAACAAGCCTGGTAGGAAGTGGCTCTTTAGCATAACACCATCGGCTGCTGTCTAGTTTCAATTGATGAATGTGCACTGCTCTACCTACAAAGGAGAGGTGCAGATTGTTTGCTGTGTGTGCTATCTGCACGCTCCAGTAATTAAGAAGGTGCAGATCCAGTTGGGCAGGTGACACATTGTCATGTTACCAGTTCGGCTAACAAAGCATACTTCGTGGCTCGTATTCAAACTTCTTAAAACCCTGTTAGTGGTTGATCACTGCCAGTGTAGAATAGCATGAGTGAAGCTGCTGCTACCCTGATTCTGCTCACACTTCAGAAGTTTTGCCTAGCCGGCACACTGACGGACCAAGTGATTGACCTTGTAGCCTGTAAGCATGTGCACGGGCAGTGGTTAACTTTACTAGTGCTTCTGATTTATTGTTTCTTGCAGTGTTTTTTGCATGCTCGACACTTTCTTTGAGGATGATAATGGGAGTTAGGATGTACTCTGATCTTCATGCATGTTTTGACAGTAGGGTGACTTTATGGTGCATTGTTGTTCGTTATAACAAAGCAGGGCGACCTCAGTAGTTCTTTTTGTCTCAAACTCAAGGCTATAAACACATATTTTGACAGTAGCTCCACCCTCGTTCACAATAAGCATTTGTTATAGCTGAGGCCAATATAGGTGGGGTCTACTTCAGAGCTACAAAAAAGTAGTGAAACCAGTACCAACAAGTTCCATAAGTACTCACTGGTACCAAGCTGTCGAGGATTTTCTCTTTAGTCTGACATATCGAATACACACACATGTGGCAGCTGTTAAATTAGGTTTAAAAAAAATAAAAACAACAATAGGCGATAATGAATAAACAAATTCATCTTCTTCATTGCTGTAGGTAATGCATCTGGGGTGGAATGAAAAAACTCAGTAAGAATAGAGAGCTTGGGAAAAAATAAACCGCACTCCTAAGACATTGACAAAGAAAGAGATGACAACACAGCGCTTTGTCCTTGTCTCAAGAGTGTGCTGTTTTTTTTTTCCCCAGAGATGAACTACCAGCTAGCTTATTTTTCCACCCTTGCAGGAACAGAGACCACCTTAAATCGACGCAGTGCTACAAATGCAAACCAAGTCCGGAAGGAAAGCAGGTGTTAAGAAATCTCGGAAAAATAAATTAAACCTAACTTTAAAACCTGCAGGGATACCTAAAGTCTGCCTTTAAGGGTATGCTGCTAGTTGCTTCGTCACTGATCCATTTATTTCAAACATTTATTAGCATACAGTGATAAGCTACCACATTATCTGAAAGACAACCTGACATAGATATATATATATTTGCTTTAACAACATTGTACAAAAGTGCGACTCGGAGGGGCTTGATTGCCATCTCACTTTTCAATCGTAAGGAGCTCCTAGCAATTCTGCATCTCATGCGGCCTCATGATGCCACATAAACTAACACCAAAAATTAATGCCTGACCCACAAAAATGTCACCTGCTTATTACCAAATGCTAGAACCCTGCTTATGACTATTTGCTCACGACATTGTCAACAATAATGCAAGATTTTGGGGAGAATGGGGCCTTCAATACTGTCACATTAAAAACAAATGACAAAAAGCACAGCAAAAACAGGTAAAATAATGAATATAAATTACGTTTAAGAGACATTTGTCACACTTACTCTTCTTTTTTATTGTTAGTTTCCGCATACGTGCTATCTTTTGACTGCACTCATGTTATTTCATTAGCCTAAGGGGCGCCCGAGCGTGGAGCCAGCTCTTGCATTTTTGTGTGTGTAGGGGGGGGGGGGGCTACTTTTAGTTGCTCCAGAATGCGTTCATTTTTTCTCGACGATATGCTGCTGGATGCCAGACTTTCACAAGGACGATTTAGTGCGGGCTGTGCTTGGGTAGCTAGCAGACGACAGAGGTGATATGGAAGTGGTGAGCATGTGCGGTACTTCATTGAACACGACATATCGTACAATCTCAAGGATAGTGCTTATTTCTGCCACTCGTGATGGACATCATGTGTGTCTTTCCATTGCCATTGTTTACTTATTTTGTGTATGTGGGGCAACATATCTCTTCTCACCATTTAAAAGTGCACATGTTTGCGTCATACTATGTGCATTAAGCCGATTGATTTGTAAAATGCGTTTCATCTCTCAAGTCCATACTCGAGCATTAGCGCGGATTGCAGCTCCCCGTGTTTAGTCAGGAAGGCACATTAATCCGTACATGTACATTAGTATCATGAGTGCACTCATTTTTCACATCTTCATTTCATTTTTCTGCAAAGTGGAAAAAGGACGTGTTTTGGAAAACACTCAAATATTTGAGAAATGACCAATGCATGCACTATCTATCACTTTATTCGTTCCCAATCTTCCCCGTGTGAGCCATTATGCATGGACACCAACATGCAAGGACTGTCACGTTGGTCATGCCAGCGGTTTCTCCACAGTGATGGCACGGCACACACCATTGGCTGCTTTTGTACCAGCCCCAATTGCATAAAGAATTCAAACCTGCGGTGTGCAGCTTAAGTTTTATTTATGGTAGAGGTGCTTGCATATTAAAAACATTCTTATCGACGTTGTGCATGGATGACGGCATGCAACAGACACACTGTCGTGTCAGCTCTACCACATAGTGTCCTCTTTTCCCCAGATAGATTCCTAAGACTGCACTGCATTACCATCCAGCAATGGAGCCAAAGTTCGAGCATCACCGATGCTGGCATCGACAAATCCCATTGATGCTCTCTCTCTCATGCTCCCTGTTTCCGCACTCCTTTTATGTTGAGCTTTGAGAAACTAAAATCAGCTTTAAACCTGCGCCCTTTTAGCCATTTAAAGCTGTGTCTAGCTGGGGTTTAAAGCTGTGTCTAGCTGGGTCAAAGCTATTGCATGACCTTTCAATTTTTTTTTAACATATGTTTTGTGGACTCCTAAAATCGTGACTCCCATTTGAGAAACATTGCTTTTTGATGACTGAAGTGAAACATGATAGTGCATGCATGTGGTACATCTCAAATACATCTGAGCTATTACCAGAGCATGTCCTCATTTCCACTGCATTGAAAAATAAAATACCATACACTCAGATTGTGCTTCACACACTGACGATATGCTTGCATGAATGCGCATGCATGAGCATGTACTGAGGGCTATGATCTGCTGTCACACTCGAGAAGGTCCTTAAATGGTACCATAAAATAAGCCGAGGCTATGCACTTGACAGATCAAAGATATATAGGGAATCCGAGTTCAGTGAGTTCATTATGAAATAGAAATCTGCAATTGTCAGTTGCCTGGTGGGAAAGAGTGCCACATGCATATTATACGTATATAAGCAGCGACAGCTGACAAAGAAAAAGATACCATAGGTGGGCACCATGGATCAGCTAAGAGCACCTATGATGCCCTCGGATAAAAGAAATGTCGCATGATACTCAACTGTCCTTCTAGTCAATTTAAAAATAGTGCATAAATTTCTCACTTCCATATCACCTCTTCATTGTCTGCTAGTTGGAGGGCTGCAGCGAGCATAAAATAATCCTGGCATGTCTGGCTGCCAGTAGGTACAAACAAGACAAATATGAATAAAAATTGGAAACGTTGCTTTATGCTTTCTCTAGTTTCGCTGGCTGCTGGCTTCCCTTATGTAATTTGTCATTTGATAGATTTCATTACTACAAAAGCAGCGTCACTTCAAAATTTACGTTGTCATGGTCTTGCCTGAGTGGCAGTATTAACTTAAAATTGTATAGACACCATAATAATGCCACAGCATTCCTAGCTTTATTCTGGATATAGTCTGATATAGGCATTTTGAGCAAAAATCATGGGCATATCTCTAGCAGGTGGTGGTTGGCTGGTGACATGGCTGGACACTGCTCAGTGGTTGTGCACGTCACGAGTCTACATGACACGGCTAAGTTGGCAGATAGGAATTCTGGCTTTAACCAAGCCATTAAATGTGCCCGAGTGACCTAGGGGTAGCATGTCTTTGTCTGGATCCAAGGCTCTTTGGATCCAGTCAACCAGGCATCCCCAGGTGACTCAGGCAGGTTCAAATGGCTTGGTTAAAGCAGGTCTCTATATCTTTATGTGGTCTAACATAATGTGATGGCTTACAACTGCGTTAATGAGTATGCACAACATAATAGAATAAATTGTGGGGTTACTCATTTAGCCTGTAGTGAAGTGTCTGTACATGAATGAGAATCCACATGGAAGCCCCAATGTGCTCCATCATACACTTAAGGTAGAGTTTAAAGTGCCCCCGATTTTTTTGTGTGTTGTCTTTGTAACAGTGTGCATGACTATACATGGATTACCACATAGTATTTGTTTATGGCTGCTAAATAATACAATCTCTCCCATCATCTGTTTCAATTTCAACGCCATAGCAATGGCTGTGTCAGAAATCAGTATAGGTCACGGATGGCATGAAAAACAAGAAACTGCAATATCTGCTTCATGATTTTATTCACTATATCGCTGCTAGCCTGGTTCAGGAGCAGTCATCACACCGAACGTGCCTTTATGACCTTCCTGATATTTGACACAAAAGCCTTCTTCACCTGGATTCTAAATATAACTAAACTCAAGGATTCATTCAAGTTATTAACACGAAAGCGTTACTTCACTATGTTCACAGATTTCTGTCCGTAGACCGCACCCGCAAAATCGTGTCCGCAGCAGTTGCGAGTAATTAAGAAACGTGAGAGGTTAATGAGTGGTGTCAATCGATAGAGGCTGACATAATGTTGCTGCCGAAAAATAGGCCAGTAAGCTAGTTAGGTAATTAATTACAGGCAAAAAATGTAAAAGTTCTCTGCAGCAGTTGTGAGTAATTGAGAAGTGGTAGAGGTTAATGAGTGGTCCAATTGATAGAGGGTGACGTAGTGTTGTGTCCGAAATAATAATTAGGCCTATAAGGTAATTAATTAGAGGCAAAACATGCAAAATTGTGTCCGTAGCAATTGTGAGTGATTGAGAAATTGTAGAGGTTAATGAGTGGTGTTAATCAATAGAGGGTGATGTAATGTGTGCAAAAAAATTAGGCCATTAAGGTAATTAGGTAATTATTAGAGGCAAAAAATGAAACAGTAAAGGCAAAAATGGTCTCATTAGCTAATGGCTTGGCGCCACATTTGAATGTATCAAATACTAAAATGATTAAACCAGTGAATTAAGGTGACTTCAAGGATGTGACATCACAACCTGAAGTCGAGCTAAAAAAAGGGCATATGAAGGGATTAGCATGCAATTTCAAAGTATCAGACTAAAGTAGTTAAGGCAGTCAATTAGAGTGGCGTCAAAGGTGTGACGTCACGCAACTGGAAATAGAGCTGAAAAAGGGCATATGAAGCGATTGTGCAATTTGAAAGTACCAAAGACTAAAATGAATAAACAAGAAGTGGATAATGTGAGCTAGAGGCTGTGACGTCACACAACCAACCGGAAGTCTAGCTGAAGAAGGGCATAGGAAGGGATTGGCGCACTATTTGAAAGTACCAAATAAAATGGGTAAACAATAAGTGAATTAAGCAACCAACAGCAGATTCCGTGCTTTTGCATTACTCCAATTCAGATTCTGCAGCGCTGTTTTTAGTTGTAGATGGATGCCACTCTGCAGAAGCGGCCTCAGTAAACTCCAGAGGGAGTGGAGGTTCGCCAGTGCAGCGGCATGTGTTCTACATCCATAGCCAATTCTTGAGCAACAAATGGTTCAGAGCAGGCCAGGCTTGTGTTTAGCCTCTGAGGGACTAGCATAGTGGTATTCCCACTTGAGGTATAGCAAATTGGCAGTCAGAATAAACGAGGTATGTTGATTTCTAGATCACTAGCTTTGTTTAATGATTTGGAATGAAAAGTCTACACTTGGTCATGATGTGCCACTGCTAGGGCATACCTAGGTGGCGACCCCAGGCCTTCACACCAAGTTTTGTTGTGTTGCATTAGCTGTAGGTTAAAATGAAAACTTGAGATTAGGAGTATGTTTAGTTGCTTATAATAGTTTGCTTTAACCTTCCTTGCATTGTTTTTATTCTATATGCAGGCACCTGGAAAATGCAAGGATATCTTGAGCGGCTTCACTCGGCTCGGCAAGCTGCGATGTGGTCGAGCGGCAGGATCACTTGGTTAAAACTTTGCTCACAAGATCACTTGGCTTGTAGCAGTGTTCTGGGCATCTAATGTCAAGTAGACTGTGGTGTCGAAAACACTGATGGGCCTAGACCTCACAGAGCACATCCCAAATGTATTGCTGGCATGCACAGCAATTGTGAGAAAATAAAAGCTGTCATCAGCGTGCTTTTGCATCCCTATTTATTGAAGCACCGATTTCACATCACAGACTGTTGTGTGTATGGTGCAAGAAGTGTGGAAAAAATTTGGTCACAAATATTGAAGTTTGTACAGTGAAGCAAAATTTGTTCATTCACCATTGAACAGTGTGTAGGGGAAATACTGTGCACCATTTTGAAGAGGAAGGTATGGCCAAAGTGAGTCCTACAAAACATGGCTGGAACTGGTTTGAAAAATGGTAGGATATGTAAAACAGGCCATGAAATTTCATCAGAAGGAGTAAAATAAAACTCCTTGAAGGAGTACAGGCACTCCTATCAGTGGAGTCCTTGAACTCCTCCTGGAAGAGTTGTGGGACGCTACTACAGTGTGTAGTTTTACTCCTTTTGGAGGAGTGCCTTTACTCTATTCACAGGAGTAGCGCAGTACTCCATCAGTGGAGTCCGATTACTCTATGGCTAGAGAGAGTTCTTTTACTCTGGAAAAAGGAGTCGTATATGGGACAAGCGAAAACTCCTCCAAATAGAGTTCTAGTACTCCTTCTGTTCTTAGAGTGTTTGTCTGGCTGCTACAGCAAGCATGTCTACTTCGTACGTGTACTAAGCCCGGCGCCCAAGCACCCAAGCACGACGCCCGAAAATCTATCGGAGCAGCGATTATGAGTACGAACAGCATGTCTCAGCCGCGCTGCCTCATAAACCAGTGAGTTTACTGAAAACAAAGTGTTGCTCCTATGCCTCTGCAAGAGGTTTTTTCGGGGCATGCGAGTTACCTTTTTCATAATTCCTGACGAATTGGGAATGTCCTCACTAGCATGGAGCATCTCTTCACTGTCGCGCAAGGATTTGTAGTCACGTCTCATCGTCCTAACTGGTGAAATGAACTGCATGCTATACGAGGGTGCGCCATATACTAACTTTTCTGCTGAAAGCCTCTAAATTTGAGGGGTGCGTACTATACGAACGTGCGGATTACAGACCGTGAAACAGTTTAGATTGATCAGCGTAATGTAGAGGAATAGTTGATTAATGTTCATCTCGAAGACTAGAGCAAAACAGACAGTGGTCTGTCCATTGCCGCTTTTGCGTTGATCCTCAAGATGAGCCTCAACTACCTCAGATGAGGAATACATACGTGTTTTTGCAATGATCTGAGCTGGTGCAGATGCGCGAAGATCAAAAAGAAGAAACACATTGTGCACTTATTTCATTACGACATTTGAAAGCAGTCAAGCCGTAGCAGTGGAAACGTAAGATGTTCGACAAGGGATAGCGCCTGTACTGTCACTTCGGCGAACGATTTGCTTTTTATTTGCTATTTATTCAATTGTGTCATGGTTTCCGGGTGAAGCCGGTCTTGTTGGTGGAAGCAACGAGAACCTTGCAAAGTTGGCATTATGCGCCTAAAAAGAAGTTTAATCACATGACGACCTAGCGAGACATAAAAGACAATCACCTATTTAGATAACAAACGCGGTTACTAAGCACACATGCGAGTAGGGGCACAAGCATGGGAGGCGTCAAAACTTCTGGTAGAGCCAAAGGTCCGCGGCTGATTAATCGGCTGCAAAAAGACGCATTCATGCCACTGCAGTCATTCCTAGAAGACGCCCGAGATTGGAATTCATCTGATGCTGGTCTATAATATACCGTTATATACAGAATCACCACCTGGCCCGCCGCCACTTGAAAATTGTCTAAAGGCAACAAGGGGCATGTCTAAAATAATAACACAAAAAAAGCAAAAAAAAAGTTTTTGTTTTGGCAGGAGTCAAGTGGATGCAACTCGCAGAGGACCGGATTAATTGGAGGAATATGGGCGAAGCTTTCGCCATGAAGTAGCTATAGTCAGCCTGAAGATGCTGATAATGATGAAGATGATGGACAAGGGGGTAGACTCAACTGTTAACTCAAGGATGTTATCTTGCAGGCGAGACTCACGAAACATGGCGATCGGCCAAGCCTGGAGAGTTCTATTCGCCAACGCTTTCCCGGACCTGGATGAACTACCAACGTAACTGATTTGTAGTAATAAAGTTTACTGGTTTGGTTGGTTGGTTGGTTTGTGGGGTTTAACGTCCCAAAGCGACTCAGGCTATGAGAGACGCCGTAGTGTTTAACGTCCCCAAGTGACTCTGGCTGTGAGAGACGCCATAGTGGAGGAGACTCCGGAAATTTCGACCACCTGGGGTTCTTTAACGTGCACTGACATCGCACAGCACACGGGCACCTTGCTTTTCGCCTCCATCAAAAAGCGGCCGCCGCGGCCGGAATTCGATCCCGTGTCCTGGGAAACACTAGTCGAGCGCCGCAACCACTGCGCCACCCCGACGGGGCATATATAAAGTTTACTCTCTCTATCGCTTTCATAACACAATGCTTCGCTGTCCGCTTCTGAAATGTCACTATAGACGTCTTCTGTGGATGACTTTTCTGTTACCCTTAGGCGTGTTTACACCTGCTGACTAGTTCGCCTGTGTGCATCAAAGACGGTTTTTAACAGACACATTTTTCATATGTGATATTTAATTCCGTAGAGGATCATTGGAGTATGTTTTGAATATTAATTGAAGCAATCCTAAATAAATAAAAAATGTTACCTGATTATATGAAGCCGAAGGGCTTGCGAGGGTGTCATCTCTGCGTGCCGTCAGTATGATGCCGTATTGTTCAGTGAAAAACCCGCTTCCTCCATTTACTGGATTTGATTAAGCTTCACCGCTGCAGCACAGTCCCCCAACTTAAAGGGCTTGCTCTTCGAGCTATATAGGCTAAGTCTCTATTGGCGTGGCTCACAGATATCATACATTTTGCGAAAAAAGAATGCTTGCCTTCGTTATTTCGATAGCATTTTTTTTGTACGACCGTTTTGTGACCTTGGGGCGATGAAATTTTGAGCCAATTGGTGAACAGCACGATTCCTATCTCGCCTTCCGTTTCCTCGTTGTTTTTTTAGCTCACGAGGTTAGGGAGGATATTTTATGTGAGACTAAAAGTTACCTGTATGTGCGCACCGGCCTTGGCGCGTTGTAACAGACAGGTGCGGTGCACTCTATTTATTGAGGTTGCGTCACTTGTGCTAGCCAGCCAGTCAGAGCGATCATTGCAGCAATTGTTGGGGTGCTACGTTTCGGCTCCCGGGGTCAACCCGCTTTTCGGCAAGCCTGCGAGATCTGCGAGGGAGCGGCGCTCGCCTACAGGACAGCCACATCGTGACTCTCTAAACGTCGGTCTGCGTCAGTGCTCGGCGGATAATTTAGTGTTCATTTGTTTATTTCTTACTCTCTCGTGTATTGTTCAGTGTTGTGAAGTCTCTGTGCTTATTCAAAGCCTGTTTAGTTACATGTTGACATAAATTTATTTTTGTGTAATTTAGGTGTCACTGTGAATTCGTCTGCATTGTCTTTTGCTATTGCCAGGGGGCGCTCGCAGCGAAAGACGTTGAAGTGGCGCTCGGAGAAAGGTTTTGACTCCGTGGGCTGGCACACACGTTCGCACTGCGGGTGGTCATCTGGTTACTCCTCTAGGCATGTGCACGGCCAGGGTTCAAATTCAAGAGTCGACATTTGTGGTAAGCTGCCTCGTTCTGAAAAGCTGCTCACGTGACCTAATTCTGAGCGTAGATTTTCTTCGTGAATATGGCGCAATTATTGACCTCCGGGATTTTAAGGTCTCGTTTTCAACTGAGAAAGCAGTGGCCCTCAGCAGTACACAGCGACCACTCAATGTGCTACGAGTTTATGCGGACAGTGTCACGCTGCCACCCCGAACCAGCACCTTCGTTAATGTCAAATGCAATGCACTTCACGATGGTGATGCAATAGCCGAAACTAACCTCTCGTTACTGTTGACGCAGGGAGTCTGCGTGGCTCGCAGTTTGATCCATCTTAACTGTGGCCAGTCCAAGGTACTTGTTACCAATTTTTCGCACGAGTATCGACACCTTTTTCGGAATACTTCCGTAGCTTTCGCGGAACGCATATCTGAAGTCTCCGAGTGCTTGTCCACAGAACCCGTGCCACCGTCCACATCCCTCGACAACCTCGATATTAGCTCAGAGCTATCGGTGAGCCAGCGTGAACAGCTGTTTTCATTGTTACTTGAATTCAGAGAGTGTTTTGCATCATCGTCAAAAGTGCATCAGACTCCCATTGCCAAGCACCAGATCGTGACGTTCGATGATGTCCGCCCAATTCACCAGCACCCCTACCGCGTCTCTTCGACCGAGCGCGAAGTTATTAAGTCACAAGTTAAACAAATGCTCGAAGATGATGTTATCCAGCCTTCAAATAGCCCATGGTCCTCCCCAGTCGTTCTAGTTAAAAAGAAAGACGGCACGTTACGTTTTTGCGTCGATTACCGCAAGCTGAACGCCGTAACCAAGAAGGATGTATACCCCTTGCCGCGGATTGACGACTCTCTCGACCGCCTTCGGCGTGCGAAGTACTTTTCGTCAATCGATCTAAAAAGTGGCTATTGGCAGATTGAGGTAGATGAGCGAGATCGTGAAAAAACGGCCTTTGTCACACCCGACGGACTTTACGAATTTAAAGTTCTACCTTTCGGACTTTGTTCCGCGCCGGCCACATTTCAGCGGATGATGGACACTGTCCTCGCCGGGCTTAAATGGCAGTGTTGCCTAGTCTACCTAGATGACGTGGTGGTCTTCGCAGAATCGTTTTCACAACATCTTAAACGCCTGCGGTCAGTACTCGAAGCCCTTCGATCCGCTAAATTGACGCTTAAGCCACAGAAATGTCACTTTGGCTACCAAGAGCTTAAATTCCTCGGTCATGTCGTAAGCGCTGCCGGTGTGAAGCCCGACCCTGACAAGCTTACTGCTGTTGCGAAATTTCCGATTCCACGTGACAAGAAAGCTGTTCGTAGATTTCTCGGCTTGTGCAGTTATTACCGCCGTTTTATCGATAACTTCGCTGATCTTGCTGAACCGCTGACTCGGCTCACCCGGGGAGACACCCCTTTTGTTTGGAGTCACGAGCAAGAAGCTGCTTTTACCGAGTTGCGTCTCCGTCTCCAATCGCCGCCTATTCTAGCCCATTTCGATGAGCACGGTGAAACAGAAATCCACACTGACGCCAGTAACATTGGCCTTGGGGCGGTTCTCGTGCAACGTCAAGAGGGTGTGGAACGAGTCGTCGCCTATGCCAGCCGTGCTTTATCCCGCGCCGAGATGAACTACTCAACTACTGAGAAGGAATGCCTCGCCGTAATTTGGGCGGCTGCAAAATTTCGCCCCTACCTCTATGGTCGCCCATTTAAAGTGGTCACTGACCACCATTCCTTGTGTTGGCTGGCCAACCTGCGTGACCCATGCGGCCGCCTGGCGCGATGGAGCCTTCGCCTACAGGAGTTTGACCTTACTATAGTCTACAAGTCCGGACATAAACATGAAGATGCTGACGCGCTCTCTCGTGCGCCCGTCGAGCTCGCTTCACCACATACGGGTGACTCTGGCAGTTTTCTCGGAGCTGTTGATGCTTCAGACATGTCTCATCAGCAGCGTGCTGATCCAGAGTTACGAGCCCTGATCGATTATTTAGAAGGTCAGCCAGCCACAATACCTAAGTGCTTTTCTCGGAGCCTCTCAACTTTCTGCCTGAGAAGTGGTGTACTCTATAAGCACAGCTCTAGATCCGATTCGAGAACCTACCTCCTCGTGGTACCCGCAGCACTGCGAGAGGAAATCCTTTCCGCGTGCCATGATGAACCAACTTCTGGTCACTTGGGCTATACTCGCACACTTGCTAGAATACGAAAAACATTCTACTGGCCTAACCTTGCAACTGTCGTTAAGCGCTATGTTAAGAGCTGTCGGCAATGTCAGCGTCGGAAGGTTCCGCAATCAAAGCCTGCAGGCCTTCTCGTGCCCATAACACCACCACGCGCACCGTTTGATCAAGTCGGCATGGACCTTCTCGGCCCTTTCCCTCGATCCTCCGGGGGCAACCGCTGGATAATCATCGCCACAGACTACCTGACTCGATATGCCGAGACCAAAGCGTTACCTAGTGGTACAGCATCGGAGGTTGCCCATTTCTTCGTACACCAGATCATGCTGCGGCACGGTGCTCCGACCTGTATTATTACTGACAGAGGGACTGCCTTTACTTCACAAATGATGGCCGAAGTTTTTCATCTCAGCGGTACGGCGCATCGAAAAGCTACTGCTTACCATCCGCAAACCAATGGGCTGACTGAAAGGCTTAATAAGACCATTGCGGACATGCTGGCGATGTATGTCGACGCCCAGCACAAGACTTGGGATGCTATCCTACCATATGTGACATTCGCGTACAATACGGCAGTCCAAGAGACGACACGCTTCACGCCGTTTCGCCTAGTTTACGGCAGAGAGGTTCGGACGATGCTGAACGCAATGCTCCCTTGCGAAACAGATACCGAGCTTTCTACTGACGCCGAACACTTTGCCCAACATGCTGAGCAAGCACGCCAACTAGCACGCGTCCACATCGCCCAGCAACAGGACAAGGATTCACGCCGGTACAACCTCCGCCACAAACAAGCTTCCTACAACACCGGGGACCAGGTGTGGGTGTGGACTCCTGTTCGACGCCGTGGCCTATCAGAAAAGCTGATTTGCCGTTACTTCGGACCATATAAAGTCTTGCGGCGCCTCAGCGACGTTAACTATGAGGTCCTCCCAGATGGCCCAGAGCAGAGAGGCCGTCGGCTACCTCGTCCAGAGACAGTTCATGTCCTACGCATGAAGCCGTATTTTACGCGGTAACTGAAAGACGGCATCTGCAAACTTTTTTTTTTCGTTTGCTTTTGTCCACCTGTGTGCACGTGTGCCGTGTGCGTCACGCTTAAGGAGGGAGGAATGCCAGGGGGCGCTCGCAGCGAAAGACGTTGAAGTGGCGCTCGGAGAAAGAGGACGAAGTGAATCGGCTCCGGACTAGAAGGACGTACCTAAAGCTTGGACCTTATAATTCCACCTGCACCGGCTCTGATAGCCTAGCCCTAGTCGCCAATATCGTGACACTATGTATAAAGTTTGTTTTTGTCTGTTAACTCTAACTCCAACCTTATCTCTGCCTTGAACCGGCGAAAGCTGGGCATCGAACGGCCATCCCCTTTTGTCACCACAGGTAGTTGATTTCCGCTTATCTTGCAAAGCATGTCGAGGGCATCTCATTTGAGACCGGAACAGCTACCTTCCCTCACTCCAAAGGTGTCTGGGAGAGTGCGCATCAATAGTGGCGCATCGTTAATAACTTCTAATTATTAATGGCTGACAGCTCTCATACGCGACGACTTTGCTTGAGCATATGCCTATCTGACTGTAATCTCGACGAATATATGTAAGCTTGGTTTAGTGATTCTCTTTTCAAACCTTCCTAACTAATCCAATCGCACGGAAATCTGCAGTTACATCAGGCTTCGTATGTTAGTAGAAAAGGAACTGCGGTATGAAAAATGAAGCAATGGCGCAATAAACTCTGTTCGCTTTCTGCTAACATCTATAACTAGTGATCACACTCTGAATGAGAAGCAAATTATTAATTCACAAAAAACCAAAACGCTTTCTTTGATTGACATTTCGTTCCCGCATTACATCAAAGGAAGTGCGGCCTAAATAACGCTAATATTAAAACCAAACCGGAAAGCAAACTGAATATTTAATCTCGCACACCGTCTACGGGAAGTTCGGGCACAATACTGTTATATTATTCTGCACATTTGTGTGTTTTTGTTTTCTACCTATACCGCTGTCTCCGCCAAGAGGAACACAACAGGGATTATGGGTTAATTAGGGCCTAGTCATTATTTATCGAGATTTTTGCATTACAGTAGAACTCATCTTGTTATATTATTCCCAACTTTCCGTGTTTTTTAGGTTATTCCAGAGCGACGAGCATAAAAAAATATTTCATGGACAGGTACCCGCATATGCACACGCATATGCTGTGGCTCACAAGAATCGCAGTCCGAATTCTGTACAGAAATCTCTATAAACCAATTCAAGAAAAGACATTTACATTGTTCACCAGTGGCTAACGCATATGGTGTTGAAGAAAACAGGATGATACAGGCTTTGGCCTTCAACATTATATAAGAAGACCCAAGAGCCACTGATAAAAATAAACCTACGCTATAGCGGGATTCTGTCATGCGCCATCCCAGTGTTCATAATAATTTAAGTTCGCGCATCACACCAATGTATCTAGATTGCACTGCCAGAGCTTAAATACGGCTTGTGCACCTCATGGCGCGAACGTTCGGTGTTTTTCAACGTTTTCCGTATGCTAATACGTTATAGGCTTCTGGCCTTACCGCTGCTAATTCATTAAACTGTATCATCCTGTATCATCATGTATCATCCGCATTGGCTATCGCAAGGAACATCGACATCATCAGATCCTTCGGGAACCGCCCTGAGGTTTTCTTTACCAGTGGGCAAGACAGCACCCGTGGGATGCTGTCGCAGCTAAATCCTTTCGTCTTTTTTATGCAGGTCAGTAGATATCGCTACTCCTATGAAATTAAAAGTGATTCTCTTTGTTTGGTCGTGCTGCCTTGCCCAGGCGTTTTGCTTGAAAACATTTGCAGAGTGTTTTGACTCATTTTGTTTGCTTGCACTTTTGCTTAGCGGTGACGTTGAGCTCAATCCAGGCCCAGGGTAGCAAAAAAGCTCGGTGAAATTATCGAGAATCAAAAGGTTTCTTCATGCGAACTACGATCTCTAGGATCAAAACTTGACCTACATATATCAGAGACAAATCAGAGACTTGCTTCAATTGAAAGCAAACTGGAAGTACTATCACAAACAGCTCAAAGGGTTGAAGCCTGTGAGCACTCGTTGGCAGAATTGAACAGGGACATAGTTTCGCTACGAACAAAGGTGGACTATCTTGAGAACTACTCTCGTCGTAACAACCTACTCGTTTATGGCATTGAAGAGTCAGAAACAGTAGATGACCTTCGGAAGCATGTTCTGACCGAAATTTTTGAAGGTAAACTTGAAATCAAAGTAAGCATTTTATAGAGGATACACCGCTTGGGAAAGAAAGCTGAAGATAAAAACGTCCCGTGATTATGAGGTTCTTTGATTTCGCTCAAAAAGAAGAGGTTCTCCGGAATGCTTCAAAATTGAAGGTTTCCCAAACGTCTATTTCAGAGGACTTCTCGCCTAGGCTACAGAAAACGAGAAAGCTACTATGGGCTACTGTTAAGGAAGTTAAGGAGCCTGAGGATAAAGTGTACCTCAAGTATGACAAATTAGTTGTCAATCAAGTGGTGTATGCTTGAGATGAAAAGAAAAACCGAAGGTATAAAGTAAGTAAGTCGTGCCGGTTCACATGATATTAGTCATAGCTCTCAGAGTGATGCAGCAGCAACCTCTGAATTGATGAAAAGTGCAGGGCGTCCGCGAAGGAAATGTGCTCATGCTTCTACTTGACAAGCTGCCAGTTCAGCTCGGTCGTCTTTCAACGCCCTTAGTACTCATCATCAAACTAAAAAGATACCGTCATGTATAGAGAATACCGTTAGAAATTCCCTTGGTAGTCAGGCGAAACGTCCACCTGAACATAGCCAATTACGTGTCATATCTTTGAACGCCAGGTGCATTGTGAATAAAATAGATAGGCTTGAGGTACTGCTCTTTTCATATGATCCCTATCTACTGGTTACAACCGAGACGTGGTTGTACAGTGGTATTTTTGACGCAGAAATGGTGCCTCCGGGCTATGTCATATACAGACGTGATCCCGGTTCACGTGGGAGGGGTTGCTGTGATTGCCAAGCGGGAAGTGAACGTAACGCTCCTTGATCAAATTGATCAGCATGAAAGCTTGTTTTTGCGCCTGATAACACATGGCTTCACCTTTTGCCTTTGTGCTGTGTATCGCCCACCTGATGCTACGGATGATTTTATGTCTAGTCTTTTCGATCGTTTAATGCATTACCAGAGTAGGAATTTAATGCTTACCGGGGATTTCAACCTCCCTGCCATCGACTGGGACAAACCGTCGTATTGCATATGTGCCTCATGTGATGTTATTTTAGATATTATGTTTTCGTTCAACCTGGATGGAGTGCTTAACGGTGAACCGGGAATCTCAGATCATCGTCTATTACAGTTTTCTTGTACTTCGTCTGCTGCTTCCGGGATGCGTCCAGTTAAATTGATAAAGGACTACGCTCGTGCTGATGATAATGCAGTTATCGACGCCTTACAATCACTCTTGAACAGCTGTGGCGAGAATGACGTTCATAGCTTATGGCTGCATTTCAAGAACGCAGTGCAGTACTGTACTGAACATTTCGTTCCGCTTAGAAAGGTTCGCACCCACCGTCGCAATCCTTGGGTAACTCGTGAAATTGTTCAAATCAAGCTCAAAGTGAAGCGATGTAGGAAGAAAAAAACAGACTCCTTACAGCACTTCCAAGTTCTGAAACAGAAACTTGCCTCAAAATTAAAACTAGCGAGGCCTCATTATTTCAATACGACGCTCCTAGAATTCACCAGAAATGTCCCCCAGAAATTTTGGAATTTTCTAGATCGAAAGGTTGAGCAGTTGAGTAGGGTTCGCATTGATAATGATATTGTCACCGACTGCACAAAAATAGCACAAGGTTTTAACCAGTACTTTCAAAGCGTGTTTCTGACGTTGACGGCAACCACAGCTAGAGTTCGAATTGAAGACCAAGGTAACATACCAAATATTTCTGTAAATGGTGTTCTGTCTATGCTGCGTAAACTCAGCGATAAAAAATCTGCGGGCCCTGATGGGCTCTCAAATGTGTTTCTTAAACGTTTTGAGGCGCAATTATCCGAGTTTTTAGCAAAAGTCTTTCAAGTTTCTTTACTTTCTGGTAAAGTGCCAGAAGACTGGAGAATGGCCCGTGTTGCTACAATTCATAAGAAAGGCGATAAGCTAACCATTTCAAATTACCGTCCAATTTCTATCACTTCTTCTTGTTGCAAGTTATTAGAACACATAGTCTCTGGTTATCTTAACTCCTTTCTAGCTGAAAATAACATTTTATCCTCCTTGCAACACGGCTTCACAAAGGGTATGTCCACTGTCACGCAGTTGGTAACTACAGTTAATGAATTTCAAGTAGTTCTCAATAAATCTGGGCAGATTGATGTCCTCATTTTAGACTTCTGCAAGGCCTTTGACACAGTTTCCCATAGTAAGCTCATTTATAAATTAGTAAGTATCAGCGTCCCTAACTACCTTGTTAATTGGATTAATGTTTATCTTACATACAGGAAATAATACGTAGAGGTTAATGGTTTCAAATCAAACGAGCTTCCAGTCACATCAGGTGTACCCCAAGTGAGCGTGTTAAAACCGCTGCTTTTCATAATTTATATTAATGATCTGTCTGTTTCTCTTCCTGATAATATCTGTCTGTTTCTCTTCCTGATAATATCGCTTTAAGGCTTTTTGCAGATGACTGCATACTTTTCAAGATCATAAATGAGCCCAACGATCACTACACCTTGCAAAATTCGCTATTAGCTGTTCGCCAATGGTGTCTTAAATGGGACAAAAAATTAAACCTCGACAAAACAGTCTTATTTCAAATTCCACGTAAAAAAACGTATCAGTCATTTCTCTCACAGCCTGCTTAATTATTTAATTGAGGAGACTACACATTATAAATATTTAGGGGTAACCTTAACTCATGATTTAACTTGGTCTTCTCATATTTCGGACATTTGTTCCTCCGCATTTTCAAAGCTGTGCTACTTGAGGCGGAAACTTAATGATGCTCCAAGTAAACTCAAACTTCTTGCATACACATCATTTATTATGTCTATATTAGAGTATGCTTCAGTTTTATGGAATCCTTATTTAGAAAAAGACATACATAAAATAGTTATGGTGCAAAGGAAAGCGGTTAGGTTCATTTACAGTAAATACAAGAGGTCAGACTCACCTACTACACTAATGAAAGCTAACCATATTCCACTACTTGAACTACGCAGAAAAATGTCCCGTTTATTGTTTATGCACAACCTCTTAACACACAAATTAAACATACCTCGCCCTGAAATTCTTAAACAATCGTCGCGCAGGACACATCATTCAAGAAGTAACCTGGTCGAACCCATTTTTGCAAGGACTAACTCTTTCAAGCACAGTTATTTTCCACGGACCATTTCCAACAAGAACTGTCTTCCTGAGGTCATTCTCCAGTCTTCCAATTTCATTAAAGCTCTAGAGTTGCATTTTTTTAATGATACAATGTTGTATTTTGTTGACTTGTTCATTTACTCTAATCCCGTGTTTTGATTTTTATTTGTTGTTTTATTGCCTTGTATATCCACTCCTGCCTTGGCCAAAATATTGGCCTGCAGTATTTTGAAGTAAGTAAAATAAATAAATAAAACTCTCCTCTTCTGCCCTGATATTTTTTTTCTCCTGTCTTTTCACCTTCGAAAACGTTGTCGGCTTCCAAAACATTGTCGCCTTCTAAAACGAGGCAGGCATCTCTGTCGCTGGCTTCCTACAATTACTACAAGTATATTTTAAATCAACCTGTACTATTCGGAATGGTAAACTTTACCTGCAGAAAAAGGGAGTGTGCGTTTATTCCTTTATAGCGCCCGGGATCAGTGATCTGTTACTCGCAAAAAAAAAAAAAAACAGAATTCTTCTATTAGAAGAAGCGAAATGTTTGCACTGGTTTTGGTTAGTTAATGATTTCTTGTTTTGTTAGATGCCGATGTCCACGATTTTGATTCCGTCATGGACCAGGTTCAAAATATTTATGTTCAGAGCCTTCACCCACTTACGTTGACTTGCGAAGTACATGAATATAACTAGATGAGATTTCTTGATCTCAGACTCAACTTCATTCCAAACCATACTCGCTGGTCTTATGAACCGCGAAGCAATAAGACACTGCTTCCGTTTGTGTCCTCGCACTCTAAGCTCGTCAAATGCGCCGTGGCTAAGTCGTGTTATAGCTATGTTCTAAACAAATCATGCTTTCACTTCATGAGAGAAAGTTTCAACCTCCAAACCGATAGCCTTGCGAGGACAGGATATCCTGAGTAAGTGCCCCAGTTTGTTTCAGAGTTTATGCTTGCATGTTTAAGCAAATACAGAAAGAAGGAACTGACTGAATGCGGCAAGGGAAAATAAAGCACAACAGTTGTTCTCTATTTCAACAAATGTTCCGATAAGCTCAGGAAGATTGGCAACCGAGATAATGCCAGTGTTGTTTTCCTGGCTCCCGAAAAGCTTGGGAAATTGTACAAGCTTGTTAACGCTGAATCCATACGAGAGAAGTGCGCTATAAAAAAGAAATTGTTGCGTGCAAAAACGGTGTTATCTACTTCATCACATTATCTTGCGGTAAAGGGTACGTCAGTCTGACGAGCAGATGCCTTAACGAACGCCTAAGGGAACGCAATAACAATGTTTTTAGCACAGTTAAAGTGCATCTTGGCGTCTATTGCAGAGATTGAAAAAGTAAACACTGCCAACCTTATTTCCAAAAAAACGAAAGTGTTACATAGGCATTGGGACAAGTTAACCCGTGAAATTATTTAAGCTGTGCAAACTACCTGGTCAAAAAACACCTGTCAGAAGAATGTCTCTGGCGTTGTCACCTAAGGAACTAAGATTTCTAGCTACAGGGAAGCGTCGAGGCTGCATCAATGATGTTTATCACATGCATAGTCAAGTGTGTATCGTCTCTATGTTTTGCTTGGTTGTTTGGAGCCTGAGCTATACAGGTCGACGTTCCAAGCAATAAACATCAATGGCAAGTCAGCGCTTGTCCTTGTGCGTCTTCCTTCCGCCCTTGTCTAAGTCGTGCGGTTCTTGTTCAAAAGCAACTCCCGCCGCTTGAGGAACTGGAACCCAATCCGGCCATTACCTACAAAAAAATTGCTGACTTGTACAAAACTCGACACTGCCTCCTTCAACCCCTCCACACACACACACACTAAAGGACTACTAAAATTGAGGAGCGCTGGCTCCTTCGTTTATACACCAATACAGTACTGTGCCTGGCAGTACTGCAGTATTAAACTCTGGCTTTTAATGGCGAATTCCCGCCCTGTGGATGCGCATTTTCAGATGTGTACCATATGGTGTGTACCATAGCCCCTCTAACCCCGCTTACTCCCCTTTCCCTTCACCCACCCGAGAGAGCTGGGAGGCTGCCCTGCTCGGCTGCTACCATGGAGAGCCAACGTGCTCTTGTGGCTAGGGCCCGAGCTGCGGGGGAAGCCACGGGAGCACCGGCCTAGCGGCCCCTCCTAAACTTTGTAAGAAGCTTGCCCTTAATGCCTGCCAACACCTTTTTTTTTCTCTTTCATGTAAATATTATCTAATAAATGTTTTTCACCACCACCACCTCGACTTGACACTCCACCTCCACTCCGCGGAGTAGACAGAACAGCCGCTCCTCCACTCCAAGGCCGATTCAGATATACGAACACCCCTCGGCGTTTCCACCGACACTCCTCCAAGCAGCGCAAGTGCCATAAGGGGACGAGATTAAGGTGAACTTTTGACACGAACACTGCGTGATAAAGTGCGCAACACGGTCACTTTCTCATTTCCGTTCTTCAAAACAAACTTTGCAAGCGACCTCGGCTTTTACAGTATGGCCCTGGTGAGCTGCAGCTTTGGCCGTACATGTGGCACCGTATTGGAGGCGCCACCGTAAAAGGTGAATGTCTGCATCCGCAGCCGTGGATAGCGCCGACGCTGTGTTCCAATTTCTTCCATGTTTTGCGTACGAATAAAAAAATAAACGCCGACTGAAGTAAGAGGCTCTACTTACTGTTGTCTTTAAGGTAATTTCCAATGTAATACTGCACCTATTACTTTTAGTTTTGGCTGCGCATTTCTGATGTCTCTTTTTTTCTAAGACTGCATGCTAGGTTTCTTGCAAGCATGCACGTCCGATCACTTGTTTGTATCGAGCGCGCGGCACGCTAAAGAAACATTTAACCTTTGGGCCCAGATGGAGCTCAAAGAGCTGTACTATGCATGCATGCTTGGAAACAGCGCTCGGCAGGTCTTCGGACACGGCCTGTGTTGTAGAGAGCGCGAAGCCTTCCTGCCTAGTGGGAGTTATTTTTTTAACAACTTCCTAATAATATTTTCCAGCTGTTCTCGGCGCTCGCTTTTGGGAAGACTAGCCTTACGTGGAAGTATGACATATAGAGCGAAGCACACTGTAGGAGTGCGCGCTTTCTGATTTGCCACGCGTTCATGACTCCCCGCAAAGATAAAACGTCCTTTAAAACTAACACGTCAATTCACTGCTGTGTTTATAGGTGCTATAATAGTTATAAAAATACCAACGGGGAGTAAACAAAAATAAAGTTGTTTTGTTTCCTTGGAAATCATACGAGAGCGACGATTACTCATCGTTAACTCTGGCACCTTGCCTGGCAACTGGCATCCCTGATGTTGCGTGTGTTCGCCAATAAGTCATCATCATCAGCCTGATTATACCCACTGCAGGGCGAAGGCCTCTCCCATATTTCTCCACTTAACCCGGTTCTGTGCTAGCTGCATCCACTTGACCCCTGCGAACTTCTTAATCTCATCCGCCCACCTAACTTTCTGCCGCCCCCTGCTACGCTTTCCTTCCCTTGGAATCCAGTTTGTTACCCTCAGCGACCATCGGTTATCCTCTCTTCGCCCTACATGTCCTGCCCATGTCCATTTCTTCTTCTTAATTTCCACTAGAATGTCGGTAACTTGAGTTATTTCTCTGACCCACTCTGCACGCTTTCTATCTCTTAATGTTACCCCTACCATTTTTCGTTCCATAGCCCTCTGGGTTGTCCTCAACTTAAGTAGAACTCTCTTGGTTAGCCTCCACGTTTCAGCCCCATAGGTGAGTACAGGCAAGATGCAACTGTTGTATACTTTCCTCTTGAGCGATACCGGTAAGCTGCTAGTCATAATCTGCGAGTGCTTGCCAAATGCGCACCATCCCAATCTTATTCTTCTTGTTATTTCCTTTTCATGGTCCGGATCTGCGGTTACTACCTGTCCTAAGTAGACATATTCGCCTACTACTTCCAGTATTTCGCTACCTAATGTAAACTGCTGTTCCTTCCCGAGGCTGTTGAACATTACCTTAGTCTTCTGCATATTGATTTTCAAGCCTACATTTCTACTTTTTCTGTCTAGGTCATCAATCATTATTTGCAGTTCATCCCCCGAGTTGCTTAGCAAGGCAATGTCATCAGCAAATCGCAGATTACTGAGGTATTCTCCATCTACCCTTATCCCTAACTGCTCCCATTCCAAGTCTCTGAATACTTCCTCTAAACAAGCTGTGAATAGTACTGGGGAGATTGTGTCTCCTTGCCTAACACCTTTCTTTATGGGAATTTTGTTACTTTCTTTATGCAGAACTATGGTTGCTGTGCAGCCAATAAGTACATACTACAAAACCTAGTCACATATATTATGAACAGACGCCGAAAGGCTGGAATAAATCTCACCTCCAAGCTGACGTCTTAGAAGGCACTTTTCATTTGGGCAGCGCATTTTCCGAAGATATCCGAAGGCCTCCGTGCATGTGAAGTGCATGGGGGCCTTCGTGCTTTTGTTCGTGCTGTACACGTGCTTTGGTTCCTACTGTTTCTGGCCGCGCAGCAAGCAAATATTCTTGAAGTAAGTATCAGCATCCTCGACCACCTGAAATCTACAAACCAGCACGCTCTGCGGAGATAGCCCAGCCATGCCTGTTTTTCCGCGCACTGCCCTTTCACAGGTTACCATCCATTCCAAAGCACCGAGTAGAAAGTTAAAACGAAGGCAGAATGGCCTAGCGCCAAAAATCTCGCATTAACCGACGCCTAAGTGTCGCTGTCATAGTAAAGAGAATGGGCAAAGCAGTGCTAGGGTACAAAACCAAAAACGACCGAATGATTTCACTTCGGATCCAAGGTCACCCTTTCAACATAACAGTTATCCAAGTCTATGCACCGAGCACTACTGCTGAAGAAGCTGACGTTGAGAGATTTTGTGCGGGCCTACAATGCCTTTTCAAGCTTCTTTTCATCAGCTTCTTGTTGCCAAAATTAAGCTTCGATTGAGGAAAACGCAGAAAACTAGAAGGCCTGTCAGGTACGATCTGAATCAAATTCCATTAGAATATGCTGTGGAAGTGAGGAATCGATTTCAAGAATTAGATCTAGAGGACAGAGAGCCCCAAGAGATGTGGACTGATGTTCGCGTGATATAATACAAGAAGTTGCTACTAAGGTAGTTCCAAAGCAAAAGAAATGCAAGAAAGCAAACTGGTTATCTGAAGAGGCTTTGCAAATAGCTGAGGAAAGGAGGATGACAAAAGTTATGGGGGAAAGAGAAAGATACAAAGTTCTCAATGCGGATTTTCAGAAAATCGCAAGGAGAGATAAGAATGCCTTCCTGAACATACAGTGCCAAGCAGTTGAAGCCAACAGCCAATTAAGGAACACAGGAGCTCTGTATAAGACAATCAAAGATATCAAAGGAAGCTTCTGTGCTAAGCTGAGCGTGATAAAGGACAAACGAGGAAAGGACCTCACTGAAGCCTCATAGATAAAGAAGAGGCGGCAGGAATACACAGAACTGTACAAGAAGGACCCGAATGTGCAAACCCAACCTAAGATGTTGGTGATTACTGATCTCGAGCCGGGCATACTGAAGAGTGAAGTTGAATGGGCCTTAGCCAGCCTTGCTAAGAACAAAGCTAGCGGAATTGATGGCATTCCAGCTGAGTTGCTTCAAAACCTCAACCATGACGCTGTTACCATTCTGCATACATTATGTCAGAAGTTTTGGAAAACCGTGCAGTGGCCACAGGATTGGAGGAAGTCAGTTTACATCCCCATTCCAAAGAAAGGTAATGCCAAAGATTGTTCCGACTACCGCACGGTCGCGCTTATTTCGCATGCTAGCAAGGTGATCCCCTTCATGGATCACTGCCTTGTCTTGGCGGAGGGGCTTGCGAAACTCGATGAAGTCGTGAGCTCTGCTGTGTAGGGCCACCCAAGATAGACAGGTCACGGCAGAGAGTTCTGAGAAAATGTGATTCACTGGAGCAGGTAATGGCAACCCACTCCAGTATTTCCTGCCATGAAAACCCTATGGCCAGTCACAATACCATTAATGATATGGCGCCGGAAGATGAGCCCCCCAGGTTGGAAGGCGTCCCACATGTTACTGGGGATGAACAAAGGGCGATTCCTAGTAGCTCCAGGACGAGTAAAGCGGCTGGGCTAAAGCCAAAAGGACGCTCAGTTGTGGATGTCTCGGGAAGCGACCGGAAAGTCCGATGTTGCAAGGAAATGTATCACATAGCAACATGGAATGTAAGATCTATGACGCAAGGTAAACTGGATATCGTCAAGCGAGAAATGGACAGATTGAACATTGATATCTTAGGTATCAGCGGAGCTCAAGTGAACCGGAATGGGAGAATTTAACTCCGGCGACCATTATGTCTTTTATTGTGGCCACGAATCCAAGATAAGGAATGGGGTCGCTCTCATAGTAAACAGAAGAATGGGCAAAGCAGTGCTAGGGTACAACCCCAAAAACGACAGAATGATTTCACTTCGGATCCAAGGTCACCCTTTCAACATAACAGTTATCCAAGTCTATGCACCGACCACTACTGCTGAAGAAGCTGACGTTGAGAGATTTTATGCGGACCTACAGTGCCTTTTAGACCGCACCCCATCATCAGACGTCGTTTTTCTCATAAGAGACTGGAATGCTAAGGTAGGGAGTGAAGAAATATCCGGAATTACAGGCAAGTTCGGTCTTGGTGAGCCAAATGAAGCTGGGCAGAGGCTAGTAGAGTTTTGTCAAGAAAACAACCTGACCATAGCGAATACTCATTTTCAACAGCACAAGAGGCGCCTGTACACATGGACTTCACCGGACGGTCTGTACAGGAATCAGATCGATTATATTATTTGCCGGCAGAGATGGAGAAGCGCTATACAAGTAGTAAAAACAAGGCCTGGGGCCGATTGTGCCACCGATCATCAGCTTCTTGTTGCCAAGATTAAGCTTCGATTGAGGAAAACGCAGAAAACTAGAAGGCCTTTCAGGTATAATCTGGATCAAGTTTCATTAGAATATGCTGTGGAAGTGAGGAATCGATTTCAAGAATTAGATCTAGAAGACAAAGAGCCCGAAGAGATGTGGACTGATGTTCGTGATATAATACAAGAAGTTGCTACTAAGGTAGTTCCAAAGCAAAAGAAATACAAGAAAGCAAACTGGTTATCTGAAGAGGCTTTGCAAATAGCTGAGGAAAGGAGGATGGCAAAAGTTATGGGGAAAGAGAAAGATACAAGGTTCTCAATGCAGATTTTCAGAAAATAGCAAGGAGAGATAAGAGTGCCTTCCTGAACATACAGTGCCAAGCAGTTGAGGATAACAGCCAATTAAGGAACACAAGAGCTCTGTAAAAACAATCAAATATATCAAAGGAAGCTTCTGTGCTAAGCTCGGCGTGATAAAGGACAAACGAGGCCAGGACCTCACTGAAGCCGCAGAGATAAAGAAGAGATGGCAGGAATACACAGAAGAACTGTACAAGAAGGACCCGAATGTGCAAACCCAACATAAGACGGTTGTGATCACTGATCTCGATCCGGGCATCCTGAAGAGCGTAGTTGAATGGGCCTTAGCCAGCCTTGCTAAGAACAAAGCTAGCGGAATTGATGGCATCCCAGCTGAGTTGCTTCAAAACCTCAACCATGACGCTGTTAACATTCTGCATACATTATGTCAGAAGATTTGGACAACCCTGCAGTGGCCACAGGATTGGAGGAGGTCAGTTTACATCCCCATTCCAAAGAAAGGCAGTGCCAAAGATTGTTCCAACTACCGCACGATCGCGCTTATTTCGCATGCTAGCAAGGTGATGTTGAAAATCCTCCAAGGTAGGCTGCAGCAGTATGTGGATCGGGAGCTTTCGGACGTGCAAGCTGGGTTTCGCAAGGGCAGAGGAACTAGAGACCAAGTTGCCAACCTTCGCTGGATCATGGAAAAAGCAAGAGAGCTCCAGAAACCCATCTACTTCTGCTTTATTGATTATGCGAAAGCGTTTGACTGCGTAGATCACAGCAGATTGTGGCAAGCTCTCCAAGGGATGGGAGTTCCAATTCACCTCATCTGTCTCCTCAGGAACCTGTATGAAGGGCAACAGGCCACAGTCAGAACTGGGCATGGTCTTACTGATTGGTTTCAGATAAAGAAAGGAGTGAGGCAAGGCTGCATACTGTCGCCCTGCCTATTTAACCTATATGCAGAGTGCATCATGAGGAAGGCCGGTCTGGACGAGTCTTCAGCTGGAGTGAAGATGGCTGGAAAACGTATCAACAACCTTAGATATGCGGATGATACCACTTTAATGGCAGAAAGGGAAGCGGAACTCAGGAGACTTCTGATGCGCGTACAAGAAGAGAGTGAGAAGTTTGGGCTTAAACTGAACATTAAAAAGACAAAGCTCATGGCGTCTTGCCCTATCAAGTCCTGGAGCATCAAGGGACAAGAAGTGGAAGCTGTGACAGATTTTCTTTGTTTGGGATCCAAGATTACCTCGGAAGGAGACTGCAGCCATGAAATTAGGAGACGTCTGCTTCTGGGAAAGAGAGCAATGGTTAGCCTTGACCGCCTAGTAAAGAGCAGAGACATTAGTCTGCCAACCAAGATCCGTATAACTCGTGCTCTGGTCTTTCCAGCTGTGATGTATGGATGCGAGAGTTGGACTGTGAAATAGGCTGACCGCCGAAGAATTGACACGTTTGAATTGTGGTGCTGGCGAAGACTCTTGAGAGTTCCTTGGACTGCCAGAAGATCAAATCAGTCAATATTCTCGACCATAAACCCTGACTGCTCATTGGAGGGTCAAATTCTAAAGTTAAAGCTCAGCTACTTTGGTCATCTGATGAGAAGTGAGGAGTCGCTGGAGAAAGATTTGATGTTGGGAAAGGTTGAGGGTCGCCGAAGAAGGGGTAGGCAACGAACGCGATGGTTAGATGGCATCCTCGAAGCACTGCATATGAAGTTATGTGATGTTAGGAAGATAGTGAGAGACCGGAAAGCGTGGCATGACATGGTCTATAGGGTGACGAAGAGTCGGACACGACTGAACGACTGAACTGAACTGAAGGGCACATCTCCAGATACAGCTTGTGCTCTTCTCATCCTGAAGAGCTTTTTTTTTTTTTTCTTAAGAGCCTTTCCATTCACCGGCGGTGCTCAGTTGTACTCGGCTCTCGCTTTTGGGGAGTCTAGCATGCCGTCTACACATGCATTACCACTGAAGGGAAAATTCCACCTTCAGAGAACAAAAAACCGAAGAACCGCCAGTAGAAACGCTCGCGCGCCGGCAATACGTCGCCGAAAGCGCCGGTGGCCTTCTCTCAGACTGCATGAACGGGTAGCGCCTATCTTCGCTTTGCTTAGGGTTTATTTTTGGGCACACACATCGTACATGTGTCTCTTACGTGCGCTTGTGGCACGAGGTAGGAATTGACTGAAGGAAGTTTTGTTCTAACACGTTTGCTACCGTGAAGCGTAGACTTCGCCTTCACTCCGTCGCCTCTTTCCGAGCAGACATACGTACCCGTTATGTGTGCGCCGGCGGGACGTGACGCCACTTATTCCGGAGCAGTGGCGCCTCCATACCAGCGCATTAGGCCCATAGTAAAACTTGTTTTGGGGGCTGCATGAATGATTCGGCAGCGAAAAATGACCGAAAGGGCTTTTACGTCTGGCAGACCACTGATGACGCAGTGTTTACATAAACCTTACGTAGGCTTCGAGAATGGTGCAAATACTTCGATTCATTTGACGGGATTTACGCTGGCCCTTTGCCACTTGCCTTTTTTTTATTGCTAGGTATCAAAGTAAATTGCAGCAAAAAATAAAAACCGCCAACTTCTTTGAGCATGGCTTTCACCTTGAGAGGGCTCGAGGGCGAGCAATAAAAATATGCGTGCTGCTCCGCAGTGCGTTGCACCACATGCACGCTGATTCCGACTCTAGGAAATACCGCCTGCGGTTGTTTTCAAACAAGTCGGGAGCCCAAATTGAAAATGTGCTTGAAAAGTCATGCTCTTCGTCGGCCGCTAATATCCCTCCATACACCAACGCGCTCCCTCGACAGCGCCATGCGTACGAAGACGTACCATAGAGTAAGATATATATAAAGAGAGGATACTTCTATAGGGCCCCATAGTCCCGCTGTGCGCACAGCGGCACACACCGGAGTCGGCGAAGCGTGCCAGCCTCAGAGTGGCGCGCTTCAAAATACTAAGTCTCCGAGGCCACAATATTTCTTTCAGTTGGGTTTTTCGCATGTGTCTCATAGTTGGATACACAGGCGCTTGTGCCATTTTCTCGAAGTACTTACCGGGATTGCGTAAAAGACCGGAAGCAGTACTTGAAGCAATACAGAACGATGTTGCTCGTCATCAACCCACAGTCGCGCCCCTTTAATAGGGTACGACCGGGACGCGAAAAGTGTTCGCATGGGCATATGAGGCTATAGATAAAGCAAAACCCTTTGAATCAGGAGTTTGCGGCGCATGCCACCTAGCCGTAACAATTAATACAATTTGCACCTAATCTTGCCTTACTTTTAGTAACCAAATGATAAATATTCCGATACTTCGACCTGTCTACAGTCTATTTAATTACATACAGTCCTGAAGCTAAAATTTTTTTTCGTAGGTGCAACGCCGTCTGGCGGAGCCGTGGAACCTCTAGCTTGGCCGCAAATGGTGTCGAGTGTCTTCTCTTGATATATATGTCACTCTATGGAGTAACATATACACCGCGTACTCTCAGACGACGGGCAAGCCATTGATGCAGAGGGTGCAGCACATATGTCCGCACAGTCCCACCGCGCCTCCATTGCTCCCCAGCTTACGGCATGCAACATGCTGTCCCCCCACAAGTTCGCCACCGTCTGCGGAAGTCACCGCGCAGGTTGAGCCACGGAAGGAGTGCGCCGCCACCGCCTGACTCGTGTCCGGTCCCGGGCGAGCTCACCATTAACGGTCGAATCGCGCCTCACCTCAGCACTCGGTAGGCTCCGAAGAGTTGTTCACTTATCCGGTGACGACTTGGAATCTGCCCGCGCCACAGAAGCGCAATGCAACGACCAACTGCAGCACCGGTATCGGCGGCTGATCGCGGTATCAATGTTCGGCTTGGGCGGAAGGGATGGCAGGAAGCTAGTCACTGTTGCACCCGTAAGACGATAAAGTGGCAGAAGTGCCGGGTAGCTGTCACTCTCAGCCGACGCTTCGAGAAAGGCTGAGTGCATCCTCGTCGTATCGGCTTTCGTGAGAACTTTGGCATACCGGTATAACGAACACAGCGAGCGAGCGATGCGATTTCCGCCATGTGTACAAATGTAGTGGAGGTCGAGGAGCGGACCAGGTAGCGTAGTCGTCGACTAGAGGTTCCCGAGAAAACTCGTTTTCTCTGCCTCTGGAGGAGTGATCCGAGTTGAGGTTGCTTTCTGAAACGAAACACAGGCTTTCGAGGGCCGCTTGGAGTAGAAATTCTAGTGAAGGCGTGTTTGTGAATACGACGCTCAGCTTAAGAAAGCGACGAGAGCAGCGGAGACGCACGAACATAGATATGAACGGCTTGCCAAACAGGGATGACTGCCAAGCGTAATAGACGGAGCATATCCGCCGTGATGAGGCCTGTGGAAGAGTTCTGTCAACGGGAATCAACAGAAAAGGATCTAAAGACACGTCTTATGACGGATCACTCCAGTCGAGTTTCCGAAAGTGCATCTGCGAGCCGGCAATTTGAAGCAGACTTTGTGAACACTGTTTGGACACATGTGTAGTGTTTTCGAGAGACTGTGGCACCAAATGAACTAGACACCGGTGAGTGATCCAGTGTATGACTTTGCGTTTGGAGACTCTCCCAAATTGAAATGCTGTATAGACAGAATGGAGACCGCTGCATGCTACTTCACATAGAATCGGGCAGTCTTCGTCTCTGTCAAGCAAAATGAATAAAATATGTGTACCCAATGTCTCTCAGTGGTGAACATACACGACCACAACAAGCTCAGCTGATGACCACAGCTTGTATCCTGGCAAAGCTGAGCGAAGCCATTGCATTTCTTTTGCCTCATTTTTTTTTTCAGAAAATTGTTGTATGAGAATGGTGTATGTTGATTGTCAGGACATACGTTGCTTCCCAAACGTAACTATGACGACGTAAAACTGACCCCGTCAACAGTTTCATAACCTGCCAGAGACGAAGTAAAAACAAATTCGGAAGCGTTTCTGAAGCTCCTTGCGTAGTAGCTCTTCTGCGCTTTCAGAACAAAGTGCACGGTGGGGTTACGCACGCATCCGCGTCAATGTGATCAAGCATCTACGGCCTACCTTTCAGTTGCTTTTGTACTAGTGGACAATCGTAGTGCATGCCTAACCTCTGCAGTCATTACGCCTCTTCGGGCACGGAGAAAAACACGTGAGGGACTGTTCCGCTACCCGAGACAAAAGGCTCGTGCTTGGGTCGATCTCCATGAGCACAATAGGCCCCAGATGGGAGAAGCACTAAGTGCGTCAGAGACATTGGCTGCTTTTCCTAAGCCATTACATAAAAACGTAGCGTAGTCCTATAGCCACACAGCGGTCTTACTTGTACACCTCTTCACCAGTTCTAACCTTGCACGTGCGCTTAAATATTGGCTTGATTGTATACGGGTATCCTAATGCTCCAGTAGGCTGTTTTATCCCTCGTATAGCAGCGGTCTTCAACTTCAATGTGGTTTTTATAGCAGAACGTAATTATCCAGAATAAAAGACACTTTGCGGACTATTTTCCTTCGTTAAGTTGCAAAAATAAAACACTGCGGCAGCCGTTAATTCACTGGTACAGAGACTGAGTGAGAATAAAATGTTCTTGTAATGCCTTAAAAAAATAAGCCTGCTTGAAAAACAACTTTCTAGATCGCTCCTGAACTTTTATTGCGGGTCTATTTTAAACTACTCATTTGTTTAAATGCTTGTTGTTCTTGCCTACGGAGTTTGCTCTTTGAACAGCGTTCTCGACTCTTGAAACTGGATACTAGTTTACACGTGGTTCTTATTTTTGGCTGGGCCATTTGATTAGCCTAGATCGGGTTCAAAGGCCACATAGCCTGATGGAATGCGCGTGGCGCAATGTGTAAGCTTCATGACAGTGATTTTGAGGCCTGCATAATGGAGAATGGATTAGACATCTTGAAGGCAACTAACCGTCGAGAAATGTTACGGTGGTTTTGATATCGACAATACGCCAAATGGTTGAAGTGCGAAAGAGCAGGGAAGACTTCGCAAATTTTGTCATAATTTCATAATATCCCGCGATCACGTTTCAGCTGGCCTTGTGCAGCCCTCGTACTGATAACGATGAATGCAGTAGACAGCTTGAAATAAGATGAACGTGCACGTGGCATTCTCGTGATCACGGCTGACCGCGAGCCCCATTCGGTGATGAAGGCATCCGATGCACGTTGGATCCCGAGGCGTGTTATGAAAGATAGTGGCATGGCATACTGTGATGGAAAGGGGAATAGAAAACAGCCTTTCAGCACCTGCAGATCTCCAGTTCGGTGCTAGCCAAAGAAGATTGGCGAGCATGAAGACTGTGAACGGGAAAGCGAAAGAACAGAAAAGGGGTAGTCTGCACGTAAAGGAGGTATGACAGTGTACTGAAAACAAAAATGCTCGGTAAAGTAAACTAGATCGAATTCATAACCTAAATAATTGATATCAAACTGCACGACAAGAATCACGAACCGCTTATGCTTGTCGAGAGCAATTAGGCGTCGTCTGAAGACCACAACTCCAAATAAAGATATCTAGAATTACACTTGGGCTTCTGCACATCGCCAGTAGTTTCTTAATGGACAGGACTCGCTGGCCACAGGGCAACTAGATTGATGTCATACCCTAAATAATTGATAACAAACTGCATGAAAAAAATCACGAACCGCTAATGCTTGTTGAGAGCAATTTTGCGTCGTCTAAAAACCACAACTCCAATTAAAGATGTCTAGAATTACACTTGGGCTTCTGCACATTGCCAGTAGTTTTTTAGTGGACTAGGCTCGTGCGCCACAGGGCAGTACGAGATGCTCGAACTTAAACTCATCTGCAGGCTCGGGGCCTATCTTTGCAGTGAAGCTGCACTGTTGTTGGAGAGGCAGCTACCCTTCAGAGGAACGAGAACGATTTTTCCCGCCTTTACTTAGAACGACTGGACACAGTGGGCGCTGAAACCGTCCGGGCATGGATGAACGACAGCGCTCATGGAAGTTAACCTCATTTTTTCACGAACTTTCTATCAGCGTCGGCCGGTAGAGGTAGCTGCAGTCGGCTCCGCTGAAGTGACTACAGCAACGTTTATGGCTAATGCTAAGAGAGGGCTCACACCATGTTGCTTCCTGATCCGCCTTTCTGCCGTCAAGGTTTTTATCAAGGCTGCGAAACGGAAGCGCATCTGTTCTTTTTTTTTTTTTTCATCTATGCTATTCACCGTAGACGACTGCTCAATAAAAGGAATCGAGAGTGCGCTCAACCATTGACACTTTAAAAGCTGCCATGGTAGCCGGAAAGCCCGAAGTTAGCCCCTGCCACATAAGATGATTATTTTACTCAATACTGCTATATTTTCAGACCTCTCAAATCGCTTGCCTACAAGTTGCCTAATCCGACCGTAACCACCGCTTGTCGGGTGACCCAGATCCGCAGGAAGCTATTTATTTTTATTTTATTTTATTTAGAAATACTGCCGATCGTATTCGGGATGATTACAGGAAGATCACAAAACATTTAAAAAATTCCAGCAACTAAAGTACAGAACATACAACGGTGCAAAGGGGTGTAGTGCACTTGGTTCATTTAGTAGCGTTCATAATAATATATTACCAAAAGGCATCAAATAACAGGAAAACAGCACGATATTCTGAATGACACATTATTGAACAACCCTTTTATCGAAAGTACGGGTAGAGAGCATTTTGTACAGAGTAGTGTTACAGTTCACACTGCAATTTCAATAAATTTGTTTCGTAGGATTGCAAGAAAGTTCTAAAAGTTGAGCTAGTAACGCATGGTGGTAAGTCATTCCATTCTCTAATTTCTAACAAAAAAAATATTTAAAGCAATCTGTGCTGAAGCGATATTCTTCTAGCGATTGTGAATATTTATGTCGCGTCAATCTGGTTTCTGATTTTGAGATGTACCTTGAAGTATCTATGTTTATCAAGTCATGAATTAGTTGATAAAGCAGTTTCTGTCGCGCAAACATGGCGCGATTCTGTAACGTGAGTATTCCTGATTTGTTATTAGTTCTGTGGGGGTGTCAGCTAGTGTGTATTTGTTATATATAAACCTAACGGCTTTTCTTTGGACTCCCTCTAGTTTGTTTACTAGCTTATAGAAAAATGTAAACCAGGCTTCATTTGCATATTCGATTAGGGTCTGACGAAGGGGTTATAAGAAAGTAATTTAATATCATATGGCCTCTCGAAGGCGTCTTCTGAGAAATAGCAGTCGCCTTAGTGCTTATTTATTGATATGATCACGACGTCTCTCCACGGCTGCTCGTGGGGCATGCTAAATCTTCCCTCCTTGGACTCAGGGAGGTGATAATTGGGCGGCTTTGCGAAAGTCAAAATAAGCTACAGTAAAAGACTTTGCTGCCGCAAGTACGTTTTGATCCTGCTTCAGGGCAGACCGAATTGCATCGCCGGAACTTTATAAATCGTCGCGGTTTAATAAAACCACAAAAATACTACGACAGACGTACTGTGAGCAGCAAAAGTTTGCGGGATCTCCTACGCGCGGCAACGCTACCGAAAGCTCCACTGCTGCGCCATCTGCAGCAATCGCGTCCGATGTCGAAACTAACGGAAACTGCGTCTGGAGCACGCTTTGAGCACGCCCGTCCTTTCTTTTCCATCAGGCATGCCTCGTCGCTTGATTTCCCGGAGCCGCTTTTGAGGCTCATTACTGCCACTGAATCGCTATATCACCATCGCTGCACAGGGTGCAGTGTGAAAGGCGCCAGCGAATTATGCCCATCGCACCTGTAAACTCAATAAACTAGAGGCGAAAATCAAACAGCGCCTCAGCGGCTTCCGTGAGCCTGATAAGCAAGTCACAAGAAAGCAAGCGACAAGGCATGCTTGATAGTGAAGAAAGGACAAAGATGCGCATAGCGTGCTTGAGACGCAATTTCCGTTAGTCTCGTCATTGTGAACAACTGCAGCAGATGGCGCAACAAAGCAGTTTTCCGCCGCTCCGCCATGCCTTGGAAATCCCTCAAACTTTTTTTCTTACAGTACACGCCGTGAGCTTCACCGTCTGACTTCCGCACTGCTCATAATATGTTGTCGTCTTCATCCACATTCATCCGGGTGCAATATATCCAGGAAACACCGCTACCACTAATAGTTATGCTAAGGTACGTTCGGTGGTAAGCAAAATTTTATAATTCGCTGCTACCCAGATCGCGATATTGTCGATCAGTGATATCGTCAGTCTATTATTTAAGATTTACTCGCATTGAACACCGTGCCCCTGGCAGAAATCGAAATAGAACCTAACAGGTTGCTCATTACATTCGCGTTTCTCCTAACCACTCCAAATCGCCGATCGTTTGATTTTCGCCGAAAATAGCGGAAAATGAGAGTTGTAATACTCATTTGCTTTCCTTCATCTCCGTAAAACTATGAGCGGTGGCAGACGGTTTGAAAAATCATTTACAACAGCCATAACTACCTGTGCCAGTCGCAAAATGTACATTTGAAGGCTATGACTCAATGAAATTGAAACGCGTAACTTTCTACTTTTTCTCTTTGTATATCTTGCCCAATAAAGTGCTTCCGGTGCTTGCTAATACTTTTTTTTTGAAGTCTAGGACAGGTGTGAAGATGGTTTAGGTTTAACATCAGTTTTACGGTTTTTTTACGTCCCGAAGTGACTGTGGTTACGGGATATGAAAGAGAACCGAAGAAGGTTAGTTGAGGGGGGCCTCAGTTTGCTAGCCAACTTTAGACAGGGAGATATCTTCATCCGGCCCATCCAGAGGCACGACCCCTTATCAAAAGTTGGCTTGCGAATGGAGGCTTCCCCTCAACACTTGTTCGATTCTATTTCACACTCTCTAGCCATCTCCTTCCACTCGTTCTGCTCAGGATCCCCAGGCTACAGGGCATGGTGTGCTGGAGGACTCCGGAAATTTCGATCATATGCGGCTTCTTAACATGACCGGACGTCACACACTTCACTGGTGTCTTGCTTTTTTCCTACCATTACCGCCGCCATCGGCTATCGCATCCTAGGGTTTAGCGGCAGATCGCAGTATACCGACTACGACACCGCAGTGATCAGCTATCAGAACGATCGCGCTCGCCAAATCTATCGAATATACAAACCACGCCATTGGCCTGTAGATGATCGACCATAGGGGAACGCTGCAACAATGGCGGTAAGAGGCTGCCACATTTAAGGCAGCGAAAGCAAAAAGCCGTGGTATGTGTGCCAAAATTTCAGTAAAAATAGGTGAAAGCCTCAATAAAACACAACCCTAAAACCGATTTTATGATATCTTCAAAGCAAAACTTCCACGGCAAAAAGGCAAGGTTGTTAATATGCTTTCACTACTAGTATTTGGTAAACGTTTTAATTATGAACGCCCTCTAAAACACACACCAGACTGTCTGCGACGACATCAAGAGAGAACGACCGCGCTATATTCTCCAAGATCCTTAGCCAGGTTCTACATTTTGTTATTTTTATTTAGGGTTAAACAGTGACAGCTTGAGCTCATGTTGCATCTGCGAAGTTCAGCAATAGCTGAGCATTTTGCTTTCTGATGGTCTTTCCTATTTACTCTGTAAATGAGAGGACGGTTGGTATAAATAATTCCAGGTGATAAATAAAAACATGTGAACGATTGTCTTTGCATGACCAAACGTTCTATAAAATGGGTCTAATAACAGAAAGAGAAAATGCTACCGTAGCACTTAAAAACGACTTTGAAAGCCTCCCTCCAACACAGCAGCAAATACCATACACGGAGCGAATGGCAGCACACGAGGAGAGGTTTGCTTTGTTCAATTATATTACTTGTAGAACAAAATATGGCACAGAAAACATCTTTTCTTTGAAATCACAGTCGAACGTCTCATTCTCATAGTCATCCTTCAGCTGTTAAACTAGAGGTCTTTTGTTCTGTGGGCAGGCTGTTCTGTCTGAAGTCTTGCTGTGTGATGTTTCTGCGGAATATCATTTAGGAGTTCCAAAGTTCAGTAAAGCTTACACTTTACACTTTCAATATCATGAACATTATGTCAATTCTTGGAGCTATTGACGCCAGCGCTGAGGGATTTTGACAACGGCCTTCAAGAAGTCGTTTATACGGAGAGAGTTTAAGATGGGGCCATCAAAGACCAGTTCATACTGCTCTCCGGTGGAGCTGCAATTGATGCAGCCTAAATGACAGCTCGTTCTCGCTGTT
The DNA here is from genome assembly GCF_055883805.1 of Amblyomma maculatum. Lineage (NCBI taxonomy): Eukaryota > Metazoa > Arthropoda > Arachnida > Ixodida > Ixodidae > Amblyomma > Amblyomma maculatum. The sequence continues at coordinate 75,361,949 of NC_139354.1, forward strand.
CGTTAGGTCACTTCAGTCCATTACGTATATCGATGGCGGGATTTAGTTGCACAAAAAAAGAAGATATGAAATCCTTATAATATTGCACTCATGTATGTACGAGAAAAAAAGCGCGAACTTAAAAACCCAGTTCTGAACAGTACGTCAAAAATGCAGCAAAGCTGAGAGGTTATATGAAGAAGAACAAAAACCTCGGGGTTAATAAAGGCATCATGGAGCTGTGTAACTCTCAGAAGCGGCCTTCGGAGATGTAAATATTAACTTGCGAAACATGAGACAGTGCACCACAAGGGTGAGAATGTTCTCGCAGGGAAATTCAGAAAAAGAGGGAACAATTTACGAAAACCTTTTATCCTGAACACTAATTTGCAACATCAATGAAAGAATCGTCGCAAGGATTTAGACTGATTGAAGAAAAAAAGCGTGCCTGAGGATGAGCAAATTCTTAGAAAATATATTCAGATTAGGACTCTTCAAACGTTGTTACAGTCCTACGCCTTGCCTACTCCTATCTGTCATTACGAATCTTCCAAGAGCCGACACTGAGGATGACGCGATTGGCCTCGTTATTCCTTGAATAGCATGACATTGACAGCTTCTAGTCTCGTATGCGCTGCGGATGGCAGGTCTTTCAGGGCAGAACAAGGACTCCCACATTTTTCTCAGCGTCTACGTACTGCATCGCAAATAATATTAGCTTTCCTACGCCCACTGCAGGATACATGTCTGTGTCATGCCCCTCTCATTGACCCAATCCTGTTCATAGTGCTGTTACGTGGCCTCAGCGGGAGTAATTCTCGCTTCCGCCCACCTGACACTTTGACATCATCCAAATCAGTTTGCTTTTTCTTTAGAATCTTGCCAAACAAAAGACATGTCCGGCGATATGCCAATGACAGGCCTGCCAATGGACTGAGACGCTTAGTTCTTTAACGACAACATTTTTTTCATCTTTATTGCCAACTCACAGAGAAAACCTTGGGCGAGTAAAACTAATGTGCACACTGCCTTTCTGAAACTTTTCTTTTAGCCTATCAAAAAAATAAAGGGCATTGTCATAAAATGAAAAATGCTGTAGCTGGATCTCAGAAAGGGACATAAGTTATTTTTGCAACATTCGTAATATTCTGGCAGTAAATAAGGTTCGAAGGAATGAAGACCTCAACATGGTTGTACTTCATTAGAGAGAAAAATTAATCGCCACTGGGTCACCAAATCTATTTAGGTTTCACCATACGTACAATATAAGCGTTTAATAATGCTACCAATTATTCATAAAAAAGGCGTCCACGATACTGCGACGTAATATGATGAAATTTGTAATTGAAAACTTTTTCTATATTGACACTCGCGATTTAAGAACTGACGCAGAAACAAAACCATGTCCCTGAATTGTGAGTTTTGTTTTTTACCAGCACCTGTGTGTACTTGACCTAAGGTTCAGCAGGGGCGCCAATCAGATCTGTGCCAGCAATTAGATTCATAGGAACGAACTTCGGAAACAAGCACTCGTGCAACAAATTGGTTTTATTGTTTATGTAGTCCACGGTATTTGACAATAAACTGATTTTAACGTTTGACGCGCAAATGTATCAGTGAGAACTTTTTTTGACAGTTTGTAATTGAGCTAGCGCGGCCGAAATAACATCTCAGGCCTAAAAGGACCTGTTCACCTTGGCTTTGAAATTTCCTTCTTTAATAAAGCAGTGTACCCCCATAAAAGAACCACGGGGAAGCCATGTCACATGGTATTCTCGGGATACCTTGTCAAGCAGTTCAGCCAGGTACAAGTGGAAGACCATTTTAGAATAAAAATTGTGAAGAGTTTATATCTACCGTTAGGTGATACGAGATGAAAACCTTATTTGTGTTTTCACTTGTTATTAAAGATATGTATTATTCCATCCCAAAAAATCTCCTTTGAAGAGACGACGAGCGACGATATGGAAGCAGGGTCCTACCACTCTTCACAATTCAGCCAGTCTGTCTATGATTACATGCTAGGAGTGTATAACTTAAGTCAATGGTTTTTCCCATGTAGGAACATGGTATATTCAAAAGTGTTGAATACATATAGTATTAAAATTTGCTAGCGATCTCTGTTAGCAGGGTTCAAGCATAAATGACAAATGCTTTTTAAGAATAGTTCGTTACGTCCACGACTTTTCGGTGTTGTGTTAACTAAAAGAAGTAAATGAGACAGGCGCTCTTAAAGACATAGCGCTGGCCGCTTTTCAGGAAAGCCACCCTGATTAAAGGTTTATCCGGGAGCTTATGGCGTGCGGCGGTTCCTAGATTTGCGCCTGGAATTCTCGGTGGGACATATATGGAGGAGTGACCAGGCCTCGATCTAACACGCGATTCATTTCGTATATACATCGAGCCGTTCCAAGATGGCAAAATTAGGTATTGCGAAGGGGGCTTTGTTGATCTTCCTGAAATTTTCCCATCACCGTATGATGCACAGCTTCTTACGATAGAATGACAGGCTTCTGGAAATAAGATTTTTGATGTTTTTACTATGCAGCCTAGTAGAAAACCTAGTGCTACAAAACAAGCGAAGAAGGATTGGAAACGAATACTGATGCAAATAAAGAAATGGTCCCTTGTACTCTGTGTTTATGTTTGACAATAACTTAATAAAAATCTGACAGGGAAACGGCATTCAAATCACCCCTGCGGCTCCGAACAAAGCAATATCTATATGCGCCGGAGAATAAGTTGAGATGCCAAACAGAGCACCGAACGAGGCATCGTGAATACATTAAAGTGATTTTGTACTAGATTTTCCAGTTCTGTGTGAAAGAAGTACATTGAACAAATTAGGACACCTGTTAATGATAGGATTAGAGAGAACACGCTGCTGTAATATTGGAGTCTAAGTATCCTACCAGACTTGTGATGCATTGCAAATAATTCAAGATATGCAAGGATCAAAAATGCTCAGCCGACCTTCACAATGTTGAAGTTCTCAAAAATAAGGAAAATACGAGCGAGAAATTTTGGAAGCCTGGCTGATCGAAGTGTCTGTTGAACAATTTCTTAGTACGCTCTTTGTTTAACTAATCAAGGAGGAATAAGAGTTCCGTCGCTTACTGGTAGAGCAGAGAAGGAAGAAATTACCTTAGTTAGATGAAATGAAGAGAGAAGGTGCGCGGTCGTAAATAATTCAACTATCAGTGAGCATCGTGCTTGACTGTGTGTGCATGTCGTTTTTCTGTGTACCGTTGTCTGTCCAGCTGCATTCCTCATCATGTGTAATGTGACAAGATAATATAAGTATCCTGATGGATGATCTGAGGATATGTTACCTGATACAGTGCAATATTACAGTGCATGAAATTGCGCATTCCAAAGGTTCTCGCATCGAAATATAAAGTTGTCAAGGATTGGATACTTTACCACAGGATTTCGAATAGAGTGCAGTGGTAGGTTAGGTGTGCTTGAAATAAATGAAGCAGCATACCTCTTGGTAATGAGCTCTCGTTAAGGTGCCGTTGGATAATTGTGCAGTCATGTGCATCACGTTAGCAACTGAAAATCCTGCGTCATTTTTAGGCGGGCGCTACAGTAGGATCATCATCCGTGTTGTGACGTCATGGCATCAAGCGAACGACTGAATGACTTTGAAACGTGCTGACGTATAACAATTTATAATTTTATGTATCACATTGACGCGGAGTGGCACCTGCTAGTCCTTGATAATTATATTTTCATCTCCCATTTCTACAGAGATCGCGGACACATGGGGGGTTAGAGCTATTAGTAAAATATCGATTTTGTGCCGGAGCTTAAGTGCGGAAACTAAATAATATTATCTACACCTTATCGGTTGTTATTGTGTCCTCTGATGCTGCACTAACGTTCCCTCAATTAGCCTGGGAAAGCGTTGCAATAAGTTTATGAAGCACGGTTTTGCATCAAGCGCTCATTTTCCAGGCAGTTCGTCACGCCGCGCATTTTCGCTGCAGTTGCCACACAATGCAATGAGATGTCACTGTTAAAAAAATTCAGACATAATTGATTCTTGAGAAGAATAACGTCGAATGCTCGAGAAAATTACCGCTCGCCAACACGTATTTGAGAGAGGAAAAATTACACGGGCGCACTTAACGCTACTTACGTGCTGTAATGCGAACGCATTGCATGCAGGTTCCGGGCCTAGTTAACTCATGAAGCTGTTTCAGCGTTTCATCAGTTTCACGACGTGTACGAATCACGTTTTACATTACTTTGCCTTATAATAAGTGTTTCTATTCTGTCTTTTTATTTGTATTTTGTATTTTTCAGTAGTAAATTATTTTAATTTTTGGGTGGTCATTTGTTGTTTTTCGTTTTTATGTGGTCCATTTTGTTCATCTTCATTTTTAATTATACACCAGACTTATCGTTTTGCCTTTTCCTAGACGCCCTTTAGCGTACTAAGACTAGACAAGGAGAATTAAGGAGACGTTCGAAGGGCACACACAGCTTTCGATAGGTTTTCTCACTTCAATGCCACTTGTTGTTGATTCTTTCGGCATTTTCTCCTTAATTTGCCTACGCAGTTTTCGGAAAACCGTATTCACCGTTTTGAGTACGTAGGAAGCCACGCATAAAATATTGTTTGATTGTCATAACTTCCAGGCTGAAAAAAAAAAACGTCGGCGTAGTGCAGTGGTTAGCACGCTCGGCAGGAACGGAAGGACAGGATTTAAGTCCTCTCATGGACGCGATTTATATCTCACTATTGATTGACACTTGTGATAACATATTCTTGTCCAGAGTGCATGGTCGCATCACTGATGAGGCATTCGCAAAAAAAAAGAAGCCGCAAACTAACAAGGGCTGAACAAAAAATAGGCTACTTAAACACGCGAGCTAGCTTAGCTATCGTATAAATTGCCCACATTGCACTTGACTTGAAGTCTACACAAGTATTGCACATTTAAGGGATTGCCCACCTATCGCATTTATGCGCATCACCTCTCAACTTACCCTCCGGCCTTTTTGGCTTTCTGGTTAAGGTGCTCGATTTCTGAACTCAATGATGCGGGTGCAATTCCAGCCACTGCTGCAGTTTTTCGGCTAACGTGAAGACCAAGACGCCCGTGTAGTGTCGGACTCCAGTGCTCGTTAAAAGCTCCAGGTCGGTGAAGTTATTCAATTCCAACTGCGATGCTTCCCTTATGGCCCGAGTCGAGAAGTTAAACGGCATAAAATAAAACAAATCGACTTACTTCTGTTGTTGCAGCGTCTAAAGCGTCGGCACAATACCTGAGCTTGTTTCGGTGGATTTTAAGTTTCTGTGATTCTCAGCGATTTCACTTGTCAGCCATGCCAGAATTTCAGAACTGGAGCCTTTCTAGAGTTATGCATTCGTGGCAATTCGTGGCATCGAAGAACATCCCGCACAGTAGACAGGTGTCTGGATGCAAACACACATAATTTCTTCTAATATCAACAACTTCATGAAATTCAGACAAATACAGTGGGTTTGACGTTGTGGAAAATGTTTGAATGCAAACAGCGAAATAAAATGCAGTTTACAGGTCTTTATAAGTCTGAAGTATATTAACTATTTCACACCAAAGAGTACATTACAATGCGCATTTTAAACATATCTCAGTGCTTTGGCAGGGAGCTATGAAGTTCAGAAAATATTTAAGCTGGACTTCTTTTTCTTGCAAACTGTAGCTTAGTGGTCTTCTGATTTAAATGTATGAATTCAAGAAAAAAAAAAGAACAGGCCCTTTCTTGACAGCGCTTCCTACTACATGAAACCTAGAAAAGGCGGATGTCACCTACACGGATAAAAGAAGAAAACGCAATCGTCTATTTTCAAAGTTTTGCCGCTAGCAAAGCAAAGAAAAAAATCACGGTTCTATAAAAAGAGTCCATACTGCTAAAGATCAAGGACGCCAGAAACTTTAGCACACTTGTCACGTACAAGCAGTAAAAAAGCGAATCGACAGTTTTCGTATTAAAGCAGTCCCTTTGTGCAGTGACATCAATTCTTTGTTGCACTAATCACTGTATCGATAGAGAAATGAGCTTGCCTCGAATTTCGAGATTGGGATGCCATCTCGTTGGGAGTTTCCACGTAATCATTGCGCTCGTATATAATTCGCTGCTGACCGACCTTTTTCGTTTTTTTCTTCGCTCTTGTTTCAATTCATTTTCGGTGTTGATATTTGCATAAATCAGGGCTTCTATTCCATAGTCGACGTCTATATTGTCGAGCTCTGTACTGGTAATAGCAAGAAAGGCAACAGCAGCGAGCACTGCAGGCGGTAACGGAATTTGGATTGGGTCTGGTTCTTTTTTGCCTATATACTGCACCTACGCTTCAATGCATGAGCAAAGTCATTACCGCGTTCTATGAAGTGATGACCTTTTTTTTTGTCACGTCTCTGGCTCAGCTTATTCTACCACCTTACTGATTCGAGATTGTTTTATACATTTCACTTCCAGGCTCAAATGAAGTCGACGCTTGTGGCTGACACGATAAGAATGGCAACACATCTGCCCTGATTTGTTCTTATAACCTTTGCTCAGTCAACAGTAGCAAGCTTTAACTATCTGCGATAGGTAGAAGCGCTTGGAAGAAGAGTAAGCAACTTCTCCTGACAGTAATTACGTCTCGCACAAGGTTCTCATCATCAGAATGTAAAGTGTCGCATTGTGCTCGGTAACGTTGAATAAATTTTGCACTCTGTCAGTCCTCAAAAATTAATTTTCATTGAATGGCTGATTAAACATTGCACGTAACCAGTGCTACATTTATACAATTTTAGCCTTTGTTCAAGCATATGATACGTGCTCAGTATGAATGCATAATCCAGAAATGACATCGCAGTTGTCCTTTTGCTTTGTTCGTCATTGTGATAACGAAAATTCCTATGCTTAAAAGTAATGAAACTCAAGGTTCAAACTATTTGTACTGAACCATGGTGAAAAAGATGTGCTCGGGAGCTATAAGGAATGCCCCGCTGTTCATACGCTTGCCGAGTAAAAGAAGTGTCAAAAATTTGTAACATACATCTAACATACACAGGAATTCGACTTATAACGTTTTGTTTAGTACAGCCTTGATAAGTCTTTTTACGGCTTTTAAATGTTATAGTGGGGCTTAAATGGCGCTCCGCGGGGTATCCTGTGTAAGTTTCCTCCATTTTGGATGTCGTGATGCTATTAGGGCTGCGAGTCTCGTATGCTGAAGTGCGCAGGCTTTGACTTCAATAAAATTCCTCGCTGTCAAACATTTTGCACGTTTAGTCCAGGCTAGTTTGTCAGCCAATTTCGCACTTGAATGCTGACAATTGCGTTTATGCCACTCTTGCTGCTTTTTATTTGTATGTGGGAAATGTCCTACTGCAGGTTTCAAGACAGCTCGCCGAAAGGTAACTTAGCAAATAAGGCTACACAATTTCCTTGAGGCACTCAGGCATGTTCGATCTTTTCGCACAAAACCAACGGTCGTGTGGCCAATGACGGCTATACCTGCCCAAAGCATCAGTTATGCCAGGTCGGAACTGCGCGCAAGATATTGAGTTGCTGAACTGACAGGCTTTCAACCGGAGCTAATACACGAGAGTACTGGGTTTCGCCACCGCGAAATTTTTGTCATCGGTGAAAGCCATCATTTGGTCTCCCAATGTTGCCTGCTCCACAGAAACGGCAATACTCGAGTCTTTTTAGCCAGTAAGTATTCTTTAAACCATGACTTTTGTGCAATTAGGAGAGGTAATTTTCAAGGTCTCGTCAAATGCCTCGTCTCATTGTTGTGGCAGACGCAGTTAGCGCCAAGGCTGTCCTTCTGAGGCTCCTGTTTGGCTGCCATTGACTTCATTCCTTCAAAATATTTTTACGACGAAGAAAGGCCTACATGATCGAACGATCATTACGAGGCCTGTCCTGAAGTTTGTCGCGCTGGAAAGCTCCAACGGTCTTGCTGTGAATGTTCAGAAATCAAGTGAAATCAGAAGGCGCGTGCCCAGCATCATTCAGTGACAAGATTAGTGGTCAATGTTTACTAATATGTGGCAAGTTCTGATAAAGGGTAACACGACCATAAAACACAGCCACAACACAAAGTACGTCTGAAGAAATAGCAGTAAGAATGACGTAACCAACAAAATATTTTTGTGATAATAAACTCGTTTAATGGTCTTAAGCGTGGGACAGATTTGGTCCACATATTGAACGTATTTAAATACCGGTACCTAAACAAAAACCTTTCGCCATTATTGACTTAAATATTCTTCGATCTCTTCTTTTTTTTCATTTTGGTAATCGCTCCATCGAAACCTCGTAAATGAATATTTTCAGGCAGAGAAGGGAAGCGTGGAGGTGAAAATCGAATCCCAATGAACGCCGTAGGCGTTGCCTCTTCTATAAAGGCGGCATGTTTCTTTCCTGCTATTTCCACCTCATTAACCTGTAAATCAGCCCCGGCCAAGTAATGAGCATATGCGGCAGGTGCTACTTCCAGTGTTGAAACTCTATAACCTATGCATCTAACCACTGCGTCCCTGTAATATCCACCCTGCTTCGAGGTTATCGACGAGACTGTTTTCCATAAAGGCAGCGCATGTTGTGGCCGAAAAGCTCTGTTGTAAATCTAGGCTTGCTGTCCACTTGTGACTGCCAGATTTCTGCGAGGTTGTTCACGGTATTAGTCTACTTTTTCCGCCTAGGAGTAGGACGTGCACAAGCGAAGTCGCCAGGTGTGCGAAAATTTGCGTAACAAGCTCCCACCGTTATATCCTCAAATTATGAGGCGCCAATGCGTTCGCTCATACTGCTACCATCACTCCAATAACTGGCCTGATGGCCTTTTATTCTAGACTGGAAAATTTGTTTTCTTCTTATCAGCAATCTGATTTGCCACTTTTCTAAAAACTGAAACCAAGTCGCGGCTGGAAAATTATAGAAAAAAAATGTTGCGTTATTACTGATTTTAGTTTATGAATAAAAAACGGTTTCTTCAAACTATTCACTTAGGGATTACCTCAGCTCTTATATACATTTACACTTTCTTGGGTTATTTGAAGTTTCAGATTGCTATGGAAAGCACCCACTGTTGTAATATCTGCTTGTGGCTAGTAACATTTGTCGATAAGTGATGAAAGAATGCTATTTTATACGTTTACGCATTACGCAATTTTACTAATTATCAAACTTGAATGCTCGACCAAATGCGGCGCCGTAACGGTATATGTCAGGCAGAAAGGAATGTAGACCACCTACGGCTATTCACGGATTATAAGATGCTTGGGCGGTGGCATCGCAAGACAAAGAGATTACGTGGCCCCTTATTGAGTGAATGTTAGTGCACATCTCACAAAATCGTCACCAAGAAATGCATTCATCAGAGGTGAGCACATGCTCCACTAAAATGTAGAACGATACACTTTGGTGGTGCTTTCTAAGAACCCGAGCTTAAAGCACGAGGCCAATTGAGTGCGTGACACATAATGGACAGGTGCGAATATAAAAAGCTGTGTCATAAAATTTTATTTTATTTAAAGCACATTCATACTTGACAAGATAAAAATCTCGGCCTCATGCATGTTTCAAAAACTGCCAGACGTATTGACAAAATGTGAGCAAAACATTAGGCCAACTCACTTGGCTCCGGAGTTAAACCGTGCCTAACCTAAACTTGATTGTATTATTAATGCAGTCCAACCAAAAGCTTTGGTTATATTCTTAAAAATTTATGCTCTCTGCTATTCAACTTCCAACCACTCAAGTTTTGACACTCTGAGTGGAGGTTGAGTGAAAAGCTCGTAGATTCTGTAGTAGTTAAGTGCAGTTCAGTGCGAAAGCACCGAGATATATTCCGCTTGATACGATTTTCTTTTAACAAATATAGATAACAATAACAAATGCAAGCCTTTTTGAAGAAGAAGAAATAAGCAGCATTCTTTGAAAACCTCTTAGTCATATTGAACAGCTGAAGTGCCGCCATTGTGACCACGCTGACCGTATGTCGATTCTTCAAATCTGCCCTAAGGCTTCGAATCGCGAGGTTGTACTGAAGGCAGCACATGAACACCAACACTGGAAAACAAACCTGGGCAAGAATAAGAAAAAAAAGGGCCTTACGAAACACAGCGCTCAAGACGCTTTCTGAGACGCACCAGACAAAGGGGTTCGTACTACAAGTCACGTGGGCGACCGATTATGTTTGCTCTCCCAGCCGACGTTGCTATAACTCTGACGGGTTCCCAAGTAAAGTTATGTACTCGAAGTCGTTTTGTTGAGTTCTACAAAGCAGCCCTCTGAACTACCTAACACTAGAAGTAAAAACATCTCAGCAGTGTGTGTTTGGCTGTGTCATGCTTATCGTTTCCACATTTTTGATGCCTTTTTGAACGTAGAATGCACGATTTTAAGCTCATATCGACAGGTTGTTGTACCGAATTCGATTTGAATTTTCAAGATTGCTCTTGTAAGGTAAATTTTGCTTTTAATTTTATCCGCCCCTCACAACGCAGTGAAGGAAGAGACCTTCGCTTCGTCCTCTTTTCAGCCTAGTGGTCAAGAAGCGATGCGAATCAGGGTCACCTAAAGACCCACACCAGCCAAGAACGCATTGGGAAATGACCCTTATGGGTGGTTCTCTAGCCGGCATTGTCAGTCGACTGGCTTTATGCCGCAGGTAATGTCTCCAAAACGTTTATAGTGCGCTCACAAGAGGAATCCAGGAGGACATGAATTAACTGGGAATTGGAGCTAGTCGGTCGAAACGTGGCTAGATGACCTCCTTCGCTGTTATTTTACCGGTTCGCTGTTGCGGACGTCAGAATATAAATAGAGTTATGTATTTTCAAATTTTATATTTTTTCAAATTCGGGTAGTAAATCGGGCGTTATTTTCCGACCTAATTATTGGGGAGAAATCGAATTTATTGTGGATACACACCGAAATACGTGCTTTATCAGGTTAAATTTACAAAGTAATTACTTTTTTTATTTATCCTAATCGATGGGTAACGATTGGGGCTATATTTGTGTTGCTTTCAAAAAACTAATTTATAATTCGGCGTTTATTTTGTAATCAATACTCTCAGTGATACGCAACGGTCAGTTTGGGACAAGAAGCCTTTTATTCACTTTCGCTGGTCATCGACATTTTGCACGCCCTTATTAACGTACATAATCATCAGCATGCATATACATAATCATCAGCATGCTCAACATTTCGATTTCCATCAGAGGCCTGTCTGGTCTGTGGATGTATCTTATAGACACAACAGTGTCAACGCTGCATTTGCTAGCCTAGGGTACCGCACGGTTGTGTTCAGCACTATACTTTGTGGGGCTTGCTTCCAGAATATCCTATATAAAATCCTCGCGAACCGAGCCTGCATCGCCCATCACGGAAATAAATACAGGTCGGTAGTCGTGAAACGAGTGACTCAGCAGCCGCTTCTGGAGTGCATCGAGTAAGGCACCTAGTTTACACTTGGTCAACTGGTTTTCTTCTTCGTCTGGAGCGTTCGGTTTCAGAGTGCAGCCCCATTTTGTGGAGACTGTCGCGCAAAACGCTTCCCAAAAAGTATTTACTAATGTAGCACTGCTGTTAGGTAACATAGAAAAAAAACACCGTTTACTCGATCGCTTTAACCGATCATCGTGGAAAACTCGTTAACAGTCTTCTGTTCGATGTGTACGTGGTGATCGAAGCTTGGCATCAGACGCTTTGCGCTTTCGAGCGTTGTCTGGACATCTGAAAGTTTCTCTAGTGCTTCTCTCACTACGACTGTCTTTGCATAAAGAAGCTGTTTATACCGCTCGAATAGCTTCTGTTTTGGTGCTTTCATACGACCTTCAGTACGTTCCGTGTGCAGAATTGCTCCTTAAACCGTAAAAAATTCGAGTTTTACCCAATGTTTTAGGAAAATGTTCGGAGTGCAAACGCCCGGTGAAACCGCGTTTTACCCGAAAACGAGCAACCCTAAATATAAACTACAACTGGCGTCGTTTGAAAACATGTGCTAACGCTAAATATTTTCGAAATGAGGTGAAGGAGATGAAACGTTTGTATGAATACGCTGAGCCTCCACTTGTATAGTACACATAATACTCACATTTATACAGCTTAACTGCTTCTGTGGATGCAGTGCCGCTTGACGTCCGTTATTCAACGACTTCATTCTATGAATATCTAAGCTTCAATTGCAAACAAAATGAAATGAATATTTCGTACGCGGTAGAACGAGTAGGAATACTGATACAGTAAATATTTGAAGAACCTAAGAGCTTACAGCAGATATCACCAGCCTTAGTTAGAGCACTACTATAGTGAGCTCAATCAAGGCATAAATAAACTTAATAATGCCAACCTTGTACTAAACACACACTGTCATAGTTCCAACTGCGCTATGTGTATAGCCCAAATGTAGAGCGATCATCTCTAATTATAGTAAATTATGAAATTTACTCATGCCTGGCAAAATCTCCTTCGGTCATCTTATCAACGATGTGAAGAAGTAGCTTGCTCACAATGATACGTGGATAAACTTCAGCATACTAGCTATGCGCCTTGATACTACAGGAATAGAAAATCCGAAAAAATATCTAGATACTATTTCTGTTTCGAAACACATAAACAAATTTATTACTCATCTTGTATGGTGTTCTTTATTTTGTCGGCAGGCATAAAAGCCGTTACTTACCATTTGCACACAAGGCTGACATAAACCAAAATGGCAGAGCAAAGCTCAACGACTCAGCGCATACGTCAGCTCGAACTTATTGTAGAAGTATCGCCAAAATGTTGGAAGTGGTAGAAGGTTCCTGAGCTTGACCTGGTGTGCGTATGGTTGAAATCGCTATCTGTGCCCGCTCTTTCCCACAGCAGCGATGCAGAGCAGTCCGAGAAGTCTTTAGTTCCTACCGCAAGGCACGGCTGTTCAGTTGATGCTTCGCAACTTGAAATTTTGGCTTGGACGCAAATGTGCCGACGTGCTCTTGCTTTGAGATTGCCTTTCGCTTGAATTGAAATTGGTAAAGGCCGCGAGGCACAGCTTGAGAACCGGGGTCGAAATATGTACACCTCACAATTTCACTCGCAAGTTTCTGAGCGTGACGTCAAACTGATGTGGCTATGACGTTACCTTGAGACGTCAATCGTGACGGATTACAAAACCGTCCAATTACCAGTGACTTGTAGCATGGCTCCGCCCCTGAAGCGCTCGTTTCGTGGCCAACGCTGTTGCTACATCGTTGCCGCAACCTTGGCCGAGCTCGACAAGAGACTGAACCGTCTCCAAACTTTTTGTGAAACGGCGCAATAAATACGCAGTAAATAAAATGAACAAAGTTTTATCTTTACAAGAGACTGTTTTTAAAACTTAATAACATCAAGGAGAACTAGAAGCGTTCTTACTTTTGCAATTACATCTTCCCTTCAGTAGCCTACGTTGCCGCGAGGGCACGCTGACGACATCAAAGCGTGCACATGTCGGCTTCCTAAGAAACAGCTGAGTCATCGGCTATTTGCTGCTTTTCACGCGTCGTCTAAAATCGAGCTCCCGTGTGGATGTTTATAATAGCCGAAAAAAATGTGATTGAAAACAGTGAAGGCTACAGGCCTGCAGTGATAAACCTGGCAGAAGCGCTTGGCACGAAAATCGACGAAGACAGCTTGCTCATGTTCGTGTTGTCCGTCGGTGCTTGCTATGTCAAGAGCCACGCGTGGGAGGTATGGGATCGGTGGTTTGGTATCTCTCTAATGTACACGGTCGTCCACTTCTACCTTGAACACCGCTCTGCGTGGCCAGCGCTCCGCGGAGCGCCTCTCGCGGGTGCCTGGGGAACGAGCGCGCAAGCGCAGTGACAGCTGTAGGTGGGGCCTCCGCTGCGTCGTCTGCTTAAGCGGCGGCGGCGCCTTGGCGGAGCCGCCGCTTAAGCAGACGACGCAGCGGAGGCCCCACCTACAGCTGTCACTGCGCATGCGCGCTCGCTCCCCAGGCACCCGCGAGAGGCGCTCCGCGGAGCGCTGGCCACGCAGAGCGGTGTTCAAGGTAGAAGTGGACGACCGTGTACAAGAGAACTATGAAGGCTACCAACAAAGGAAAGCTGGCAAGTGCATTAAAGTAGATGCTATGCAAGTGCTATCAGCCGCTTGCGCGTAGACCGAGAAACGAAAGCCAACATGATGACCCATCACTACGTACTGCTCGTGCCTACAGCGAACGCTGCCCACATCGTGCTCGTCTCTTGATGTTCCGTTCTCAGTGCCGTTCACATTCAGTTGCTGATGTTGGTTATTTAGCCTGGGTCAGAGCCAGAGAAGCTGTGATGTTTATGCTCCGTTTGGTTTGTGCACGGAGAAAGAAATTACTTTATTCAACAGGTTTGTTATATTCACATGTGGGGTCGCATGTAGTCACAATTGCATGTATTACGCAATGAAAACTATTGACATATCGCCTCAACAATGCATCTGTGATATTTATATTTATTTTTTTGTCTGTGAAGATGTTCGAGTCATTCAGCGATCATTTTTACACCCAGTCTGCAGTATTTATTATGCACTCAGTTGTACACGAATCTCCTTGCAGCTGCTACAGCAGTTCACACTGCTCAACATCTCTAGTCGTATACCACCCTGTTGGTATTGTCACCTCTGATATGTAAGCATATTATACACACGAAATGTTTTGTGGTCAGGTAGTTTCAATATGAAAGAGAATAGGCACTTCAAGCCGAGTAATTATTTTGTCCTACACATGAAAACGCTCTACGATCGCTGTTTATGAAGGTATAGAGGTAAGGTGTGTTTGTATATATTACTCTGCCTCTTTTGTAACACAAAATAATCGAGTGAAATGCCATGGTCAGGAAATAAAACTATAGGTAATGAATATGCGGGGCACTGAAAAAATGTTTGGTTGTATTCAGTGCATTAAAACAACCTTACTACCGTCACCCGCACTCATGGGCTACAGGCACTCCGCCTGAAATGATATTTTCTCATCCCAGGATCGCAAATATTTACTGCCCATTTAAGTATGTTTAACACATAACTAGTGAACACAGCCAACTGCACCAGCCTGCAAGGCGATAGGAATGAAGGAAAATCGAGTTGGAGCTGGGATGGCTTCGCACTGATGTAAGCAGCTGTGACTCCAGTGCTCAATGCACTGTCACCTGCATAACAAACAAAACAAATTACAACCACTTAGGCCCACCTTCAGCCGAGCCTTGCATAACATGTATTATACAACTGAAGAATCATACTAAGTAGCGCACAGTCCGTCTTTACTAAACATTCACAGTCATTCCGACAACTCGTTCACGGTTGTCATCACGGTTTCTCAGGCAGCAAATGCAATAGATGTAACGACTATAACCGTCTACTGCCCGGCTGTGCACAGTGGTGCAGTGGTTACGGCGCTCGACTGCTGTTTCCCAGGGATGCGGGATCGAATCTCGGCCTAGGCAGCCGCTTTTTGATGGAGGAGAGCAGCAAGACGCCCATATACCGCGCGTTGTCACTGCACGCTGAAAAGGGCCCCAGGTGGTAGAAATTTCCGGAGCCAAATTCTCTACGGCGTCTCTCGTAGCTTGAGTCGCTTTAGGATGTTGAACCCCATAAACCAAAACAAAGCTACTGTTGCTGATCTAATACTCAGCTCAATATATATAATCTAGGTCGCTCGATGACCGACAAGGCTTCTTTAAAACGTACACAGGAAAATGTCGCAGGCATTCTGCAGGCCTACATCCACAGTGGAAGAGTACCGCCAGACGAATGGGCGTCGTACGTGGTAAGAAAGTATTATTCGAGGCAGCGAGGGTCCTCGGCCGGCAGAATGCGCATGTAGGCGTTGCAGATCTGAGGGAGAACACGCACAGCACAACTTTACTGTGACCTTCAGAATTCGTAGCCGGACACACGCATAAAAAAAGCGAATTCTACTCACTTTTGCGATTTTCACAACGTTGATCCCCTTGCTTAGCCACTTATTTGAGTGTCACTCCACGGCACCTTGACGGCAATCAGAATGTCGCCCGATGGCTTCCGCTACCGATGCACGCACTAGCTGACCGACGGCGGTGGAATACCAACAAAAATTGTAAGCCTCCAGCAGCGAAAAAGCGCGGCTCGTATGCCACCACAGTGAAGACGCATTCGCCAGCAAGCCTCCATTCAACGGCGAGTTTGTCGGCAATCGTCACACAGCTACTCCCCTTTCAGCGGGTCCCCAAGTTCTACAGCGTCGGACAGCTAGTCCGACAAATCAAACCAGTGTTCGTGTGCCGTCCTTCGTCGTAGATCGCGTCGACACCACGGTCTAAGGCGGCGTTTCTCGAGGTAAACAAACAGCCGCCCTTTTCGCTCACAAACTTTGTGAGCGGTTTGTGCCTACTCCGCTGCGCTCACAATTTCATTCACAATTCAGCGCGTGTGCAACGTCATCACTTTAGTCGTGTTCGTGACGTAAAACGCACTCACCGGGGAAGTCGGTGGTGAGGCAAAAATTCTGCCGCTCAAAGGCGACCAATAGAAGCAGGGCATTGTGAGCGGTTTGAGACTGCGAGAGGTACGTAATTCGGCCCCTGGTGTATGTTCAACATGTCCTTTTTACGCTGGGGTGATGGATTGGTTGCCTAATTCAGTGGCCTGAGACGGTGACGTGAGCGCCTTGTAATGAGTTCGAATTGTATTCGCGGCTGTATGTTATTTTAGGCAAAACTGCATTCAGCTCATGAGTTCGGCGACATTTAGGTGATCTCAAAATGGTACATTGAGCCAATAGCCAGGAAACGGTTTGACATTTATCCGGGCACCGAACGAGATTTAGCGAAACCAGGGGCCCTAGTCTCGACGATTCGCCATTTTGTTCAAATTATGACGTACGCGTGACGTGTGCAGTAGGATGGTGCCAGGTTACGTAAGCACACATTCGGGTTACGCATTCTGGAGAAAAAGAGAATTAAAGTGCCAAAAAAAGCGCGCTGTCTTCTGCTATTATAAATTGGCTCCAAGTATGAAAAGCGATGATACTGCCGCAGGAACCGATACTCTGTGGTGCATTCCGTGATTCGGAAGCCTCGGGTTGCAGTGAGGCGAGTGAAGTATGTTCTGGCGCTGCGGTGTTAATGTGTCATGACATACTTGCGGTCGAACATCCGGCATCAGCAACGCACGGAAAGACTGCGCATGTTTCAGCTGAAGAGCAAGAACAGCAATGGAATATTCGCAGTGGGTGGGTGCAAAATTTGAGCGGAAAGTAGCATTACTGTTCATAAGCGCCGATGAACTCTCACGTTCACTTATCAGCTGCTTTTACATGCAGGAACTAAAACGTTTAGGGACTTGGTCGTAAACAGAAGGAATCCACAGATTTTCAAAATAGCTCTAGCACTGACCAAGAGTTGCCGGCGCAGCCGGTAATGTCCATCTTAGAGGGCAACGGTCACAGTCTCAAAGTGTCAATTACTGTTAGGTACAGGCTGTGCTATCCACCTTTTTCGAAAAGCCGCCTTATGACCAGCTACCGTCAGGTCACCAAGTCTGCTTAAGTTTCTAACATACTGTGTCAGCTTGAGGTGTGTAGAGCGCGGAAAGCAGCGCAGAGAGAGAGAGAGAGATTTGGAGGGAATTTGAGAGTCTTCCAAACACACACACACACACACACAAACACACACACACACACACACACACACACACGCACACACGCACACACACGCGCACACACACACACACACACGCACGCACACACACACACACACACACACACACACGCACACACACACACACGAAGTGGAAGGCATACGCTGGGCCTTACACCTAGTCGGTTAAATTTTCATGCGTTGGCGGGCGAAAAGCTCTTGCGAAACGCGAAAGATGTCCGAGAAAGAGAACGAAACAAAAGAACAGAATAGCAGGAAAGACAATTCATCAATTCTTAGGCTACCGTACACGTCCACAGGGGGATAAACGGACAATATGGAAAGAAAGCGAAAGATGACAGAGGAATTCCTGGTATGAACCTAGGGTGGCGCCACGCGCGCGTATTTCTTACTGTCGAAACAGTAAAATTCAAATAATAAAGGAAGATTATTTTCAGGTTGTATTAAAAAAAAGCAATCAACCTAAAGTGTCACTCAACTACAACATATGATTAGAGTGTACCGTCATAACGTGCTCCGGAGTACTTATTTTTTTCTAAATAACAAAGAAATGGGGCGCCCGCATGCATGTAAAATGAAAACTTTATAAACACATCACATGTGGCCAGCAAATATATGTCATGTACATGGAACATACATTCATTCATTAAAATAGAAGGTGCGAGTAGTTTTTCTTGCTTTGTCCATCGTAAAAAGGCTGTTCAATTAATAAAAATTGCAGTGTGTGCATAGTGCAAGCTATAAAGGCAGTATTTAGGGCCGACGTTTAGGAAAGTATTTGGTGATCCCTCGGTGCCAGTCGCGCGATGTTTCTGCACAGCCATCGAATCATATTAGCCCTCAGGTAATATGAAGTAACCGATCAGACAGATAATTAGAAAAAGCATCGCGCTGCTCTCTGAAATCCATGGAGGTTTGGTGGGCGCTGTTTAACACATAGACAAAGAGAAGAAAACAAGGGAACGGCACCTTTATTTCTCTTCTTTGTCTCTGTTTTAAAGAGCGCCCACGAAACGATCATGAACAACCTACAACTCGCCCAACTTCCCTTTCTGTTGCTCTCTGAAATGCCTCGTCTCACGCAGATCAACCGCATGAGTTATCGGGCCGCAATGCTGCACTCGGCAACGACGGTGCGGATCGATGGTTTCTCTATGAGAGCAAAGCATTTGAAACAGGAAGGTAGCTACCACCCTCGTGCGGTTGAAAATCTGCGTCTTCATTATTAATCCTCTGAAAGATGACGCAGCTGAAAAGTTTCCTTATGACCTCGTTTCAGTGCTTTCTGCAATTACAAAAAAGGTGTGTCAGCTTACTTCACCACCCTCCAAACTCTCTACCAAACTGTAGTGAGCTAACAGCCGCCTACACTGCTCGTCGAATTCGCAATGTTTTTATTTCGCGGTCGCCTCAAGTGGTTCAAAATGCGGCGCCCAGCTTTGGTCATTTATAGCAACGGCAGAACATCCTTTGCGTAATCAAACGTCATTTTGACGCCATCATAAATGTTTATGCATGACGTATTTCCCGCCAGACAACGTCAGCCCATGAGATTTCAGGATTCCGCTCTTCACAGTGGGCGGTTCATTCCAGAATATTCGTAATACAAGCTTAAGTGCTTCCCTTTCTATCATATATACTTCTGTTTTCCCTCCACAGTTACTTATATATACCCTCCATGCGTCATGAATAACACTGCACAGAAAGTTGAGCTAGTTGGTACATATTTTTAAGTAATAACAGCGCGGAGACGAAGGACAAGGAAGGAATAACAGCGCAGGTGTTGTCTTCTTCCTTGTCCTTCGTCTCCGCGCTGGTATTACTTAAAAATACCACTGCTGAAAATCATTTTTCACGCTCACGTCATTTTTACGTCACCGCAAAAAGCCATTTCGACACACCGAAATTTCGCGCCACAAATTTGAAACACGTGACTGTTCTGAGAACCAATAAGAGAAAAAAAATGGCGTCGAACGGCAGCCATGTGTGCCGAGAATAAGGCCCCAGCTTGCTCATTCCGCCTTGGTTCAGGACTGGCATGCGCTCCCGAAACTAATCATTACCGCGCGGCGCTCCGCTTTGGAGAAGCAAGGGACAAATGCGACAAACTAATTTCTCTGTGGATAAGTGAAACGCGATGTTGCAGGATACACGTTTCACAGCAGAAACGGAACGCGCAAGTTCTCTGACTCCGCCATGAACACGAAGGCGCAACCAGACCGACAGAGCTGTATATTGAACACGTGTCTCCAACGGCGTTTCACATTTTTCTGTCCGCAGTGCTGACTAGGGGAAATGAGTCGGTGTTAATACCTGTTCATCTAGACGCCTCTGTCAGCATCTGCCAGTCTGCCAGTCAGCATCCGTCAGTAAGCCGCTACACATCAAGCATAATTAACGACTTCGCTATTATAATTGCTTAAGCAAAGTATTGGAGACAGACGACAGGAGTGCGCCTCTAATAAACACATATGCTTGTATCCATTGTCGATTCGACATAAGCAGTGCTTTTTCTGGTAAAGTTTTGTTTATTATGCGCTCAACACGTGGTACAAGGCATCACACTGGTATTACTGCAGATGGGCTTCAGTTCCTCCGGGGCACTTACCTGAAATTTGATGACGTGTCGCACAGTGTATCGTTCCTGCCACGTGCGGAAATAAGAATAATTGTGCGAACGGAACACAGTGAAACCCACCGTTACCATCGATCCATTTTGAGTTGCATCGAATAATTCCTTTTCGAGTTTCTAAAGCAGACGAGTATAAAGAAAATAAGCAGAAGTTGATGGACTATATCGTCGCGCAGGCGCAGAACACAGAGGTTGCGCGCCGGCGAATGCACTGTGCGATCGCGCATGCGCATGATTCAAGTTTGTGCACAGGGGTATGATGTAGGTATTCATTGCCTCATTCCCTCATAAGTTACACAGTACGCAAACTACGCACAGCGAACAACACAAGAAGTTAAATTGACCATCTTTCTAAGCAGCAGACACGGCTACAAACTATTGTTAGACTTCTGACTAAATGCAAATGTGCTAATAAGTATCAATATGTGCTTACGCGGTAATGCGGCTGCGTTGTTGTTGTTGGAAAACTTTTATTGTCCAACAGAGAAGGACCACACCGCCCGGACCGCTCTGTCTCACCCCCCTTTAAGGGGGAGCGGACTTAGCGGCCCAGCCGCACGGGATGGTCGCATTAGATGCTGGCCGGTTTGGTTTCGCCGGCGGCCTTCATAATGGTGGACGTGACTTCAAACAGAACAATTTTCCGCTATATTCTTGAGATATTCGCAAATGCTTGAGTGCAAAACAGCTTTCGGCGATAATATCGGCTATTTGATCAAGAACTCTATTTTAATAGTAACTGAGGTGTTCAAGAATTTATTTGATTCATTCAAACCTTCAAATTATTAGTATACATTTTTTGTTTAATTTTCAATTTTTAATTTCATTCTCTGGCCACGTTAGAACCAGCTCAAGGCTCACCTGATAAGAATAATGAAATGTGCTTACACTGCCACTGCTGTTGACATTCTTTACCGAAATATGAGCCATGCACAGCGTCGCGGCGATCTCTATACTTTTATGAAAGCACGTTAGAAAACAGCCTACAAGGCAGAGTGCAGTTGTGCAACACAGCGAAGCGAGGAAGATGCGTCGTCGATAGAACGTGTTTGTTAGAGAACTATGTCCCATTTCGATCGGAGCAAAATGTATGTGTAAATATAGGCCAAAGATCTACATCAAATTTACACATGTAAATGCAATTAAGATTAACGACGTTTAAGCAAAGCATTGAAGCGGCATTAGATGCAGATAAAATTTAGCATTTTAGTTGTTTATCTCACAGCTTTGCCACAGACTCGTGCATCAAGACGACGTGTGCATATAATTTGAACGCAAGTCTTTGAAGCGTAAGCTGAAATATTTTCAGGTTATTTCGAAGCATATACTCTCTCCAAGTAGCCTAACTTGAATCACGGTAAGAAAATGCGGCCATGATAATCCTTATATAAAATGACACTCTTTTTTCTCTACTGCATGCTCACAAGGCGTATTTCCTTATGAATTTGGACACTCACAAAATTCTGAGCTTTTTTCGATCACAGCAAGGATTTATTCGCAACGTAAACCGAGTACTAAACATTTGATTCTCTGGCACAGAGCAATGCCAGAGGATCAAATTTTGGGCACTTGTACTTACCGACAATACTTGCCTATACAGTGGCACTTCGCGGTTATAAAAGCAATGCGTTTTGGACCGATTACGCGTTAGTGAGAGAGTGTATATTGCTCTCCTAAAGTTGCTGAAATGGCCTGCCATGAATGGTTACAAGAACCGTTTACTGTGTCTAAACATGTGAAATCAGTATTCCAAATAGGTGAATATAAAAAATTAACATTTTATCTAATAATCTAAATGGTACAAATGTATTGATATTACGGAACGTTAGAAAATTCTTTCATTCATTCTTTAGTAGTTCAACGATTCACATTGTGAGCGGGCGTTGCGAGTGCAGGATCTAGAGTTTGTTACACTAGACACCACAATTAAGACATTATAATATATTTATATCAAGTAATAATAACGAGTAAATTACGCGTCTCTATAGACCTCCTTTACTCCGGCTGCGTCACTAAGATGAGATGATGCGGCTATCGTCAGTGGCTTTCGCGCTAGGCAAAGCAATATTTCAGGCGTTTGCCTACCATAATTGCGGGGTGCCTTGCTGCTGCCGGAAAAGAAAAACAACAGAGTCATGCCGACTAGTTTCGTCGCCGTGGCATGTGTCGAAAGATACAGAATTTGAAAACAAGTAAGCTTGTACAGGTTTCTTGCCGATGAAGGTGGCCGGGAACAGTGGGCCGCCGCAGTGAAGCGCGAAGGCTGGATACCGATGCCGGCTCACTGATTATGCGGCAAACGCTTTGCAACGGCTAAGTTAGAGCTTATCATCTTTACGCCATAGCTGTCTGATTGCTGAAATTTAGCGAATAACGCGAGTTTTGACTTCTTTACGACCCGCAGTGAGATATTTTTTGGTGCGGGTGCGACTGCTCAAGTAGAGGCAGTTTATACTGTAATGCGTAGGCCTGTTTACTGGAGCATGCCTAGATTTCTTTTCCTATGTAAACAATTCCTCAAGCACGTTTTCGTTTCACTGCGGTAATTGCATCGATTGTAGTGAGCGACGGCGCAAGCAATCTGCGGCTAACCCATCCGTGGTTACGCTGCTTGGCTAATCTTCGCTGTGTTCACCTCCAATTATTTTAACCTATTTCGTGATAAAGGCTGCCACTGAGCTTTCACAGCCGCTGATTTGCTCGATTGTAGATGCAGATTTTTATACCACTCGAGCTGTGGGGTTCACCATCGCCTAGCGACATATTGGCTCGTGATTCAGACTCTGCGAATCTCTACATCAGCTATATGCGTACTACATTGCACACTGTCGCATTGTGAGTTTATGCAACATTTAAACGCAGGTGGGAGGTACCGGACGTAACTAAGTCGCCCTAACTACGGCACCAACGTGACTACTGCAGCTTGTGATCGTAATGCAAGTTAAAAGCGTGAACACTCGTTATGAAATTAAGAACGTTAACGCCTACAGCCGCCCACAAACAGGGCAGATACAAAGACGCGCAGCGTGGGGATTTCAACGAATAATGCAAGGAAAGCACATCTGTGCGGTGCCAAGGCCCTTTGCCCTTGCTACTGTTGTTATACTTACCTAAAAGCCGCTGGACGCTTTAGAGAGGCTTTAGTGCTTACTAACGACGCTCAATTGCTGCTCGGTGTGAATAATCATTCCAATGCAAGGATGTTTAGAGCAGATTAGTTCGTAAAAGATTTGCCTATGCTGCTCACGAGCGAGAAAAATTGTCTACTTACTCGACTGAAGCTAGTTGTAAGCATCCGAAGCTTTCAATTCTCGATGCGTTCCGCAGGTAATATTGTGGGCGAGAACCGCAAGTAGATAACGTTGTTCATTTTCCCTGGCAGGTAGCAACGCTTCGCGTGTGCGCCTTGAACCCACTCTCCGCCTGGTCTGACGTACGATTCATTGGAGGCTGAAAGCCGTGTACGTGCAGTTTTTTCATGTATCGTTTTGTCCTTACCACTGAGGGTCGCAAAATACATACTTTTTATCAAGTCGACAAAATGAGGGTCGAGTCGATTATAATAAACTCATGACTGGCGTTTTGTTCTCTTCTTCTGTTTTGTACCCTTTCCCTTTAAAAGAGGACCCTACTCGACTTTTTCTGGGTTCATGTAAACCTCCTGAGCACGTGGTTATTTCGTCTGCCAAGGAACCTGCACATCACAATAACACGCTCTTGACAAGCTTGGCCACAGTGCCACTCCCGTGCTTTTTCCCTACTAAGGATCGGTGACAACTGCAGCGCTACCTCGATCGCCTTGTTTATTTGTAAACATAGAGGAGGTCAATAGACTGACATAAGTAGTCGAGCCAACGTCTACCCAAAGCGAAACATGTGTAATTGAACGAAACGTATATTTATCACACAAAGATATCACTAGCAGTTTCTTACGATCTCGCCAGCATGGAACCTTCTAAGGAACGGTTTTTTTGCTGGCGCAAAAGAAACGGGTAGTGTGTAGTTTTCTTCTGTTATCTGGTGTTTTGCTCTGGTTTACTTTTCTTTAATATGTTGTACAAACTAGCCCGAGCTTCCACCACTGAACCATTAGCTGAACACCCATAACAAATATTTTGCTATCAAATATCCAAATACAAAAACATCAACTTGAATTTTAAAGCATAATCTCCCAGCTTCATGTGTAAAAGAAAAGATGAGCTAAAGTTTTGAAACTTTGGTCTAAATATCAAATCACTGCGTTATCCTATGCAGCTGCTTGCTGCGGACACACTATATTAGAGGCTTTGAAACGTTAAAATTGCTAGGTGGATCTGGATTTTTGAAAATTGCTCGTATTTAAGAAAAAGGTAAAATAAGAAAAGCAAAGTTAATTTTTATATTTTCTGAGCTCGTATCAAGACGCCTGCTCAGATTAATTTAAATGCTTACCTATATATGGTAATATAGTTGTGGTTTGGTTGAATCTAGCGGCTTGAAAAAGACTACCTTTCTTCAATACTGAAATGTCTACTCTTTTTACCAGTAGCAATAATCAGAAATATTCCCAGTCCTCTCAAGCGTTAAGAACAAATCAGTTATGTTCGAACTTCCACATGCAAAGCACATGCTTTCCTGATGCCGCGTCAAACTTTAACAACTCAGGCGTCAATTATCAATGAATTCTGTTTTCCCTCTGCCACTGTCTTCCAAGGATGAAAGAGCAAGAAATGGCCCTTTGTGTCTGAAGCCCAATATTTTACTTTCTTGCCTCCCTTGACACAATGACGACCCTGATTTTTCGGAAGCTACTTTCGTGTTTTTGTTAATTGCTATATCTTTGTAGGCCCATCCTCCAGAAATCCAGCCGCGGAGGTACTAGCAATGGCGTCGTTGACTATAGCGTTGTTAGCAAAATACCCGGAGTATGGGTCTGGAAGAGGGTAGTTGGCATATGATATCACAAGACACGGGATGTGTGATATCACGAGAGCATGGGCTACTGCCGAGATGGCAGGAGTTAACTCAGGAATGTTTTAGAGATAAGATTAGAACCCTCTGGTACACGTCCAGTGTACGACATGCGTCACCGCTCCACGCGGTAGCTTTTATATACCTCACCTAAAGCGAGGCTTCATATCTGAAGAGAGCATTTTAATATAAATTTCGATTGTATGGTTATGGCTATCTGCAGACGGCAAATCACATGATAAGGGATTAGGGCAAGTACCAATTTTCATGTAATGCAAGAACCGCGAGTGGAAGCGTAGACGGGAGCCATAAACGCTTCGCATTAAACCCTTAAAAGTGGAGCTTAAGATCCCTGCACAGTTTTCTAAACAGCTGCAAAAAGTAACACAGTAAAACAAATGCGCAAACAAAAGAGGGGATCATAAAACATTTCAACCTATTCAGTTTCCAAGACATTCTGCGTAATATACCTAATCTGCATATATTCATCGTTTATTTGTTATTTGTCATTTTTTCTTAAGCCAGCATTGTATCTCATAATTATTGATGTAGCACTCCACCATGAGCGCTGTGTTTAACAAATTAATTCCGATAATGTTTAGATAGCCTCACTAGCAAGCCTCTCATAAAAAATGTCCTGCCTTAGAAATCATGAACATGTGTCCGGCTACCAGATTTCTATAAACCAGTCGTGGTTTACTTTAAAAACTGCCTCCTAATATTTTTTCTAAGCCAAAATACTGTGCACGCCATCTGAAATATAGGCTGCAAGAAAAAGAAGCAACCACATCAGTGGTCAGGTTTCAGGTCGGGAATAAAAGGCGTGTTAAAGAAGTCTTTCATGCTCTATAAAACATATGTAAAATGTTGTTCAGTTTCGGCAAGTCACATACGAAAAGAACTAAATATCGTCTCCTGTACTGGCTTCTACATAATTTTCATGTTTCAGTAGTTTCAATCTGCTAAGTCACACTTTCGGAAAAAATATCATCAACCGGCACCGTTGCCTAAACTTGAGAATGGACACATGTGCGCTCCCTCACGTAACTGCATAGTGGTTATAAAAATCGACATTTTTTTTTTTGCTTTAAAATAAGCGTTGATATTTCGCGTGCCAAACTGAGGCCTATATTAACGTAAAAGTTGGAGGTAAAGCTCTTGCATAATTTCAACTACTTGTATTTTGTTACAGGGAACAAATCAACTCGTAAATAATAGTCTCTTCAATTACAATGATGTGATGTGGTGTCTGCACGCTGGCTTATAAAGACAACCTCGGGATGAGTACAAAATCACCTATGGTGCCCGTGTCTTACTGGTACGCAATCTGATTATTTAACTTTTGTTCCCGCTTCGAATTTCAGAATTTTACAATGCTGGACTCAGTTGTTCATTTCGTTCTGATTTTAAAGGAGCTTACTAAGGTAAAACCTGCACGCTTACGTCCTACGCAGTGTTACTACTCTAGATGCAAACACAAAGCAATTCTAGAAGACCTGTTAACAATTCATGTACGACCGCTGTATTAGC
The DNA here is from genome assembly GCF_055883805.1 of Amblyomma maculatum. Classification (NCBI taxonomy): domain Eukaryota; kingdom Metazoa; phylum Arthropoda; class Arachnida; order Ixodida; family Ixodidae; genus Amblyomma; species Amblyomma maculatum. The sequence continues at coordinate 75,388,697 of NC_139354.1, forward strand.
CACGCCATGTGCAAGCTTTACTGATAAAAAATAATGTGCAATGTCGACAACGCAGCTCTCAAACAGGCTCTAGCAAATAAATTATGGCTTTACGGCGGCTTTCTCTTGTACTCTAGTCTATGTAAAATTAGAAACGAAACGCAAAACCGGTTCTACACAGCCCTGTACTACGCCTAGTAAAATTGGCGCATTCTTGAAATAGGAAGTCTCAGCTCCTTATTACTTTCGTGAGACGCACAAAACAGGCTGCACAAAGAGGATCAAAGCAGGAGAATAATGTCAATCGGCAGAAATAATGAGAAACCATTCATTACCTGTGACTTATTATCACTGTAAAAACGATCCACTGTGTCGAAGCCGAAGCGAACATTGCCGGGAACTTTTAATGGCGAAAGAAGGGGAGGTATTTGCAAACACTTTTAAATATACTCTTGGATATATCGGGGGGCTGTTATTTCTTTTATTGCTTTTATTAAGAAAAGGTTAAGCCAACAGTAAAAAGGTTCGCGAAGAGGTACATCGATCCGATTCGCAGGGACGAAAGTCATTAATCAATGCAGGCTCTGCGGTCTGAGAAACGTTGCTTAAAGTGTGTTCAATGCCTTTTACACAACGTTCCGTTTCGGTCAATGCGCTGAAAGTTGGCAGCTTTTGCCATTAAGCCCTTTATTGGTGCGAACCAAAGGTCAGTCTAGTTTTTCCTGTTTTTGCTCCAAATAAACCGTCATTCGGGTCGTCGGTAGATCCTGTAGTTTATGTTGCACTTTATTGTAAGCTGTATCCAAAGCCTTCTTTTCTGCGGGGGCTCTATTTCTTATCCACATGCACAAAATTCAAATTGAAGTATAAAGTGGCATTTCGTCAGAGCGGGCTACCTGACGCGTGGTAGTCGTAGATTACGAATCAGTTCAATCTACCTGCAGTCACATAACATGCGCCAGAACTAATTCACGGGCCTCTGAAATATTTCCTAGCTTGAAAAGACGGGACATTATGCGGTACATGGTCAGTACCAGTAATTCTTACTTTGCATATTTGCAATAAGGATGCATAGCACCTCGAACTTTACGCCCTAGTTTTCCTAACTCTAACCCCCCCCCCCTCCCCCCATTTTGAGGTCTCGCGATGGGCGCAATATGTGCAACTTCACTTGTGGAGCCGCCAGAGTGAAACCAAGACTGCACTTTTCCTCACATGCCACAGCGGCTGAATGCACGCCTCTCTATATAAACGGACTTTTGTCCTAATGAGGAGTAAACTGCAGCGCAGATTTGATCTTAGCGATTCGAGCTTCTTTGCGTGTACTCCAATAAATACCAGAGTAGTATTCAGGCCAAAGAGCAACGCTCGTTGTAACTTCTTCCATTATTTCCCAATACAGCGCCTAATCAAAGGCTTCAAGCTCACCACTGACCAACATCTAATCATAGCCGATACAACAGAGGGTTTTTTTTTTAGGGCACGTGAAACACGAAGGAATGGCATCACTCAATTTTGAGTAATTATCAACGTCGTTTTACTGAATGACAGTTGAAAACCTTTTAAATTTGTATAAATGCTTCCGACCATATGAGAGGCAGTTTTTTGGGGAGTCCAAGGAGCTGTTGTGAGAACATCTGGAAATACTGGTTGCTTGAAACTTTCGTCGAGCCCTATAAGTTCAAGCAACCAATTTAGTCATCAGCCAGATGAGCTTGCAGAGATTTGTTCGTTAGGCGTACTTTCGTAGAAGCATGTCACAGCTTCTACACAGTCTCAGCTTCTGCTCGTGTGGAAATATGAGGCAAATCGGTAGTGACTACAGGCAAAAACCTATCGGCACCACTGATACCTGACCTCTCATATCTGAAGAGATTACAGTTTTATCCAGCAGATTCCAAGTTATCTTGGCTGGAAAAGGATGAGTCGCGCTTTTAGCTAGCGCTTTCTTTAGAAATGAAAGAGCAATTATATTCGATTCTTCTATTTACTACATGCGCCAAGTAGCTTAAAGGTCCTCTGAAAGGGGTCACCAAGAAGGGTAAACAACGCCATAACACTGATAGTTATTGAACCACCCATCATTCTCCCGCAAAAATTTTCGATCTAGCTTCTGCAACACAAGAGATGTCGGCGATTAAAAATGACTCTTCCAATTTTCTCTGCCCACTCATACGCCAAAGGGAGCCATAAAAAAATAAAGAATACAAACAAGTTCAAAGGTCCGCCCAGACATACGTCACTTCGACGAACTTCCGGTTGCCGAGCGCTCGCTCGCTGGCGTAACTCGCATCAACCCGTCCTCGCTCGCACACGCCTGAGGAGTTCGCCAGTTCGCGCAGCGGCGGTTAGTGTAACCGCGAACCCGTGGTTACCCTATGTTACACGGCGGACCAAACCATGGTTACACCACTAACCGTGGTTATTGCAAACCGAGCTTGACGCCCTCGGTTTGCGTCGTTTAACCGAGGTTATGACGGCTTCTGTTGACGGAAGTTACTCGTCGGCGCCCGAGTGCACGAAACATACGAGCGGGTCTGCTTCACAAAGTTATTCGTTTGCCCACTGTATCACATTTAAAGACCGATGTATAGAATATGGTGCCGCCCGACGTCTTCGATTACGGCCGACAGCGCAGCGACTGCGTACTTAATCCTTGTCTTGCCTGCAGTATCGTTTGAACGGCTTGTTGCTGAGCAGAACGTCAAAAAATGCGCGGCCTTAGCTATGAAAGTACGCGAGTTTGCAACCTTGCAGCACGGGATGCCGCGAGCAGGCTGAGGTACGTTACACAATTACCGCAGGGGTGGGGCGCGCGAGCGCGGCGAACGACGGCGCCGTGCGTGACCGTCCCTAGTCGTCGCTGGGCCTAAATTGTTTCGCTTCGAAGCCGCGGCGGTCGACACTTTGGAACATGATCAACGCTGTCGTAATTCGTCTACTTATGAAACTGCCTTATAGTGAGTCCTATCCTGCCGTAGTAAAAAAATTATAGGATTAACTCTGGCGACGCATTAATCGCAGAGCTAGTACGAGCAGATCGGATCAGCCGAAATGCGCCAGCGGCAGCTGGCTTGAGCAGAAACTTGCTTATATCACGGCTATCGCTCTTACCAGCAATTTGCTGCTGGTTAGCGATCCTCACGAGGGCTTCATGCTTGATAATCGGCTTAATATTCCAGACGCCAACAAATTTTAGCACGCTTTATTTCGGACATCGGTGCTAACGATCCGCCCTATCGTTCGCATACGGTACCTCCTTGTACGGTATGCGGGAAGAGGAGCCACAGCAGCGGTGTTTACGGCGGTCAAGGAGGTACCGCCATCGTGCGGTGCTCGACCGTGCTGTTGACGCCTCGTCGGACGACACTCCGATACTCCTGAAACCACGTTGTATAAATAAGATATTTGTAAATGCAGCTTCGTTCCGCCGATCACTGCGTCGCTTCAGTTGTACTTGATGGCAATGGCCGCCTAACCAATAAGGGCGGCGAACTGTGTAACAGCCCGCACAGAGTTCGAGCAGCGCACGAGCAGACGACTTTCGCAGCAACCGGAAGTGTGTCCGTGATGTCATGGCTGCAGTGGCCGCAGCGAATGCCAACTTTTAGCAAGCCTTGCCAGTCTACTCACCCGTGACGTCACGGTTTAAGGAAATAGTTCCATGCGACCCCGCCAAGCGACATTCTCTTAGCCCGCAAATTTCAAAAAAACGCTGTTTTTAAAAATTAATAATGAATCGCTGGCTTTGTTCCAAGGAGTTATACTTTGCGTTAATGCTCAAAAGGATGTGTTCTACACACTGAACACCTTTATCAGAGGCTTCTTGGGTCCGTTTCCGTCGACCTTTAATTGTTTTGGTACTCGGCTTTGTGTACCACACTCTCGAGAGCAAATCTCTGTGCAGCGGCTACATTGAAATTGAGACTACAAATACAAATACACTCTGTCCTTTTTAATTACAGCGTGCGGCAAATACCCGCGTGGGCGAAAAGTATTTTAGTGCCCTCTTGGCATACCTTCAACTTAAAAGCGATCAATATAACGTGCCACCAAAAAATACTATTCTTGTTTATAATGCACAATCGTCTAGTAGACTTTGAAGCGCAAACTCAAAACTGACGTTGATTTTCATCATCACCAACAGCAGTGACGATGAAGCAAAATCAAAGAAGAAACCAATAATTAAAGAGAACCTCAACGTGCCTCTACGTTATCACGATACAGGACGAACTGTCCCAGTGTTAAAGGTTTCCTGACGCTAAAAAATCAATTCACTGATTTTTCCGATTTCTGGCGGCATGACCTTGTCGGTTTCAAAAATCCTAATTGTAAAAATAATTTGTTCAGAGGAAAAGGAAGATGCAGTATTTGTCACGCTTGTTCTGTGGACACTTTAAGCGCGCCGTAAGGGAAGGAAGAAAGGCGGGAGTGAAAGCGAAAAGAAAGAAAGGACTGCCGTAGTGGAGGGCTACGGAGTAATTTCGACCTTCTGGGGATCATTAGCGTGTACTGTTTCAAGCGGTGAATCTGTTCCCGATTGCCATCAATATCGGCATCAGTTCTGAGTCGAAAAACCAATTCCTCAGGGACACCTGGATTCAGTCAGACGCGCTGTTTCTAGATCATGCAGGCACATTCATAAGCTCGAATAGCGAATAATGAGGATCTTTATCTCCATGTGTGTGGGGTACTTCACGTGTAATAAAGTGTTACTGCTTCTTATTAGGTATATACTGTCAGAAGCGAATAGAAAACCGACATAGCGACCCTAATCACCATTGCATAATCACGTAAATATAGCGCGACGTTATTGTACAATTAACAGCTATATAAGGGAGAAGATATAAAATATTACTATACCTCTAGAGCATTCCACATGAACACCGAATCTCTAAAGGCTAATGGGAACGCAATTACGTAAGTCAACCATATGACCTTGTCGCATGACTAGAAATCCGGGCGAGCAATCAGCGCGCAGCCACAGGTCATGGTTTCTAGGGAATGTTCCGTAAACGTTTTCAGAGTAGTGCTCTACTAGGTTGCAGGGTATGTCACGTGAAAACCCCGCGTGCCTACTCTCGACACAGGGCGACGGACGAAGGCTTTTCTTCAATGAGATGGTCAAAGACGCCGCATCATAAACATTTTCATGTACAATATCTTCTTGGGCACTCGAAAGATTTGGGCAATAGAAAAACATAGTAGTACCGCTTTCTCTTAGAAATGTTGATGCGGCAGTAACCTCTGGCTTTTTTCTAGTGCCCAGATGCTGTTCCTCAATAAGAAAGATAAGCAATATTTACGGTCCCACCACATGAGCTCCCGTCTACGGATTGTTGACAAAGCATGCCCTAAAACACATCTTAAGCTCTGACGGATAGGAGAAGTTCACGTCACCCGTGGGTCGTGCTGTGTCAGTCTAATTAAATAAGTAAAAGATAGCAAGAATGACCGTCTTCCTGCATACCACATGACGTGCTGGATCTCCAAAACAGGAGGAACGTAGGCCGCTGCCTTCGAAGATGTTGAATTTCTCATTGGTCGGACGGCGCCGTGAAGAGGTCGTTACGGATAGTGCCCGCTCCCACCAACAACCTGTCTCTCGCGTTCTTTGCCCGCACCGGACGATGGCAATGGTCCGGAAAATGGGGCGCTGGCGAGCAATTCGGCGGCAAAGAATTCCCGCAGCTAGCTCCGCCAGCTTGAGTAGCGAGTGAAGCTGCTAACTAAAATTTTGTCTTGATATTTGAAAAACGGATGACCCGGAATCTGTTGTCCAGTTCAACATGTATGGGAAAATGTCATGGGTACAGCGGATGAAAGGCCATACCGTTCAAGCTGGTAGCAGAGAAATGCATGGCAACTTTTCGTTTTCTGTGTTTCTGAGGATAAAAGGGCAGGGGCTATTGTGTCTTTTTCGACAGCGGAATGTATTAGCATATGTGCAGTATCTCAGTCGTTCCAGTACCGCTCCGGTGACTTTGAGTGAAAGCGCCTTGGTGTAAGCGTTTTGCGAGTAGTAAATGCGCATGAAGTCAGATTTAATGAACGTAGAATTTAGACACATTCTTCTTGTCACTTTTCTTTTCAGAGAGCTGGATTGTTTTCTCGAGTGTTGCAAGTCACAGGACCTAACCATGCCCTTTATTAATAAATTCCGCCAGACGGGGCAGTCATTAATTAGCGTTTGTCTTCTGAATTGACAAAAGGATGATATTATCACGTGAATGTATGTGTCTTCTTGCTCTGAGGGATACACACACGAGCGCTTACTCACAACTGATTTTTTATTAGAAATGCCTACAGAAAATATAGGGCACAACAAAATTATCAAAGACATAAAATAAAGGAAGTGAATTGACAAAAATTGACAAAAATGTGGAAAAAAGCAAGTCTGCAAAGATACACAAAACACGTGAAAAAACTACTTGACCACTGATTCAAGGTATGTAATCTCTACTTTTGTTAAGTTAATGGATGCTTCGCTAACACACTTATCCCCTCCTTTCGTGATATGATATGCCTCTATAATTTCTCTTGTACGTTGATTGCTCGATTTATCAAGCACGATAGTTTTATCGAAAATGGGGCGGCATTTAAATTTCGAGTAATGTTTAGGCAAATTGTGTTGTGCTGTTGGGGTTAAAGAATTTCTATGTTCGAAGAGCTGGACATTCAAACAACGGCCAGTCTGCCCTATGTAGTGTTTTTCACAAGAAAGAGGAATTTTGTAAATTACCTGTGTTCTGCACTGTACATACCTAGATTTATGTTAACATAGCAGCGGTGCTCACCTTTTAAAGCGTCTGTCTTTCTTCTTACCAAAGCACACACACCTGATAATTTTGTGGGGGTTCACATTACTGTGCCTACATCATACCAATTGGCGACACTCCGCAACCCATGTGAAAAACGGCGCACGTACGGCAGAACCACTGGTTTCCTTTTATTGCTGCACAACGTAGACTTTTTCTTGTCCTTTCCCTTCACCCAAAGCAGGAGTTTATCACATCTGCTACTGATTAACGGAAGCGGATAACCAGAATTACTCAATCTGTTGACTTGATCTAGAAAACTTTTACTAATTCTATGCTCTCAAGGTTTAATTAAAGCAGAGCGCAAACAAGACAAGACAATTGCAGTTTTCACCACTTTGGAATGTCTGGAGCGAAAATGAAGTAAAGGCTTAGATGATCTAGGGTGATAACCCCAACACACATGCGTATTCCCAAAATGAAGAGATAAGTCAAGAAATTGTAGAATATCATCATTGGGAAATTTAAATGTAAAGTTCTTACCATGACCACTTTTTTTGAAAACCTTTAAAATATTAACAACAGAATGATTGAATCGATTGGAAGGGAGAAGAACTAAATAATCATCAACGTAACGAAAAATATTCAATGAAAGGCCATCTAGATTCTTTTGAATGGCCTTGTCTATTTGGCCAAGAAAAATGTCTGAAAGAACTGGCGCTACACGCGAACCGATGCAAACGCCAGATTTTTGTAAGTATAAAGAACCCTTCCACCCAACAAAAGTTGACATAAGGTAAAAAGAAACTAATTCTAAAAAATATTCTACAGGAATGCCACAATTATGTATGAACCGTGCATCATCATTAAAGTCAGAAAAGCACGCCGTCACACTTTGCAGAAGGGCGTTGTGGGGGTGCCATAATAAAGATGTTCTACATCTATGCTCAAAGCCCGCAGCCCCTTGGTGTTGGATATCTGTAGATGCTGGACAATTTTTTCTGAATTGGGAATTAGGAAAGGGCCATCAACTGCTAAACCTGAAAGGCACCTGAGCAGGAAACCTGAAACGACATGTTGCCACGAAGCTGGTTTGTGGCAACGCGGCGACAGCAATTAGAAACCGAAATAGAATCGGACGCTCCGTGCTTCAAAGGTGCCCCTTTCACAGCTGCTACTTTAAGTCTTTACTGAACCCTGCTGCTTCAGTACTGTACAACACTTTAGTTTTACAGTATTTCATGTGCACAAGGAAGAGGTTCGTGCTCTATAATGTGCTAATAGTATAGTTGTTTCCTTCTCTATCTGGGAAAGTATTTTGGAAGTCGTTAGAAAAGGCAACGCTATCTGTGAAGCGAGTGGCAGCGCGGTCAATTTGAGATAGGGCTCAGGGCTCATTTTCTTCGCCAAAGTATAAAGGACAAAAACTACACCGAAATATCCAGATGTCCACGAAACCTACGTCCATAGTGCACCTCATTGACCAAGCTAGGCTGCAGAATTAAGGGGTATACAACAGCAGAGTTTGGTGTATTGAACTTTCGCAATGTCTGGACGTGCCACAGTTTGCACTCTTTTCTAGTTGAATAAGCTCTTGTTGAATGCACTCTTTTTGAATAAGCTGTGGAGAGTGACGCACGTGCTACACTGTTACCGCCAAAATAATAAGTGCAGCCCGCGGCCTTTGCAGTGTTTTTGTGGGATTTCTCTTGAAAAAGGACAAGTCGAACTAACTTGTTTCTGAGCGCACTGATGTCTTGCTTTATTGCATATATTTGTACAACAAATTTTAACGGCTTTATTACATTTGGGGATGCTGAAGACATTTTTTCACGTGCTATTATTCAATTGAGACTGTGCTGGGCATTTGTTGCTACAATACACTGTATTCAGTAAATATAAGTAGGTACGTCAAAGAACTTCTACAAGCTTTTATTTTTCTTTTTAGCGTTTTTTTTTTCTTGATCACCTTGGTGACGTGATAGGAACAAAGGTTTACATAGATGTATGTGACTTAGTGTTCCCTCCACAACTGAATAGGGCCATGCACAGTGCAGGTCCTCATCAAGATATGCTAAAATGAACAAAAAGTACACAATGCATTGACTGCCAATTGATTCTATTTTGACTGCAAAGTGAGTCTTTGCGGCTGAAGCTGGTTACAACAAAAAAAGAATTTTGTAGCAAGAGCTGTATTAGGTAGTAGAAGTGAGTTTCGCCGTGCCTATCATAGGCCACAGTAGAGCATGCGCCCTAACCATCGCAACCAGCTGCGCCGTTCCACAGGTGTTCCGCCGCGGCGCCGCGCCAGTCTCTATCACTGCGCCGAATCTTGTAGTGGCGTGCCTCGTTACGCAGCTTCAGTGCGCTTGCGCAAACCGGTCGCACGTCCTTTCAGCTGCGCCGAGTCTCTTTATCGCATTCGACTCCATATGATCACGTGACTAAACTCGCATCTTGGAATATAGGCATTGAGAGAGTGCGTTTGCTGGTAGAGGCGCCATGGCTGTAGAAAAGAATTGTCAGCGCGCGTTCAGTGCGTTGCCTCTTCTGAGACTGCGAAAATCTGCGTCGGATAACCCAAAATCATTGCTTGGCGTGAAGATGCTCGACAGCGTATATAAGAGACACGAATGGCTAAGCGTGCGTGTGGGACTTCGGAAGAGCGGAAAGAACGCTTTGCAAAGCGGCGGCGTGAAGACGCGGAGCGACCGGGACGCCGAGCCGTTGCCCAACTACATGACGAACGTCCGTTAGAGCAGCAAGATCCAGAGGCGAAGAAGACGCGCCGGATGACTGACTATTCCCTATGAGTGACTCGGTGACTAAATAAGCTAGCTCAGATAGACCAAGGTTAATCATCACAGCCAAACCTGCACAGGCTCTCTCAGATAAGCCAAGCTATACCAAGCCAAATGTAAGTTTCGATCCATATGTTCTGGCCTAGCTGAGCTAAGCCACTAGTGAATTATATTGTTTTGTTCCTTGGGGATCTCACTATTTCTGTTCCTTGGGGATCTCACTGCGAGGAGTTTTCTTCCTCTAAATCCTCGAAGGAACCCCGAGGAAGTATTTTCCTCTTCACCATTTCATCAGATACCTCTCGATTGAAAACAAGAACAATGCACTATTTGAATAAGTAATGGGCCGGGACCGCATCGTATATAGAAAAGAAGGAGCTTGCATCTTGGAGCATGGCGAGTCAAAGATATTGTAAGTTTTAGTGAAAATATTGAATTTATCAAACTTGTCTCAAAAGGCTCTCAATGCACAGGTTCGAATTTATTTTCATGGTAATATAAAGACTGCTTTCTGTTTTCAGCAACATTGTAGTGTTACAAGGTGCAATACGTTTCTGTTTCTTCTTTATTTTTGGATATTTTGTCACTTCATAACACAGGCTTGCACAAAATCTCTCTTTCAAAGCAGTTCTGTGAAGGCACGAGCTCCTGAAACAAAAAAGGGAAAGAGAAAGACTATAGGACCTTCGGTAGGATACATGAGTGGAATGCATCCTATCGCAAGCATCTATTCACAAGAGAAGAAATGAGAAAACATGAGTGCCTACGCCTCACGTTTCCTATTCCCTTACCAAGGTTACTAGCATGGCCGTGCCAAAGGAGTGTTGGCCATCTCTCGCCTGACTCTGGCCTCATGCGCCTTAGAGCGGCAGTTGTGAAATAGGCGCGTTCCTCTTTTAAGTACTGAAAAAAAAAAAAATAAAGAAAAGCAGTCTTTTGTGTATAGCGCCACCACTAAAAAGTTAAAAACAATGTAGAAACAACATGTTTTCAGATTTCCGCTCATCGCCAAAAGAATAAAAGGCTGGGACACCATGCCTGAAAAAAACCACCTTTAGCATGCCTGGAAGCCAGAGTATATTTTTTTCAAGGGAGAATCCATTACCGCCAGGCTTCAAGGATTTTCTTTTATGTGCATTCTGTGACAGGAAAACAAAAGTATTATTTTATTATCATAGTTTTCGGATGATACAAATCTTTGTGAGATATGTGGCCTTCAAAGTGCTCTGCGCTGACTGAAGCACGACAACTGTCGCAAAGAATGCACCAGCTTTTGCCTTTGCACTGGTTCAGTGGTTATGACTTATGTACTAGAAATTTATTTCTAGTCTTTTTTCCTGTGAGAACTAGACTTGAATGGTGACTTTTTTTATGCTGCGATTTGTTCTGAAATATTAGCACCACACTAGACTCTCAGCTTCAAATTTAAAGGTGAACTTGCCTGTTAAAGCGGCCAAATAATGTTTCCTGAGACGGGCTTGTACCGACTTTCAAGTAAATAACGTACTGAACGAAAATTGTAAGTGAGCTGGGAGATGGGGCTGTCAGCGCAGAAAAAGTTACAAGGGTTCAATTCTACTGAACCGAATATGGAGCGAAAGCATTAGCTGCCGGTGACCGAGCGTTCTTCTTCTTCTTCTTCTTCTTCTTCTTCTTCTTTTCCATTTTCTTTTTCTTCTTCTTCTTCTTCTTCTTCTTCTTCTTCTTCTTCTTCTTCTTCTTCTTCTTCTTCTTCTTCTTCTTCTTCTTCTTCTTCTTCTTCTTTCTTCTTCTTCTTCTTCTTCTTCTTCTTCTTCTTCTTCTTCTTCAGCCCACATATAAAGCCCAGCTTTAACCAAGCCGTATGAACGCGCCTTACTCACCTATAGGGGTAACGTGAATAGCAGGGTCCCGGCAGGCTGATTCTGACGTAACCATCCTATGTGAAACGGGAGACCCAAGTTGGCAGATCCTACCAGGGGATCACGGACACTCACACGGACACGGCACATAGCGTCGAGCTGTGAGTGGCGTAGAACAGCACTAAATTCGTTCTCAAAATGTTCGTAATACAATGTGTTAGCAAATTCTGCCGCAATCAAAGAAAACATGGTGACCGGATATTCTTGACCAACATTTTAATAAATTATTTTTTTCTCATTACAAAAAGCCACACTAGAAATACACTGGCATTATAGCCCGAGTTACTGTACCTAGCAGGTGGGTTTTCTAATATTTATAAGAAATTATTTTACACATTGTGAGAGATACTTGAGTTTTGTCTAAAGAGGTGGGAGTTACCGCTTCGCGTACGTTATGTTGTTTGTGGAATTAAAATATTACACAAAAATGGTATAAAACGAATGTTTTTTTTCTGATTTAGGGTAGAATAATTGAACGATTTTACGCTGTTAGCATTTATGGAGAGCCAATGTGATTCGGAATATTCAAAATTAAAAATACTAACTTTACTACTATAGGCTTTTTATCCAGCGATGAATATATCTGTTATACCATCGCTCTAGTGTATAAGGCCAAAAATACAGACGCCGCTTCTACAGTTTGATATAGACATAAAGCTATCGTATTTTTTTTCCTTACGATGATGTGTGCAACAGTCCACTGTTTGTGCGTGAAACGCCGGAAATCGAATTCAGTAATTTTATTTTTCAGTTGGTGTTCAAGATACTTTTCAGTTCATTTCAGGTACGACGTTGATTGCCTTCAAATTCTTATAAAATCTTGCCCTTCACAGAAAATGCAAAATAGGTAATCCCTTTACTTTCTCAAGCACCAAATTAATGACCTCATTGCGCATATTACGTCAGTCTGTAACAGCAAAATCCCGAAGCACGGAGTTCACGAAAGTATGTTCCTCTGTTATTACAGAATGTCGATATGCAAACAGTGTAAGAATATTATTAAGTGTAAGAAATTCCTATGGAATATCTGCTTAGCGCACTGCCCGATTTTAAATTTTGGCAGAGTTCATCCGATATACCTAATATAATTTACCTTACGAATGCATTAGTAAACCAAATAGCGTGGCTATTTATAGGATGCATTTACAGTTGAAAAGTTGGTAAATAATTGTCCTGAAGATGTGAAAAGAGCACAGAATCCCTGTTTTGGCCCTGGACATTAGGAATGCCGAGAATTCAGTGTATATCCGCGACGACTGTTTCAGGTGCAATTGATCCAGGTCCCTCAGGTTTCGATCACGGTCTTCAAACCCAATCCAAAAGGGGCACCAACACTGTTGCCCTAAGAAAGCTTTAGCACAGAAGAGACGATCGTTAATACAATGTTGATCTAAAGGCATCATATTATATAAATAGTTCGCAGTGGCTGCTTGTTAAAGCTCAATAAAGTATATATTTATTTTAACCACCATTCTCAAACAGCGAAGCACCAAAATATGCTGAGGCACTAAATTTGTCGATTATTCCCAAGACCTTTTCAGCTGCGTCTTCTGGCGTGAATAATGAGAATATGTAGGCAAACACAAAGATAACAAGTGCTGTCTTCGAACATAGTTCTTAGAGCGAATGCAGACTAGCACTGAATGCTTACATCATGATTTAATACCCTCATGTATAATCACTCAGTTAGGGTAGAACGTTATCGCGTAACTGGTGCACACACTCCTTAAATGTGCTTTCTACACATAACACTGAATAAGGAAAAATATTTTATTTTGCGAGCTTTATATATTTCCTTCGCTGGGCAACCATAAAGACAGCATTACACAGCGAGAAGCAGCATAGCAACGGCTGTTAAAAGCACGTTGAGGGAAGATTATGCGCCGTTCTGCCATTGTTTCTAGCGTATGCGCAAAATATATCTCTTGATCATGCACTCAAAAATTAAAGACAACGCAACTGGCCATCTGTAAGCTTTTGGCGCGATATAAATATGCACCATTATGATTTTCTTTTTTTGTGCGTGAACGCGCGAGGATTTGCGCATACATGCGCAGGTTCTATGGTTTCGAAGAAGAGTGCTTACCCATCATGCCACCGACCTTTATTCAAACGATAAAATACATTCACGTAGTTTAATTTCAGTCCAGCAAATATACACAATTGCGATCTTCTCTCCATCAGACCTGAAGACAATAACAACAGAGAATCATTTATCCAGCTGATGTAAGCAGGAAGAAATCGCGCGTATAAAATTCGCTCCTGAATCCCCCCTATATGGCGTTGATAGACACCAGCGGATAACTATAAACTACGTAAATACCATGAGTTAATTTTTGATTCATTGTTTTGATACCGCGATCTAGCTGGCCGAGCAGTCGATCGTGTACGCGTGATGAATAAAGGCCAATAGGAGCAAGTAAAGGTCACGCTGAAAGATGAGATGCTTTCTTCATTCGAGGTAATGACAATTTTCAGCCAGTATTCTGATTCAGAAAGCAATGCTGGACGTCTTTTTGTACCTGGCTTACTCCCTACTCGCTTGGAAATGAGCGCTTTTACGAGAAAGGAATGTTTCAACCGCACTGATAAAAAAAAACCTCCTAACACATTTCATTCCTCCCAATCCTTGTACCTACCTCTGCAACAGTGCGCGAAAAAACAAAAAAACAAAACCTTAAAGAACAATTAGAGTACCACAATATGAGAAATTCCCACCAAGTCAGAAAATTTTGTAAAAGCTTAATATGGAAGCTCTTATTCAGCATATTACTCGAATATTCATGTTCTAGCAAACATAGTCCAAACAGTTAGGTTGTTGACCAGGCGACATCTGTATTCGCAAACCGTTGCTTCGAAAGCTATGCTCGGCCTCAAAATATATTCGTTCTTAGTTCACGCCCACCTTCAAATAAATATCATCGTTAACTTTAAGAATGCAATCAAAGATTTCTAAAAAAACAGGAGTTTCAAGCTAAGGCGTTGCGTTACGAGAGACTAAAAAACGTACAACATTCTTCGCACTTCGAAAGCCATCTCTCAAATGATATTCAAAGGACAAGGGTTCCTTCTGACAGACCCTCCTTAATTATTTACTTAAGGAAGCAGCAGGAAGCAGCACACGACTGAAGAGCTGCTTGCTCTTCCTACGATATGACATCAGGCTGGTGGGCTGTGATGGGTCTACATTTAATAAAACGAATGTAGCGCCAAGGACACTGGGGTTTTGAGAGACAACTACATAAGGGTGCAGTGTACTTAGAGCTGCACGTTGCACAGCAGCAATTTAATGATGTCTGCAGCATACGCAAGACAAACCATGTCCTTGCTTCCACTTCTCGCTTTTTTTAGTCATAACCTGCGTAAACACTTGTAATAGCATCTCCGCCAAAGCACACATGTATATAAAATACTTGCGCTAGAGACCGGTCTCTCTCAGGGGAATAAGCTATGCAACGGCATCAGTCAGCCTGTTCTATATGCATGTTGCACTGAACTAATTTTTGACATCAGGAACACACCACATATAGCTTCACCCTGACTCTATACAAACATGCGTAAACTGAGTCAAGCATTTATAATAGGAAAGAGAAGATTTATCAGACTCTGCTTCGAGTGTATCGCACCATGCTCAACTCGTCTGCAGCAGATCCCTGGACCTACATACGGAAATATCATTATCTCTATTTAACACGTGACATAAGTAACATTTTCTAGTATTCGTAAAAGAATAGAGCGCTATTTTACCATGCAAATAAATCTATTTATGAACGAAAGCATGCCTGCATACCTCCGACCCAAATGCAAGCTTGCCATGAGGCCGGTACGCATGACACTTAGCGTTAATTATTTTCCTTCTGCCATTAGGAAACGTAACTTCAAGAAAATAGGTACCTTCTTGCCTACTGAAGGTACACCCTTGATAGATGCCGTGTTCAAACTCTGCAAAGCCGCGTAGGCGACAGGACAGGTGTGCGGATTGGTCCATAAGACTAACTTCCTAGAGTTGGCCCTTTGGGACAGCAGGCTGAATCAGACTTTGTAAAGCGCCTTAACTGACGACATGCTTCCCTTGAGGTCCGCCTGCCCATTAATCACGGCATCTGTCGACCTCCCCACTGAGAGGAAGCAGAGTTGCAAGCAAGGAGGAGATGTCTTTACCACACCACTCTGTAACACCACAAATCCCCCAGTTGTACGGTGCTGTCCCCTCAGCTCTTCGGACACTCCGCGCAATTATTCCGACAGTCTGTAGCTCAGGCATCCCTGTATATATTTTGCAGTTTTTTTTATCGTCCCGGTCTGCAAAGGCGAAATAGCATTCCGAAATCTGTAGCTCGGGTGCCCCTGTGTATAGTTTGATTTTTTTTCTGTCATCCTGGTTACCAAGGGCGGAATAGCTTCGTGCATAGCAACTTGAAGAGTGGATGAGGACATGAGATCGTAGACAGCACCGGAAGCAAGCTGAAAGAGACTGTGTTGGGGCTTTGGCTCGGGGTGCAGCGGTTGTCGTTTCATTTTCGCTTTCCTCTCTCTTTAAAAAGAACGTCAGAGAGTGCAGCCAGTCTAATACTGGTTGTTTTCTTTTTTCAAGTATGAGAAAAGTCAGCCCATTGCATTTCGTGCGGAAGCCCCTGCACTTCCGACTAAGTGCCTCCCCCCATCGCAGGATTTCTTCAGAATTAATTTTGGGGCTTCAAAGTTTGGGCGCCCAATACCCATGGAGCCACCTGCTTTTTATTTCAAGGTAGCCTTAATATCGCTTCCTCGTAGATTCCTTTTGTGCACTTAATGATTTAGAATAGCAAGAGATGATAGCTCAACAGCTGGCATATAGTGATCGCTAATAACGTCCGGTATATTCTTTATATTCGAATTTTACAGTCAGTAGAAACTCATAATTATAACACTTTTATTTCTTGCCCATACAAGGAAAATAATGATAATGAAAGAAACATGCGTCATCATCAGACACCTTTGTGACTCTAAATGAGTACGGACATGCGTACTTTTGCACGCTCAGTAAACACATAAACAACCTCCTACACACACACGCACACATACGCCAGGACGTGGTTTGGATTTGATTATATTCGTTTGAATGCAGTACATCATCAACCGGACAATACCTGTTGTAGAGCGAAGGCTTCTCCCTTATATTACTCCTATTATTATAGTTCTGTCCTAGCTTCATCATTTTGTCCCTTGCGAACATATTACCATCATGCCCTCACCTGACTTTCGGCTGCCCCTTGCTGCGCTTTCCATTATTATCCAATTTGTTACCCTTAGCCACCATTTGCTACCCATTCTTGGGATTACACGTTCTGAAAGTTCTCATTTTTTCTTAATGATTTCGACTAGAATATCAATCAGTAACTTGACTTATTTCTTTGGCCAGTTCTTTATGCCTCCTATCTCTTAATGTTACCCCTACCATTTTTCGTTCCGTAGCCCTCTGCGTTGTCCCTAACTTAAGTAGAACCCTCTTCGTTAGCCTCCACGTTTCAGCGTTTCAGTGAGTGCAGGTAACATGCAACTGTTTTATACTTTCCTCTTGAGCGATACCTGTAAGCTGCTAGTCATATACTGCTAATATTTTCCAAATCAGCTCCATCCCAGTCTTGGTCTCCTAGTTATATTTTCTTCATGGTCCGAATCTGCGATCACTACTTGTCCTAAGTATTCATATTCGCCTACCACTTTCAGTGCGTCGCTACCTAATGCAAACTGCTGTTCCTTCCTGAGACCTTGAAGATTACTTTACTGCTCTTCATAGTAATATCTATGCCTACCTTTCTGCTTTCTCCTTCTGCGTCATCAATCAGCATTCACAGTTTATCCCCTGAGTTGCTACGCAAAGCAATGCCATCAGCGAACCCGTTAAAAGTCTATGAATACTTTCTTTACGCAAAGTGGGCATAGTTTTGTGCAGATAATGTTTCCTTGCCTAACAAACTTCTTGGTGAGAATTTTATCATTACTTTATTTATGCATAAATATGGTTCCTCTACAGGCCGTATAGAAATATTCCCGTGGTTTTCCTTACGGCTCATCTACAACTTGATTTTGCAATGACTGCATGACATCAAGGTTTCGACTGAGTGAGATCCTTTTTTGTTTTCAAAGCTATGCATAGAGGCTCATTGTATTCCGAGCACTTTTCAATCTAGTTGATAATATAGATATGATTAATATTGCATAGATCCTAGTAAATACTACGTACAGGGACAGTCAAAAGTTCCCAGGCCACATGTTCTGCTTCCAAGCAATATAATCAAAGAGACACGAGGGCCCCAAATCTCAAAACACCTGTGGAGGGTAGAATAAACATTATTCTAGTCTTCTAGATAATTGGTAGCTGTAATGGGATCTCACGTGCCAGAATATGCCGGCCAGAATCAAAGCCTGCGGCCTGGGAGCTTTTGACTACACCTGTACTTATGTACTACGTAATGTATGAATAAAATTCTATCGAAAGAGGGCCCAAAATAAGAACCGTTAGACGGGCCTAAAAGTAATTTGTGTACAAATTAAAATTTAAAGATATTGGCGCAAAAACGAAAAGGGCTCCAAAAGCTTTATCATTCAATTTAAAATAATCCAGGAGATATAGGAAAATTTGTTACTTCTAAATAGTTATTCAGGGTTCTAGAAACAAATGAAAACGATAATCCCAATAGAGCAAAAAAGAGTCAATTTTTCTTAATGTGGCACTTTGTTTTACAAAGTGTGGCGCAGTAGCGTGAAGACCCCGTGTCGCAGAAAAAAATCAGACGTTAGCGTTCTCATTGTGTTCCTAACTAAAACGAAATAGAGGGAAACAGTAAAATATAAAACCTTGCAAACAGACAGAATCGAAATTGATTACGTCACGTCATTTCTAATAGAATGTTCGGCGCAACTGTACTTTGCGAAGCGTTCAGGCTGGTGTCGTACTACTACGTTTACCATTTACCACCCATATACTAGTGAATTTGGAGGCTAGTTTGAGATACGGAGTTGAGCCGACAACGTATGTACCTCGATTGCATGCGATTCCTTGAAAGCGTACGTGTCCATCGAGAAATAAGAGAGGGGCTTCGCCGTCCTTTCTCCCAAGACCAATTTCGACGGATAATGTATAACGAATTCGCGAGTTGAACAGGCGCTGTTAAGGCGCTGCCGTGTCTACACTTAAGGCGAACCTTGAACACATCCGTAATCCTTGTGAGTGTTTCAGTTTTCGGGATGGAGCTGTTCAATCCATACGGCCATATAAAATAGGATAGAAGCCGTATATAATCTTGTCTCTGGGCCAAATACTTTGCGATCTTTTTAGATCAAATAGATCTACTAAGTCCAAAAGCTAAACATTTTCTGTTGCCTCAGTTCAGTTTCAACAACAATATACGGTTACGTTTCGAAGTTGGCATTCTCTCTTAGTAGGCAACCTTATTCCACACTTGCTATGCATTATTACCACAAGAGGTGAATGGAGGCACAACGTTTTGTTGGATTTTGTGGAGTTTGACCTCTCAAAGCGAAGCGATTCATGCTATGAGAGACGAAAACATTGTAAATATGTTTTTCGCCCTCGCGATATGTAAAAATATGACACCTGCTTGTTCATAATTGTTCACATGCAATATAAAAAATGTGTTTGTAAATTTTACCTCATACCAAGCCATCACGTCAACCTGAAGCGGCCTAAAATTTATTGGCGCCTGAATGCGAAGAAGTGTAAATAGTGTGGAATGATTGTTTCTTCCTGCGATTTGGTGAAATGATGTGTACTAAACAACTAGACCGACTGTCTAGCCTTCGCTCGACGCCACTAGTGCCGAGGGGTCACAGACAGGGTATAGTGTGAGCTCTAGTGACGCATTATAGATTGATTTTAAGACACAATCAATTGCACGCAAACGCTGACGTGTAATAACGTAGCGTTTTTTACTCGACATTTCTCTGATCACCGCAGCCGCACCAACCACGTTGCTCATACTCTTAGCTTACGTGTAGACATCTTCCCGTTCTGTACGTGTGACGAACATTCTGCGTAGTGCCTTGATCCGGCGCTTGATGTTGCCAAAACCGATTGCGACGCTCCGCGGCGCTCACTCGAGGCACTCGCTTGTGCACCAACCGAAGGTTTGCAAAAATGCAAAAATGCAAAATTGGGTACCCGCTGATATTATGTCGAACGCATTTGACGATTTGAGATCAGAAGACTGTGAAAGATCAGATTTAATTGCTGTGTATGGAGCTGTTTAGGTTAAACTACTGATCCGATATCGTTGAGAGAATTGCTTTTAAATCAACGGCTAGCTATATAATAAGGTTCTTAGGGACAACGAGACGCTACCCATGTATAACCGCCCCTTTTGCACGTTTGGGGTGCACTCTGTGCATGATCATTTGGACTTTGGTCTTCCCATCTAACCGAAAGTGACAAAGTTCCCCTAGCCTGAAACTCCCGAGTATGAGTGTATACTGCAGAAATAGGTTATGAAATTTTGACACCATGGTCGCATGTCAGAAACTACGGGATTAGCGTATTTAGAAACCCGTGGCACAGGTGGCAAGTCGCTCCAAGAAAGGACGCCGTTTCAACGATTGTAACCCGACCCGCCACCTCATAAGCAATGACATATATTAAGACTCACGTAAGAACATACACGAAACACTTGCTTTGTAAATGCAACCAGTGCAGTACCTATGCCAGAAGAATTAAGTCACATTCCATGGAAAGCACCGCTTGCCGTTTTAACAGTCATGGAGCTACGATGTTTCTTTGAGAGCGCTGGTTTTCCGTCTTGAGGTAACAGCGCGGAACGTGGACGGGAGCACAAGATTAGAGGAGGACACAATGAGCGCTCGTTGTGTAGTCTTCTAATCTTGTGCTCCCGTCCACGTTCCGCGCTGTTACCTCAAGATGCATAACCAACATGCCCAAGCTCCTATTATGGTTTTCCGTGCGGTGTCTCATAGTATGCCCAATAAGGTTAGATACGTAAATTTGCACTATTTGTTGTTTTAGGGATTTTAAAGTTCTTTCGAAGATGCGAGGGCATCGAAAATGTAGGTTGTGTCACGAAGGCGGCTGTCTGGACTGGCGACGGTGTCGTGACAAGCTGTGGCTTTATACGAGAAGTTAGGTTCGGACACTGGTACAGGCGTACCAAATTGACAATTGGGCAACCTCGCATCTGAAAAAAAAAAACGAAATATAAAATACCTCAATGCAAAGCGAAAAGGCCAGCCTGTCCCATAGCATCGACCGTTTTGTAAAAGAGCGTTACGGGAATAGACTCGTGGCCCTAATACGGAACACAGGTCTAAAGTATCCCCGAATAGGAGCGGCCATGCATGGAGGAACGAAACGGTATTGCGTGACCAGCTATTCAGGAGCGGAGTATCGACGAACTGCGTTACTATAGACCGAATCGAAAAGTGCATTACGGGAATTCAAAGTTTGTCATATAACGGTCGCTCCATGTCAAGAAAAAGAAAAAAACGTTCCTCAATCGGCCTTCCTTTTACCCGAACAAGAGCACATACATAAATGCGCTAAAGTAATATGTCAAAATGCGAACCATGAATGCTCTGCGAACTTTTTGAAGCGTAAGTTTCCGTTAGGTAGTTTGGGTAAACGGCGGGTGTTCAACAAAATATCAGGACCATGAAAAGGAAATAACAAGAAGAATAAGATTGGGATGGAGCGCATTTGGCAAGCACTCGCCGATTATGACTAGCAGCTTACCGGTATCGCTCAAGAGGAAAGTATACAACAGTTGTATCTTGCCTGTACTCACCTATGAGGCTGAAACGTGGAAGCTAACCAAGAGAGTTCTACTTAAGTTGAGGACAACCCAGAGGGCTATGGAACGAAAAATGGTAGGGGTAACATTAAGAAATAGGAAGCGTGCAGAGTGGGTCAGAGAAATAACTCAAGTTACCGACATTCTAGTAGAAATTAAGAAGAAGAAATGGACATGGGCAGGACATGTAGTGCGAAGAGAGGATAACCGATGGTCGGTGAGGGTAACAAACTGGATTCCAAGGGAAGGAAAGCGTAGCAGGGGGCGGCAGAAAGTTAGGTGGGCGGATGAGATTAAGAAGTTCACAGGGGTCAAGTGGATGCAGCTAGCACAGAACCGGGTTAATTAGAGAAATATGGGAGAGGCCTTCGCCCTACAGTGGGTATAGTCAGGCTGATGTTGATGATGATGATTCAACAAAATAAGATACACGCTTTGTTTCCTTGTTCGCAGCCGCAGGACCAGTTTTACTATATGCATTCAAACCAAGCGTTTACTGATATCAGAACTATTGGAATATTCAATTCAATTGTTTCCTTTTTGAAAACCGGGAAGAAATCGAATGCAGAATGTTGAAAATTATTCCAAACAAGTACAATACATTAACAAGGCCTCGATTCATTACCATCGTTTCGAACTAAATCCAATGGACTCCTTTTCGACAACTGGAAGAAATCGAATGCAAAATGCTGAGAATTATCCTAGAGAAGTAGAATATCTTAACGAGGCTTTGACTCGTTACGATCGGTTAGAATGACACGCCGTATTTTGACGGTGAGAGTCGTTCAAAAACACGCACCACACCGACAGAGCGTACCATTCTGCTCCGAGTAGTCTGCATAGGATGAAAAATTCAGCCCTACTACGAGGTCAAGTTGTGTTACTGCGTTCTGAAAGCTCATACATACATACTGAACACATGAAACTAGGCAGTAGAAGGACACAGAAAAGAAGCAGACACGACGTTATGCTCGTCCTGTCTGCCTCTTTGTGTGTCCTGCCTCCTGCGTAGTTTTATGTCTTCAGTATAATTCCTTGCCAACTAGCCCCTCTTCACACACTCCTAGAATTCATACATAGATGGCTTCCCAAAATCGAGAGTCTCAAATGATATTGACAATTTCAAGAAATAGCATCATGATTAGAGGAAGAAGAGAATAAAATGACGCTCAGAAATGGTCAAGAATTTGACAGATACATGCTCTGACTAGCAACGAAATGGTTTACTGCTACAGGTGAGGCATCTTAAAAATGTAACAGAAAGAGTTAAAAAACGAGAAAAGGTAATCACACAACCCCATAAGCCGATTGATATCAAGCAACATCACTGATTAAGATAGGCACGTTCCATTTAAAATGCAGTTATCGATGGATAGCTGATGCAGGTGTAGCGTAACCTTTGCATATTACAAGCCTCGGAAATGATATTCGAGATATTATTTTTATATTGGGTCATAATATTAATTCGGTTTCTATGCGCTGTGCAATGCTGACGCTGTGCGCAATATTTTACAAGATGGCTCCTGCGTGACCCGTCTTCCATAGCGCTGTTTTATTCTCTTCAAAATGTACCAACCAGCCAGCATCACCCCCTTCTGTAATTGATAAGGGGAAAATCGTGAAGGCGATGGTTCATATAATTTTCCACCATCGTCATGCCTGAAGGAGTGACTCTGGCTTATTTATATGTGTAACATTAGTGAAGAAAGGTGTCTTTCTGGACGCACAACGTCCCGCTTATCATGCTGACATAATAGTATAATCCCGCAGTGAACACCTGTACTGACTCTTCAGGCAGTCTCGAAGCCAGCTCCTAAAATAATAGCTCCGACCGGCAGCGCCACTGCTGTTGCTTCAAAGCTTCGCATGACTAATAATTTCTTACTATTTTCGCATAACTTTATTAAATGCAGTTTTTCGCTAAATGTATTTAGCTGATTTCGCTTGGAAAATCTTCAGTTTGGAATAGTTCTAGTCGAAACAGAGCTTAGGCGACTGGCAACCAAAAAACAAAGCAGAACGCCCGCTGAAACAGTACGCAGCGCGTAATGCGCACATTCCAGATGTGCACCAAGGTACTTGGGTAGTAACCAAAATATGAAAAAGTCAGTTTAATACATATCACACAAAATAACAAACCAAAATATTCTGCAGTAATCTAGAATATTAGATACGCTGCATAAAAATGATGCTCACTTGATTGAAAAGACGCATAAGCTAAAGCGCATTCATCTGCGGGATTAGAATTAGATCAGGCCAGCGCCAAACTTAGTTACCTCCTTCTACCCGACCATAATTATTGAGGAGAAGACATTATAAGTCTAAAGGAAAGTAAAGCCATCGCCGGAAATGTTTCGCAGAATGCGTCCAAAGAATGTGTCGCCGGAAATAGGAGTCCCAAAATATCACGCGACATCCCTACGAAACTTCATGTCGTCTCATCTGTCGTATATGCTTGCTAGTAGTGTAATGGTACGACATATAGCGTAATCCTCAGTCCTATGACCTTAAAAGAAGCCGTGTAATTATGATGTCATTTGATGCCAGGATATATCATGACGCACAAAAGTAGACAAAAAATGGTTTATGTATCGCAATGTGGAGCTGTAACTTCATATTAATCACATGACATCATCACTACGCCATGATATAAGAAGTACCACGTAGTTCAGGTTGACAGAAAAAAGCGATAACGTCCCAGTGGAGACATGTAACAAGGGAATGTCCCGTGAATCAGGTGGACTTGCGAAAACGAATGACATCACACCGGAGTCACTTGCCAAATGTCATGTAATTGAGGATGACTTCGAACAAAGTGATGACGTCACACTGGAGTCACGCGACAAAAACTGTCATGTTATTTAGGACGACTGAACATTTTCATGGCGTCACACCGGAGTCACGTGTTTCAGGATTTTCAGCAACAATAAAAGCTATTGATTTCGCGTTTCTCCACTGATGGACACATCAACGCCCTCAAATTTCTGCAAGCACCCTCGCCATAACTATTAACACCTCAGGTTTACCCATTTTATATTATGGTAGTCCAGATATCTAAATGCCTGAAATAGCCCTCACCATCACAATGCTGGGCGGCATTCCCGTAAAATTGAATTTCAGTTGTATGATAGGTCTATAACACCTTAGTTACTCCCTAACTTCTATGATTGAAAACAACGTATGAAATTTGTATGTGTATGTGTTGTCTATCATTATATTATGAAAATGACAAGCATACCTCAAAAGCGCTATTCACTTCCACGTGCATCTGCGGAGACCGATGTTAAGCCACATTAACGTAAAATGCTTGACGCCAAAGTAGCTTTTTTAGCTATCGGTAAAAGCTATTCAGGCAACAAAACTCTGGAGGACACTTAAGATCCGCCTTTGAAGAGAATGACGCGATAGCGTAAGCTATCAGCCCACATACCAAGCCCCGCTTTACCAAAGCAATGTGAATGTTCCTGCGCGGCCAAGGCTGAAAGTGAATTCAAGGGTCCTAGTAGGCTGATTCTGGTATCACCTTCCGATAAGAAAGCAGAGACCCAAGATTACAGCTCCTTCCAAAGGTACCGTAATGCAATCCTACGTCCAGTATGTGATCGGCCATGTTCGCTGCCAGCTGCTGGGTGCCAGTGCCATACTCGTGAGTTTTCGCTCACTCTACTGGCACCGGCGCCGCCACCAATGCCGGATTTTCTGAAAACGAGGCATTCAACTTTCTCGCGCTAAAGAGATCAGTGAAAAAAATTGGAGTGTACTAAAGCACAACTTTCAATAACGATACACGCCCTATACGTTAACAGGCTCTATTTGTCGGCTACCCTTGCTAATCGTCGTTCGTGAAAATGCAGTGTCATAGTGGTCTATTACTTACTCTATAAGCGGCAAATACTGATTAGTATGCACTTTATGCAGTTGTTGTTCAGTATAGTTTATTGAGGACCAGAGGACATTACTAGAAAGCCACATTTTACCCTACCGGGGCGGAGCAATAGTTAAAGAGTGCGACTACTGGGAAGGAGGCGGAAATGCATACTCCTCGTACCATACCAAAGTTTAAGGCCTCATTTTAACTAACCCGTGTGAAAGTACCTGTGTGCGATATGGCAGCGGGTCTAATAGGGATCCAAATGTCCTAGAATGATGCATTCTGATTTCACCCTCCTATCTCAAAGGCGAAGTCAGCGTCTGCGATACTTGCCAGCTTGGTCATGTTGTGTACTGACGCCACAAAAATTGATGGCCACTGAGTTCTCGCTTAACATTGTGTGTCAGCGACATGCCCATGATTTCTCGCGGATAATCGTAAGATACATTTTCTTTCGAAAAAGTCAGTTAATGCGGTCTCGTTACACGAAGTATTTTTAGTCCTAAATAGCCCAAACTAGCTCTACCGCATTACATCTGTATGTCCACCTTTATTTTGTAAATTTGGCAAATTTTGTAGACAACAGTTCCTTAACTTAGCTTTATGAACTAATTTACAGATAATGTTAACAAAAACATATATCTTGAGAACTTCACTCGGCAGACATCAAAGTTTTGCAATTCATTAAAGTGAACACACCTCACTGGTTCTATAAGTCCCTGACTCTGAAGTTGTAAACACAGGACAATCTTGAGACGACCAATTTCTGTTCATATACATGCTTGATCATTAAAATGTTTACACGAAAACCTTGCAATTTTCTTGTGTTTCCATATAGGTATTTAAAAACGCAGCCCACAGATGTTGTATAGAAGGTCATAATTACTCGCTGTGAGCAAGATTGAAATTTAGAAGGAAACTTTCCTGCTTATCGGAAGCATGCATTATTTATATATACTTTCACAAACATATCTTGTGATATTTTAGAAGCGCTTCACATGTATTTTTAAGAACGGAGCGAAGCAATTTTCTAGGGCAGATTAAGCTACTCCCTCAGAGCCCGCGAAAAACTTGAAAGGAAATGATTGCCAAATGTTAGTAGTTTAATCCAATCCCATGTATGTACAAATTACAGAAGTGCCTTATTATATCCGGCAGTTTCTTCACAATTATTTAAAGGTGGTGTAGAATCATAGATCCATTTATAAAAAGCTACATTGTTCTCTAAGCATATACTGGTCATGGTGGTCCTGTACACTACACATTTTTAAGATAGGTGATGTCATCGACTTCGTCAAAATGTCCCTAGACGCTTCGATAAATTTACAAATCTCGCATGCAGTGTGGTAGGCACTAAACACAAAAAAGTTTTTCTTATATATCTGCTTAGTTCTTTTTACACTTCCATCGCAAGCAGTCAAAACACGCGGCGACTAAATTTATATGTATGATCACTTTTCGCATGATGGAGGATAAAGTTTTAAGGGATAGGAAAACCGAGCTCCGTCTAGTATTTCAGCAACACCAAACAATTTGTCGTTTCCGCTGTCAACGATACATGCCCTAATCGTAGATGGAACGTTTTCTTCGTGTTCTCACGATTATAGTCAGAAGCTGTTCTGTGCTGCTTCCTACTGAGCAGGTGATAAATTGCTTGATGACCACTCAGTCCATTACCTACACTTAAAATAAAGTAAGTGGCCTGCAAGCTGCCTAAGCAAACTATTGAATTTGACGTTGGTGGCTTTAGAGCGCCACCATTCGGTTATTGAAACCAGCAAAAATATGGGCAAATTTTTCAGTACACATTAAACAAAATTCCTGTATCATTGGTTTCCGAATGTAATTATTTAGCATAACCCTGACCTCTGACTTCAGATGGGATTCTGATGGTAACAAAGTCATATCAACCACCATAAAACAGCAATTTTTCACTAAGAGACGCCTCAACAAGCACTATCTGCACAAAATTACTCGCATATAAAAGATTTGCCACGCCAGGTCTAGAATATGCCCTTGCTGTCTGGTTTCTTTTTACTAATAATCTGGTTAACCAACTAGGAGTGCGGATGATGGCGGTCAGATGTATATATAAGAAATACGGGTTCACAAACTCCCTAACTGGACTACTCACGCAAGCCGGACTACTGTGCCTTACAACAAAGCAAACCCAGTGCGCCTTAAAATCATATACAAACCTATGCACAATCAAATAAAAGTCGACACTTCAAGAATATATCAAAATTACAAACGCGACAAACTTGTGATAACCACATACACACAATAAGAGAGTTTTCATTCCGCACTGACGGTTTCAAATATTCGTACTTTCTTCGCACTATACGCGGATGGAACAATTCGAAGGCATCCGGTTTCAATAGTCCAGCAGTAAATGCTTGTAGCAGACCTGTTGAAAAGACACTGCTTACAACTCAGTAATTATTGTGTTCTTAAGTAATCATGAATTTGTTCCTCATTTTTCTGTTTCTCTCGTAGTATAACTATTTGTCCGACTAATTCTTGTCGCATGCTCCTAATTCTAGTTTAACTGGTATACATTTCCTTGTGCATATTTTGGCGCATATTTTTATATGTACATTGAATAATTACCATTGCTATATTTTTTGTCTCTTTACTTTTGAATGCCCTCGCTATAGCGATCAATTGATAGTACTAAATAAATAAAAATAAAATTATAAAAATATTCTTGTACAACAGGGAGAACATCTTAGCGTTATCGGCACCGAGATGCGAGCATATCAATGAAGAAATGGCAACACTTTTAAAGCTTTCCTTTGTATACTTTCACGTAGATCTAAAACTACAACATTTTACAACATATGCAAGAGGCGCGTTGTTTATTATAATACTCCCTTTCATTCACAACCAAGTATAGACGATGGCAGTCAATTTCGAGATAAAAAATGCTTGGTGGTGTATTTTTTGTGACATATATTTTCATTACACCCGAACAGAATGGTTCACACATTCCTACTTGGACAGAAATTGTTTGCGCGAAAAGAAGTTTTGAAAATAAACGTTTGCAAATTTAGGCGGTTAGGTAAAAGTACCACATGAATGAAAATGAGCTGAAATGTGAAGCTTTTGCAAAACCACTGGGAACGTCACTAGATTTACGGAGCCAAGAAGGCGGGAAGCAGGCTTTCGACCGGTGTCTGAATCCAAAAACATTTTTCTTAAAAAAAAGACCTCCTTATTTTCTCCTGCTAAAATTTTGATCAACATCAGCAGGGAATGAAATTTATTGTAATAGTTTCCACCCTAACCAAGAGGGGAAACCACCAACGCATTCTAAAATTGAAAAAGGAACGGACCTTTCATTCCGCCCTACCCACGACAGACCAAGGACTGGAAACGCAGCTTGAACTAGTTTAACTGCGAGGCCCAGTGAGGTTGGTGTGTTTTGGCTACAACTTCATTTTACGGTTACAGTATCGAGAGAAATACATTCAAGAAAAGTTCCGCTTTCGTTCTCAATTACCCTAACCAGCCGAGACAACGGGGCTCAGTCGTAGGAATACGGGAACCAAAATGATGCAGCCCACGCCACCATCGGCTCGCCGTCAGCGGCGGCCCAGGCCAGTTTTTACACAACACCGAGTGTCCTTAAACAAAAGCCGGGACGTACACGGAAAGGAAGCAGCATGAGGCTGAGCGCGTGTGAACGAAAGACCAAGGGGTCCCGGTGCTCCCTATACGCGGCCTACGATTGGGTCGCGGCGGCCCATCGACCAATGGCCGCTCCCCATTAGGGAAGCCAAAACTCTTCCGATTGGTCGGTTCGCGAGGGAGAGGAGGTAACCGGAGCTACAAAAGGGAAACGGCGCGCAAAAGGCGCGCTCGCGAGAACGTGACGCTTTTCGGCTTCAGGGTCTGCTTTGGAAAACAAGTGGGACATCGCCGCCACGAACGCCGCCACAGCGCGGGTTCTTTTTCGCTCTCTATCCTTTTTCGCCGAAAGTGCTCGCGCGCCAAGCTTCACAGCGCAGTCTATAATCTCCGTTCCCTTTTGTTTACGGTTCTTTCGGGGAGGACCGCACAGTGGGAAGAACTGGTGCCTTTGTTTCTTCTTTCTGTTCACTGGACTCTGCCTGGCTTCACCGTTCCTTCGCTTCGAGACAAGAAAGAAAAAAAGTGTTCGCAACTAGAAGACCCCTGGCTGTCTGGTTCGCGGAGAGGAAAGTGGAGCGATACTTTCGCGTCGTTGCTCGTCTTTGAGCGCAGTTCTACAGGTGGTTGCTAGGTTAGTGAAGAACTAAGATAGTTATCAGTTTGAGGAGAGATTTTCATTTCCTGCTTGAGAGGAAGGTCTGAAAGGCGAAAGGAAGGCGCTTGCTTGGAGAACACAGTTGCTTTCATCACAGAAAGGAAGGGGGCCACCTGTTGTACACACGAAGCAAAGCGCCGCGGCCTCCGCGCCTGGCTCTGAGGAAGCAAAGACAACAGCTCTACGTTTAGTCTATTTTGAAGATCGACAACGCTGGACACAACTCGGCACCCAAGAAATCTACGAAAGGTGGGTTGAAACTTTCATTTGCTTTCATTTATTACTGCGAAAGCTGTTTACAGGTGGGTTCTACTAAAGGCAAATGATATAGTCAGTGGATTCGGTTATGTGCGTGCGACATCAATAACAAGAGCAGGAAAATTACCTGCCGTGGAGGATGGATGCAGAAAAGCTGCAGTATACCACGAAAGTACGTTGTTGAACACCAAATATCTGTATGTACAGCTCGCCAGACAAGGATATGTACCAAAGTGGGAGCGGATTGTGCAGATTGTCCATGTTGATAGAGATTTTTTCTACTGTTCTCTACGTTTACAGTGCAGTCTTCGTGCTTAATAGATTACGTAATGGTATATGAGACATTTCATCTGAAGCCTCTCTTCGGCTATACCTAAGAAAAGCATTCGCGTAACGTTCTACTAAAAAAAAAGCACATTTTCTTTAGAAATAGGTGCAAAAATTTAGAAATGAATAAGTTGTAAACATTTGTTTTGTGGATGCTTTCTTCATAATGCGAGGGGTGATATGTGTGCATCCCACTGCAGTGTTTTCCTAGAGCGTAATCAAAGCCTTCACTATCCGACAAGTAGTATTCGTAAAGAAGAGGGTTAAGGAAATATACCATTATGGTTACTCATACCAGATGTTTGCTAGATAAACAATTGAGGCGCTAAAGAAATCATTAGAAACTACACACGAGAACTGCAGAAAGAATTCAAAATGTCTCATAAAAACAAACGTTCATCTTTATAAAATTACTTGCAATCATTCATACTGTTCATCACAGTGAATGGATGAAAGGGCACATTGGAACAAAATTAGAGTGAAATGTTTACTTTCTTGCCCATTGCTCATCGCTGTGAAAAGCCATCAAACCTAAAAAGGCATGAAGAGATAAAATAAAGTGTTCTGAATTGCATACCTATATGAAATAAAATATAATCAAAGTACCAATATTGCACTGAAGACAAATCAAACAAAGCTATTTCAATTGCTATAAGTCAGCTATTTTAATTAATATTTCGTTTTCCTGGTACTTTACTATTTCCTGTAAACATGCATCATGTTTGATCAGTTTCAGGTTTTACATTTGAGGCACATGACGCCTCTTGAACTCCAATTCACCAAGCGCGCTCCCCATTTCTTGCCTTAGGCAAAATTTACAGCTCGAGGCGATGATGTTTTTACGTGGTCGCAGGCATTACAGCAGTAAACATGTTACTTTGGATGAATATGAATTGAAAACAACAAAACAGTGCTCAGTATAGCATCACAAATGTAATACCTGCGGCCATGTGGCTATAGCTTCCACTTTTTTCAAGAAGTGTGTTTCACAATCACAGACTAATATGTATCGTATATTTGTGTGAAAGTTTAGAAAGTAACACTAGGTGAATATGAATAAAAAAACCTAGAATTCAGAGTAATTTTATGTCCGTGTTTTCAGGGAAGTAAAGTCACGAGCAATATGACAGATAACAAACATATTTTACAAAATTGCAAATATTCTCGGTATTTCTCTACTAAATATGAGAAATGTATTTGGATATAAGGCGTTCAGGGGAAACCTAGCTAGAAAACTAAAAAGAAGAAAACTACGCTTGTAATGCATAATTATGGAGAAATGAAACAATGCTCGAACTTTGTTCCCTCTCATATTGCTCGTGACTGTACATGGTTAAAAATAGAAGTGGCTTTGTTTTAAAGGAGAAAAATATATGCCTTTTGAACAAGACGTGCAGCGTCCGACTCATATACCATATAAAACTTGCGAAGTTCTATTACAGGCATCAGGCAAATGTTAATCTACATTGCGCAAGTTTTGTTTTATGAATAGCCCACTTGAGTAATCTTGCTCTAGCATGCCGCCAATGAGAGCAGCTGCGGCGTAAATTATTAGCATCAAGTTTCCCGATATAATCGCACAGGTGTTTTTCATTGCCTTTCCTTGCGCTTATACCACGGAAGAAAAATGAAGATCCTCTAAGCCTAACGAGGCTGGAACTCACTGTTAGTAGCTTTTTATGAAAAAGAGCTCCTTGGTATATCGCGAAATTAATTCCTCCAAAACAGAGCATCCAGTCCACTCTTTTGCACTATGCTAGGTTTGCCACCAGACGGAAGCATTCGCTGTGCATGAAGATAGCCAGAATGTAAAACCATTTCGAATATGCCTGAGCCGCGACATCGTTATTAAACTTCCTGAAATTAATTTATTTAGGCTAGCATACCTAACGGTACCACTGCAGGCGAATCGCGCACATTCTCCAGGCACCCAAGCGAAAATTTATCTCTTTAGAAACAATTTCAGAAAACAAAGCTGCACAGCAGCCTTCCCCTCAAAGCAGACATTTTTTTCTTTTCCAGCCTCATCCTCTCCTGAACATTGTTTTAGCCACTAACACGTCCTGTCAGCCTAGAATTGTCGACGGTTTTCTATTGGCTCACTTACGCACAGAACCTCTTTAGGCGAAAATTGCTGTGTGGGCCGCTCTTCACTGCCTCTCGCAAGCCACACATCTGAGACGAGAAAATATATATTGCAAAGAAAATTGGACTTGAGTTCTGTAGTTTCATGTGCAAGGTACCCATGGTCGCATGCAACAACTGAGTCGATCAAGTGATTCCTGAACATTTTAACACTTACGCCTCCTTTCGCCAGAGAAAGCTCATGTGGGCTCCGAAGACCTCGTACTTTTACTAGGCGGGCAGTATATGTGCTGTTCGTCGATCCAAATGGAACGTCATCCCGATTAAATTTTCACAGGTCGCGTAAGTAGCAATTGAGAGGGGCACAATAAAGCGCCTACAAATAATTTCAGAGCCTAAGACCTACTACACTGCAAAGCCACTGAACATTTCAGTTGTCTTTTTATTGCGTTTGGAAAGGAGCGGTAGACACGCAGAACACCGATATAATACCAGAGGACTAGAATCGTTTACTTGCAGCTGTTTTAAGATTCCCTTGCTGTTCTGCTCAGATATATCTTGGCATTCGCAGCACAGCTTCTTCTGGGCGCGGTTATGAGGTCATTGGTGAGGTAAGGGGATAATGGTGATTCACCTGCGGACAGCCCTCAACCTGCAGAGTGACCTTCTAATAGCGCAATGGGGCTAATTCGTAATGAGGCTCTCAGAAGTCATTTACCCCGGACTGTTATTCGTTGCCTCCGACAACTTCATCAAAACGTAATTGCCGTTCCATATAGCTTGGCGTTGTGATGGCAATTTTGTTCTAACTAGCTGAGGACGCGAAAGAGAACTCTGCGTCAGCGCACTGCAACAAAAGCAATCTCTCTCGCCCGGCAAAATGAAAACTACAATCAGAGAAGCTATCGGTGAGAGACAGCGTAATCGGATTTGCCCTCCAACGAAACTATCTGGAGTGTGTCTTCAAATCGCGCGTCTGCTAATCGGCACTTAAACAGAAGGAAAATAAATTAACCAATCGGCTGTGCACTTTGTGCGGAGCTCAAACAATTTCGCCAACTGCTGTTATCTTTAATTGTCCCCCGATTCGTGCTCCACGTGTAATCCGCTCAAGTCGTTCAAAGGAACGAAGTCATAACTTCCCCGCCTCTCAGCCCGGAGAAACGCCAACTATTAATTGGCAGCTTTTTCAAAACCTGGTTGTGTTAGAGAACAAAAGTTCGAAGTTTAATATTTTAGCAGTCAGTCAGTTTTCATTTGCACGAAATTACATCTTTCTGCGACGACAAGAGGCAAATAGCATGATTGGCTGACGTCACCTCTGGTCGCCTAAAAAAGGGTATAGCCTACACTACTACGGACCATGAAAACGAAATAACAAGAAGAATATGATTGTGATGGAGCGCATTTGACAAGCACTCGCAGATTATGACTAGCAGCTTACCGGTATCGGTCAAGAGGAAAGTACAGAACAGTTGCATCTTACCTGTACTCACCTATGGGGCTGAAACGTGGAGGCTAACCAAGAGGGGTCTACTTAAGTTAGAGGACAACTCAGAGGGCTATGGAACGAAAAATGGCAGGGGTAACATTAAGAGATAGGAAGCGTGCAGAGTGGGTCAGAGAAATAACTCGTTACTGACATTCTAGTAGAGCTCAAGAAGGAGAAATGGGCATGGACAGGACATATAGTGCGAAGAAAGGATAACCGACGGTGGCTCAGGGTAACAAACTGGATTCCAAGGGACGGAAAGCATAGCAGGGGGCGGTAGAAAGTTAGGTGGGTGGATGAGGTTAAGAAGTTCGCAGGGGTCATGTGAATGCAGCTAGCACAGAACCGGGTTAATAGGAGAAATATGGGAGAGGCCTTCGCCCTGCAGTGGATATAGTCAGGCTGATGATGATGATGATGATGATTACGCGCGAGAATAGGTGGCATAATTGAAGTCGGAAGTCTGAGGTTGTCCCGTGTGGCGGTGTAGATGCGTTTCATTACACAGAGACGCCTACCAATAAAATTATATTGCATGTTGACGTTTCTACGCTGAGAAAAGGGCCCCGTTCTCGGCGCCGAAACGTCATCAGTTATAATTCTGCTGGTCGGCGTCTCTGTTATCTTATTGTTACGATACTAGACATCAATAAATAGGAAGATCAGAATGGCTGCGATAAAAATACAAGCATCTATTCTTCACATTTTGTGTCAATTGTTTCATCGACTGTGGACTGGAAAGTTTGAGTTTTCTTTATATTTTGAGTCGCATAAAACATTCTCTCATATCACAAACACACAAGCACGCTCTGCATTGTCGTAATGAAGCAGAGCATATATTTGTAAATCTTCCGTTACTGTAGCAACAGAAAATAAAATTGCATGCGGCCCCATGTTAACGCTGTTGGCGTAGCCAGAAAACCAACACAGAAGTACAATTTATTTTAATTCGGGGATGTTTTTCACATATACGACGAAGAGTAACGGGTGCTTACTGAGCACGTGGTTTAATATCACTTTGCGATGAACGAGAACATACTGCCTTAACAAACTGACACCGAACTCGTTTTTTAATTGTTGACACTAAGGAAAGATGGGCACCACAAAGCTCCTCACGTATTAAGGGATTCACCATAGCATGCGGTAGATGCCTCCAGCTCAGTGCTGACATCACTAAGTAGCGCGGATAGCTGGTCCTTTTCCTGTGTCCGTATGGAATCCGCGGTGCTAGGCGGAAGAGACGGGGATTATATTAACTTGCGATATTGAACTCAGCTACCGGATTCCGTGTCTACTGATGCCCAATGGCAGGTATTCTCAAAGAAGGAACAAGGATGCGTTCCTCACTTCAACGGAAGTCATTCTTCTTAACTTTGTTTTCTATCTTCTTTTTTTAGTGTTTTTTTTTTTTTTTTTTTTTTTGCTGCGTGATACATCCCACCAGCTTCAGGCCGGACCTTTGAGAGTTCTCTAGGGAGGTGCGAATTCTTTTAGTTTCTTATTGGAGTGAGTTAATAATCAATTTACTGAAAAAGAGCGATAAAAGTGAAAATAAAGTCTCATGGACAGAACAGCCACAACGTATACCATGCGATTGTGCTTAAACCTGGGCCCGCTTGCACAAAACAATCTTCAGACTGTCTTAGCTAAGTCCAGACTCAACTGGAGTCTAGAGAATCGGCCACTAGCATGGCCGCTTAAGACTGGAGTCAAGACTGGGCTTCAGTCCTGACTTGAATAAGTCGCTTGTATGATTACGACTCTAGTGCTGTCTTGGTTAAGACACAAGGACGCCAGGTGTCTAAGTAGAGAAATTAGGGAAATACAGGGATGCGCTGGCACTGTCCCTGCTGTAAGGTGTACACATTCCGTCAATTTTGCGTTGTGTAAAATCCGTGCCATTGCTTTTTGCGTCTTAAGATTGTGTTACGAGGAAAAATGCCCCAAGTGGTTGCTGAGGCCTTTCTGGGAAGCCACTCTGGTGAACATGAACCCGAAGCGTTCGACGTTTGGAACACGAGCCGTCTTAAATAAGCTTGGTCTCTCTAAAGACACCATTTAAGTCTGGACTTAGCTCGGACTTTGTCGTGCAAGCCGGCCCTGGTGCCCGCAAAATTTAGACCAATTTTTTGAAGCAGATATATTTTGTCGTCACTTTTGCCTCGGGAAAGAATCGTCCTAGACAAGACATCTAGTAGTCTCAGAACTCCTCAAACAGCTTTTAATGTAAAGAGTATTTTTTTTTCACGTCAACTGCCCTTCACATCGATTTTCCTTCCAAATTTAAGTGAAAGAGGGGAGGGGGGATTCTGGGGATTTATTTTGCTTTTCACGTACTTGTGCATACATCTAATTTAAATCTACTAATAACATCTTTTAAACTCTCTAGTTACAGATCATTAATGTCTACTTCAATAAAAAATCTCACCATGTGAGCAAATCTTACAACTGATCGATATGGGGTCATCACCAGAAATATATTTCTTTGTTCGCGCAAGAAAGAACGGTTATTATGCAGAAAACAATCAGCCACAAAAAAAAAAAAAATCTTTTTATACTCTGTGATCGACGGACGATACTTCAAGCCTTGTAGCTCTCGGATGTGTCGTGCCCTTTCGAATTTCTTGCCTTAAAAAATCAAATCTGACAGCTTGAGCAAATCCGTTTCCATCCCCTCCATTTGTATCTTAACCAAGTGCCCTGGACATGTGGCGTCGCATTAGCATATATATAGCGCTGCGCTCCACTTCCAAGCTACGTCATCCCCAACAGTTTACGCTGACTGATTACTAAGCGCACTCAGTGCAGAGCTACTAAGTACCGCAGTTAACGGCTCCTCATAATTGGGCCACGCGCTCTTTTAAACTGTACATTTTATAGATGAGGGTTAGTGACGGTGTCTTGGTACATTCCTGCAGCACAATGCTTTGTTTCATATCTACAGTGCTGTGAATAGTAAAAAGAAAACATGTTGCAGCAGGCGGCTGAGGGTAAATCTAATGTGATGAGTTTAAAAAATTCTAAAATGCAATACATTCTTTGCAGAAACAGGACCGCGCGGAGTTAATATTAAGAAACAAGCATTTCACGTAAAGATCAGAGAACCTGCTTGGTGAGCATGATAATAGTGATGATAAGAGTGACCCTGGAGGTAACTCACACGTCGAGATAAAACGTATCTCTTACTACGCAATTTGCAATCTGCGATATTTTTTTAAGAAATATATTTCAAACAGCTGTGCTACCAAAAGTCGTTGCTTTCGCTACGTCTACGTTGTATCGATCGTGTACGTTCTTCTTGCACAGTTCCTGCTGTCAACACTGGGGGTGTTAAAAATAGGTTAGGTTAGGTTGCTCTTTACAAAAGAGCAAGGTGCTACTACTTCCTCAGACGAAGACTATAACCAGCAACAGTTAACAGTAGAAACAGTATAAAGAGAAGATTTCGCTCTTTTCTTTATTCAGCCATCAAGCGAGGGCTTATACAAGATCTTTACTGTTGCAGCGTCATTTTCGTATTTGAAATAAACATGGTAGATGAGGCTTTGGTTATGAAGTCATGGCTAGCGTAAAGCACTGTGCGTCCAGCGCAATTAACAAGACCACCCAAAGAAAAATGAAATCCGCAGTGGGTGATTATGGAAGTTTAAAAACACTACAGAGAAACGCGGAGGTAAAAAAAAGGTATCCAAATTCACAAATTTATCTGCCTGGCACAGCGCAAAACTCGGAGAGGATTATTTTTCGTTCATTGCTGAGGTCATCTATCTGTTTTACTTCAGAAGCATGGAAGCAAAGCTGCAGGCTTACTAAATGATCAGAAAGACGTTTGAGCTCTTCCATTATGACGGACTGCCAAAATAATTTGTATAATACTTCTCTAACGAGGCTAACAAAAGCAGCACGTCTCCTTCATCATGCTTTCGTGGTTCTAGTCTTTCTAGCAAAGTCGTATCAAACAGTGATGCGCCAAACTCAATTCGCTAGATCCCCTTCTAAAGCAAACGCGTACGGAAAAGTGTAAAAATGATTCGAATAGGGCTCATAAAAAGTAGCAGGGTAGTGCAGGGCGTCGAAATATTTTCGAAGGTCTGCCATCGTTGTTCTGCACTGGCATTGAAAGCCGAAGTTGGTGCCTCTATTCAGCTGGGAACGAAATTCGCCTGATGTGGCCGAATGGTCGGGGTTACATACTGGGAACCTGTGCTCTGCATCCCACAACATGGTTACCCTGTCGCAGCTGCGAATGGTATGTTAGCGAAGCAGTTCGAGCTTCAATGCTGTGCTAGGTAACTTGCATGTACTTATAAGGCATTCGATAAGACATTATAAATTTGTACAGAGCACTGCAAAATTATAGACCAAGTTCCTGTCTTAGATAAAATTACAAAACTTTCGTAAACATTAGAATGACCTGCGAGTATTTATGAAACGAACTATTCAGTTCTCTGCTTTGCAAGCGTCAATACAAAGCCTAACTTCGCACAGAGGGCAAATATCAGTCGTCTAAAGTGACAACTGCTTATCTAACTTGCTTCTTCAGAAAACACCTGAGCAAAATATATTCATTGCACCCTGTAGCCTTATGATCAACTAAAAGAAACTGTTATGATGACAACACGCAGCAAATTGGTAACCGTAAAAGAACATAGTCTCAGAGTGGTTACGGCGCTCGACTACTGTTCCCAAGGACGCGGAATCGAATCCCGGCCTCGGCGGCAGCTTTTCGATGGCGGCGAAAAGCAAGGCGCCCGTGTGCTGTGCGTTGTCAGTGCACGTTAAAGAACCCCAGGTGGTCGAAATTTCCGGAGTCCTCCACTACGGCGTCTCTCATAGCCTGAGCTGCTTTGGGACGTTAAACCCCACAAACCAAACCAAACCGTAAAAAACATACAAACGTAAAAATCATGAAGCCGATAGGAGTGCAGCCCTGGGCATTACAATCTATTACCTTGGAGTTTATGCAAATACCAGTTACATGAAATTAAAGTTTAAAACATTGTGCACTAAGGTTTTAGTAAACAAACATCATTCAATAAGAGCATTGCATACGTTTCTATATTTTCAGTACTAAACCTGGCTCAGCTCGCAAAACCTTAAAGCCGCATAAGCTCAGCTCCATTTATTATGAAATGCTTGTCATATAATACCACAAATCCCATATTGGAAAGAAGAAATGGCGTCGGCTTTTCAAGGTTCGCGAATAGAATGGTCATTTGCAACCTGCCACCTGCGGAGTCATCACTAATATGGAAAAGATAGTCAAAGTAGCCGAGGAGTTCTATACAGATCTCTACAGTAGCCAAAGTGGTCAGGACCGTAATGAGATTGGCGGTAGGGAAACAATCAGACGTTCCACCAGTGACGAAGCACGAGGTCAAGAAAGCACTACAAACTATGAAAAGGGGGAAATCAGCTGGACAGGATCAGATAACTACAGATTTGCTGAAGGACGGGGGGGATATCGTGCTAGAAAAACTGGCCACCCTGTATACGCAGTGCCTGGTGTCATCGACGGTACCGGAACCATGGAAGAATGCAAACATTATCCTCATTTACAAGAAAGGGGACTGACTCTAAGGACGGTAAAAATTACAGACCAATCAGCTTACTGTCTGTTACGTATAAGGTATTTACTAAGGTAATCGCTAATAGAATTAGGACAACCTTAGACTGCAATCAAGCAAAGGATCAAGCAGGGTTTCGGAAACGGTACTCTACTATCGATCATATCCATACCATCAATCAGGCGATAGAAAAATGCTTGAAATATAACCAGCCCTTATACATAGCATTCATTGATTACGAAAAAGCATTTGACTCTGTTGAAACCTCGGCGGTGATGCAGCCATTGCGAAATCAGGGGGTAAACGAGCCATACGTGAAAGTGCTGGAAGATATATATAGTGGCTGCACAGCAACCATAGTTCTGCATAAAGAAAGTAACAAAATTTCCATAAAGAAAGGTGTTAGGCAAGGAGACACAATCTCCCCAGTACTATTCACAGCTTGTTTAGAGGAAGTATTCAGAGACTTGGAATGGGAGCAGTTAGGGATAAGGGTAGATGGAGAATACCTCAGTAATCTGCGATTTGCTGATGACATTGCCTTGCTAAGCAACTCGGGGGATGAACTGCAAGTAATGATTGATGACCTAGACAGGAAAAGTATAAAGGTAGGCTTGAAAATCAATATGCAGAAGACTAAGGTAATGTTCAACAGCCTCGGGAAGGAACAGCAGTTTACATTAGGTAGCGAAATACTGGAAGTAGTAGGCGAATGTGTCTACTTAGGACAGGTAGTAACCGCAGATCCGGACCATGAAAAAGAA
This sequence comes from Amblyomma maculatum, assembly GCF_055883805.1. Taxonomy (NCBI): domain Eukaryota; kingdom Metazoa; phylum Arthropoda; class Arachnida; order Ixodida; family Ixodidae; genus Amblyomma; species Amblyomma maculatum. The sequence goes on from NC_139354.1 coordinate 75,428,588, forward strand.
ATAACAGGAAGAATATGATTGGGATGGAGCGCATTTGGCAAGCACTCGCAGATTATGACTAACAGCTTACCGGTATCGCTCAAGAGCAAAGTATACAACAGCTGCATCTTACCTGTACTCACCTATGGGGCTGAAACGTGGAGGCTAACCAAGAGGGTTCTTCTTAAGTTGAGGATAGCGCAGAGGGCTATGGAACGAAAAATGGTAGGGGTAGCATTAAGACTAATGTCTCTGTTTTTTACTAGGCGGTCAAGGCTAACCATTGCTCTCTTTCCTAGAAGCAGGCATCTCCTAATTTCATGGCAGCCATGAAATTAGGAGCCTCCTGCATCTGGGAAAGAGAGCAATGGTTAGCCTTGACCGCCTAGTAAAGAGCAGAGACATTAGTCTGCCAACCAAGATCCGTATAACTCGTGCTATGGTCTTTCCAGTTGTGATGTATGGATGCGAGAGTTGGACTGTGAAAAAGGCTGACCGCCGAAGAATTGACGCGTTTGAATTGTGGTGCTGGCGAAGACTCTTGAGAGTTCCTTGGACTTCCAGAAGATCAAACCAGTCGATGTTGTCGACCATAAACCCTGACTGCTCATTTGAGGGTCACATTCTAAAGTTAAAGCTCAGCGACTTTGGTCATCTGATGAGAAGAGAGGAGTCGCTGGAGAAAGATTTGATGTTGGGAAAGGTTGAGGATCGCCGGAGAAGGGGTAGGCAGCGAACGCGATGGTTAGATGGCCTCCTCGAGGCACTGCAGTTGAAGTTATGTGATGTCAGGAAGATAGTGAGAGACCGGAAAGCGTGGCGTGACATGGTCCATAGGGTCACGAAGAGTCGGACACGACTGAACGACTCAACTGAACTGAACATTAAGAGATAGAAAGCGTGCAGAGTGGGTCAGAAAAATAACTCAAGTTACCGACATTCTAGTAGAAATTAAGAAGAAGAAATGGACATGGGCAGGATATGTAGTGCGAAGAGAGGATAAGCGATGGCCTCTGAGGGTAACAAACTGGATTCCAAGGGAAATCCCTTCTTTCTTGTTACTGACAAGAGAAGCTAATCGAAACGATGTTACCAAGGAAAGATGAAATATTGAACGAATTTATATTATCTTTGCGCTCATATATTTTATGTGCAGTCATACACTGTGCGTTTGGTACTGCATAATTGCGTTATACAGGCTATGTGGGTTCGAGGACGGCAGCTCACTGCGAGATCATTATGCTATCGCGTCCTCGCAGCCTGTACTAATTAAGTGACCTGCAAGTTGTTATAATGAAGACGTTAACCCCACAAAAAATTATGAATCCCTTTTCAACGATCTTGTCTGCAGCTAAGTAACATAATAAAGATTCACATTTACTATTTCAAGTGAAGATGAAAGTAACCTCCCTGAAATTCTTTCTTAAAGAAAGGTCACTTCCTGGAAGACGAAGGAAAGAAAAAGAATTTGGTAAAACTAGTTGGATTACAGCACGCTAACGAAAGCATAAATGTAGCTGCATTGTAAAAATGGTAGTGAACCTTCTAGAATATTTTCTCTTATGTGATGATGGCGTTATACCCTTATAAAGAAGATTGGCCATTTACGAAAAATAACATTGTGAACAGTAGCCGAATTTCACAAGGAGCCCGGAATATGTGTCGACCATAACACTATAAATACCCGCTTAAAATAGCCTCGTAGGCGCTTTCACCGTGGCCGCCATCTTCTCTGAGGACGCGTTTGCACATGAAAAGCGTTATATTTGTGCACAACTTTTGCAAAATTACTGAAGATCTTCATTGCCAACAATGACCATCAAAATTCAATGTATCCCCTGATTGTAGCCTTGCTTATCTGCTATGTATTCGTTTCCTTTCAAGCTCACAGTTTACTAACCATCCTTTATTTTGTGAGAAAGCCAGCGATGTATGCTACGCGCATTCGTTTATAGCATGTGCCGTCTACACCTGGAAGAACATAGTTTTTTTTATATTTGGCCCACGGGTAAACGCTGTAGAATACATTGAAATTTAAATAAGAAAAAAAATGTCCCTTCATATAACTTAAATACACATTTATATGCCTCTATTTGTGTCCTAATTATACGGTAAGACGCCTTCGTTCCTGACACCAAGGCAACAGGTGTCACAAGGCAACAGAGACAAGGCAACACAAGGCAACAGAGAACTTGAACCAACTTCAGCGTACGTTACCTAGCTAAAATAGGTAGAATTACCGAAGGGCGTTACATATCCACGCTCAATGTTTTTACTCCAATCGACCTAGTTCTCATCTGAACGCGTAACGAATATCTAACTCGCGAGATTGCCTATATTTAGGAAGTTCTTCCACTTACCAATCCAATCCGGCTCCTTAAGCCAGCCTAATTCTTAAAGCTGGCCTCCAGAGCTAAATGCGGGCCAAATACTGATATAGACTTCGAAGGAGTAACCCATGAGAACCAGAATCGAATTTCCGGCTAATGCCAGAAGTGGACCAATTCGCGGTACAGAAACTCTTCCTCTCTCCTCCCTCTCGTACAGGAAGCGAAATGGGTACCAGAAAACAATTCGCATGTGAAAGAACAATGAATTCAAAGGGCACGCGTCGATGACCAACAGTCCCCTAACCCTCGGGCGGAAATCGAAAATCCCCGTAGCCGGGAAGGTCTCTCGGCCCGGTAATGAGAGTTGCGTTCTATATATCCGTAGGTGCAGGCACAGGGACCGAACAAGAGATGCGCGAACGGCTGCTGTAATTGGAGCAAATTGCTCGGCGCGAAACCAGTGCATGGAGTGCGGTATATCTACAGCGCGTCGCACCAACACCCTTCTCTCTTCACTCATCCCTCTCCCATTACCCAGCCGCGCCGTCGTACTCCGCAATGCATTTCATTTCCCGCAGCCATCACCCAGAAAACGGGGCACACCTCGTATGCATACTATAACGCTGGCCACATAAACAACAAGCAACAAAGAACAGGTCCTGAAGCTAAAGCACAAAAGCAGCCATTGAAGTGCAGGTATAGGTCATGCATTACCACCGACAGCAAGAAAGCAGGGCTACTTGTCATACAACAGCAAACAACGAGTTACAAAGCAAGCCGTCGGACGACGTCTGAGAGGGTTATTGTTTGTTGGTCTTGACAGGTTCTTCTCCGGGTTACGTACAAGTTTTTCCCGCCTTTCTCCTTGGGACGCGAGGAAATCGATGGCCTGTTTCTGATTTCTGCATCGAGCCATCTCGGCGACCTAGCTCTTTCCAATACGGGAGCAGAGTCTCCGGCAGCCCACAGTTCTCCCCTGAGGCCGCGAGCTCTACGCGGTGCGCATACCTTCCCTGGTCAGCTGCATCTGTTCTCTCGTCAGTATAACGCCAGCATATTCACGTTCTAGCATTTTTATTTTCTTGAAAGCAATCCACCGTCGATACGAATGAGTAGGGAAGACGAGAAGTAGGCCTATGAACACGACGCTTCTCCGGATAACGCTGAGCTCTGACGCTAAGGATAGGACTTACATCGTCAGTGTTAGTGTTTTGTGTCATCACGTAACTCGGACACCAGCTCAAGGGAGCAGGTTTGTGGCCTCGCTTGCGCCCCTCATCACCGCTGGGAATTGCTTTGAGCGCATGGTATCTCGTCAAAGGTGGATACGTTCATCCAGGAAGTGCACGTGTTTTGGTCGAAACTCGAAACACAGGTTGTTTCCGAACGCCTTAAAAGGCTCGCAGTGCCAAATATGCTCGTTTCACTTCTTGCGGTTCACAAATTTGTGGCGAAAATTTCAGATTCCCGCTTAAAGGGCATTCCTTGTAGAAAATAAATGCGCATTATTGCGAAAAGAAAAAAAAAGACATCGAACGTTCATAAATATCAAAAGCAAATCCATGGCTGCATTTCCATGTTGTAGCAAGCTGTTTTCATCTTTCCTCACCCTGGCAAAAAGCAATAAGCGTATAGGGCAAATAGCAGTGAACGCCGTGGCTATTATCTTGAGGATACAATTACCAGGCTTTGATTATGATTATCACTAGCATGATCACGTGCGATTGCTTTGTACTGAATCTACTCAGGGCCAGCCATATAATCGCAAATTATCATAACCTAATGGGCCCGCCTTATTCGAAGATATGTCCTGCTATATGTTCTCACATGATTCACAAAAATATAGACACGTCGTCCACAGGACCTTAGCAATCTGAGTTAGCTATCCGTGAAAATAGGCAACTTCCTCTTTACAAACTCCGGGTAATTATCTTGAACACCCCGATATACCTATTTTGAAAATGTGTGCCACTATTCTGTCCAATAAAAGGAACTCTCATATTGACATAATCTGATTGTCTTAATTAACATATGCTATAGATTTAAATTTTTAATTCACCATCTGGCTTGACTAACTTGGCACTGAAAAGGCAAACGGATAGCGCCCAACGCGATGAGAAAATATTTTATCCTCCTAACACTACTACTACTGCTCATGTTGCTACTACAGCAACGGCTATTACTACTACTATTGTATTTGCCACATTCTACTACTTGTACTAGTGCTACTACTAGTACAACTATTGCCGCCACGACAAGAAATTTCAACAAATTTTCACGTATAATCATCAGTGACTTAACAGCAGACGAAGGAGTTTTTTAACCGACAAGGCACGAATGATGATAAGTAAGCTACATAAGGGGGAAAAAGAGAAGTTACATGGGCTTAAAAGGCACATAAGGAATGAATAGTTGGATACCTGAACGCTGGCTGCGGACGTAAAATATTAATTTATGACGGATATGGCAGTAAAGATGTTCATGATGATGGCAACTGCGACTGGTATCACTCTAGGTACTGTAATAAGTATATCAGCGATAACCTAAGCAGAAGCTCTGGTTCTTGCGCAGTAATGCGAAATGATAAAAATATTTGTGAGAGTTATTACCTTTCCGTTCCGTACATAAATGTGTTACCACGGTGTATTCTACAATTGTCCAACCTTACCATCCTCTTCATACCCAGTAGCCAGCTCACTTGGCTGTCCACATTCTCTGCTCTGGACATTGGACCAACGTAGAACATATAATGGTAATGTCGGCAAAAAATGTTCACCACCGAAGCGAATCACTGTTGTAATGCTAGTGGAGAAACCTCTTAAGCAAGAAAAAGTTGAACCAATGATTTCAAAAAGCATTGTTGTGAAGTTGCATGTATAAATTAGGTTGATGGCATTTTAAGCGATTAGCATTTTTCTTATTACCGGAAATCTGTCGTGAAGGAGCAAACACAACGCACAGTAAAATGCCTTTTGACGGAATGGATGCGCTTCAAGGCTCCTTGTTTTAGCAGTGTGCCCTAGCGTGCCAACTGGAGGCATCAGCAAGACTCTACGGCAAGGTGTCATGAGCAGCCGAATGTTGTTGGCGCCCGGATTGCGCCACATATCGCCCTCAGGTTAAGCTGATGACACCCACTATGCAGCGACTGACACCCTTATATTTATTAAGTTTTTTGCGAACTTTTCAAGTCAGGTCACTCTAGCCACCGAAGCCTCTGGCTTTAAAACTCTGAAAATGCCTCTAGGAATTTAGCAGGGTCGCAAGATTGGCGAACACGAATTTATTTTTTTTTTCGTCCAGGAGCAAAGCATTCTTCTAACTAAAGTCTGACACGTCTTTGACACGAATGGAATGCCATGAGCTTAAAATATGCCGCCGGCGCTGTCTAGTAAATCAAAGCTTCCAAACATCGTTTTACGTTTGCGACATATTCGGGTGCTAACCTTTCTATCGTTCGCGATTGCTACATTCTATCCTTGATTGCATCTCTTCGTAGTTTTATTCATTTCATCATTGTCCCAAACCGAAGCTGCCACAACATCCTCTCCTGTGCAGCCTCCTCACTTTTTTCCCTTTATTCTCACTTTCGCTATTGTAGAGGACACCTACAAACTGCCCTATTTTTTCTACCCTCACAGACCATACGAGTTTCACATGCAGCAATGAGCAATGACATTTTTGGGCGGTCGGAATTACGCAGTCTGGAGCGTAGTTGTCGGTGCGTTTCACGACTAGGGCTCTCTATGGTAACTTGTTAGGCGCACCAGTGGTGCCTACGCATCCCGACGTGCGATTATACAGCATTCAGCCTTCTTGCTGATAATAGATAAGTCTAAATTGTCCTATTAGACTTCCTGGTTTGATACAAATCATCGACTAAAGGTAAAATAAGATAATCTGCTTACGGTATGATATTAAAAATAAAACTTAGAAACCCGAATAGAGCAACAAGTCCAAAAACCATGAGTGGAACCTTTGCGTTCTTGAGCCAAGTTGCAAACGAGATGCCTCTACCCATAAAGACTGTGCGTAGTAGTTTTGTTTCTCAGGTTTTATATGTAGCTTTTGTTAGTCGGTGTTATTTGAAAAGCAAAACTTGCCGTCTTTACCCTGAGCGACCCGTGGCACTCCTTAGGCAACTGTCTGAATGCTGCTTCTGCATTTGCAAGAACATATTTTTCCCAGTCATTCAATTATAGCTTAATTTTTGGTTACCTCATATTCAGTCTCCATCATAATACCGCTACCGTAAACAGTAACTGTACCTTGCGCTCAAGGAAAAAAAGGGGCGCGCTAGTCGGCCATTAAAGTGGGCTGATGTGAATATTGGGTGTAGCTGTACGCACTGCTGGAACAAGCAAAGCCGTGAAATGAATGCAGCTTAAGGCTGATAAGTGTTTCTACTTTGTGCGATTAAACTTACCTCGATTTGCTTATATTTCCGGAATATCTTTCGTGGACTGTTTATTCTAGAAAAAAGGATTTAGAGTTAATCTACTCGAGCGCGACGTTACGGCGGAAAGCGAAAGATGCTCTGTTGTAGATCTACATATATGCCAAGTAGCTGCGTCCCTTTCCGAGCATATGGGTATTGCTTCTTTCTATTCTAATTCTTTCGCACGTGCGTATACCCATCAAATGAAAACACAATCCCCCAAACGCTTCTGTAAATATTTGACTTTAACTGATTTTGAATATGCTAATAACTAGGTGGACCTAAGCAGAGTTAAAGTGTTTTGAAATCCTATTCAGGTATCCTAACTTTCCCTAAATAAGCCCCAAATGCTAATTCAGCCACTGTTGGACGGTACGAGGCTTGATCGCATGGCGCAGAATTAGCCTGGGCATTGCATTTGTAGAAATCAAAATAAAATTAGTTGTGAGCGTATACTACGATAAAAGTTATCTTCTACCTGGTAAATGCAGGCGTTTAACGTTCTTCAAACAAAATAGGAGTTGTTCTTTATGGCTGCCGCCGTGGAAACGATTAGCAGAGCTACCATTTGAGCGTTGGCGCAAACACTTTGCGCACGGAGCATTCTTGTTCGTGTTCGCACAAAATGAGCTGGAGACGGAGAACGGTTTGCAGCAGGTGAGGCAAGCACAAGCATTGTTCTGCACAGAAAAATACTTTGTTAAGCCGAGTAAAATGGTCAAGCCATGAGAACCTAACTTAGAATTATTTCGCTGCCCGGGACATTACTTCCGAGCATCATCAGAAAAAATAGCCACGCTTTGTGAGGACATGCTTTGTTTTGTTTTTTTTTTTGTGCCCTAATCACCGTTAAGCGTAATTTTAATCCACGTTGTTTCAACGTCTTGTACAATGCAAAAAGCTACTTAGTATGCAAGAATCAGTGCATATCCTGTCTGAATCCCTAACTTCATGGTAAACGAACGCGAAAAGACCAAATAGCAGAGAAAAAAAGACACAAGCGCTCACTCGAAACTGATTGGTTTATTCGGTTTGTGCAGCTCATTTACCATGAATACTTACCAGCTAGCCCAAAATCTCACGTTAAGGCTGTTTGCCTTCCCGGAACTGAAACATTCGCAGTTTACATGTTATTCAGCGATCTGCAGTTTTAGAATTCTAGATGACAGAAACTCTCCTCTTTTGATCAGAGCCGCTGTATTCGAATGCTTCCCGAATCTTATGAGCTTGCGTGCTGCGAAGGCCACACCTGCGCACACACCACGGAGATGCGAAGAGTACCAAGCATACCAGTACATTCTCCTTTTCATTGCACCCACTAACATAAAATAGCGGTTCTATTCCTCGACAGAGATAGTGAGATGTCCGAGAAGCTTTTTCGTTGAAAGAAACCCGAACCTTAAAGAGGGTTTTGTATTTCCTCCGGTATTTTTTTCTAATACTTGGAGCATGGTTAGTGAACATTGTTTTGAGAAGTGGTGGCAAGCTCTAGTGTTTTTTTCCTCCTCTTGCAAGTATACGTCTTCATTGTTCACTGATATTTGTAACACGCCGGATATAATTAGTGAGAGGCCAAATGGGGGTTACCAGGGCTTGCTAATGCACAAACGCAGACAGTCTTGGTAAACACTGTCTTCAATTTACTTTTCACGGTTCAGTACAGTTTACGCTTCAGCTATGGTTAGCTTGATATATTCTTCACTGCAAAGAGCTGTACCCTACGCGGACCTAGGCGCACCTGAATAGGCTATAAGAGCTTTTATATCGTCAAGGAGAGAGAGTGCAGTATCACTCCCTTCTGCAAAAAGATCAGCGAATAAGTCTAGACAAACAACACAAAAACACGTCTGCCTCAAGCTCGCTTTTGATAGTTTTTAGTCTTGTGATCTCAACGTTTCCATGCGGGATTCAAATTTCTTCGTATATGCAATGCAGGGTTCGTTTCATAAATTTTTTTTAGAAGCACAACCCCCCGAACGACACCTTAATTGAGCGAAAAGTCACCGAATTCGGAAGCTCCGACAGTTATCAGTCATTCAGATGTTAGCATGCACTAACTGACAGAAAACTGCATGGGCGCATTCTGTGTTTGCTAAAATATTTGAAAGCAGTTAGTAAAGACTGTCAGGTGCCCAAAATATAAAAATGAAATGTTTCATGCATCAGGCAGAGCTGCACAAATGTGAGCACGATGTGAAGGGTAAACGCAGTAAGAACTCATTAACAAATTGAGCACCCGAGCAAGCTTTCTTACGTTTCCAAAGCGGACGTAATTCTGCACTGCTTCTTTTTTTGGGGGGGAGGAAACAAATGCAACGCTTCTGTCCAAAATCTAATAATAACTTAATTAAAGGCATACAAATGCATTCATAACTATTAGCCGCTTTACTCAGATTACAAGTTTTAGAGAAGCACATCAATTAGTCGGTGATGTCGAAAAAGCCCTGATGTAGAGAAAAATACTTTCATTTCTTTTTTTTTTTATTCCAAAAGAGGCTTCCCCGTCTGCACTGCACGCACAAGTGTTCCTTCTTCAAGAATTCAAGAATTCACCATCCGACTTACTATCTGAGTGCGCCTGGACTCAAAGCAAAGCAACCTCATTTTTCATTGTGCGTTAAGCATTCACATTGCCATTCTGCTATCAGCATATGAAATCTATTTTTGTCACACGACGCATGAACGGAGGATCGCCTGAAAATAGGGCTGTTGAAATAATGTGTACTAACAGCAGCACAATTCAATTAGGCTCCTAAGGAATCATTGTTTTGCGCTACACATCGTTAGGAGGTGCAATAATAATGCATTCCATTTCCTCTCCATCACGAGAGTTGTATCTTAATATCTAAATGAGCTTCGGCTTCTCTTTTGGACAAAAATTAGAATTTTTCAGTCCGTATACATGGGCCTTATATATCAGGGTAGCATAAAATTAAAGCCTAATTTCAGTACGCTCCTGCTATTATTGCGCACAGCACTGATCTCTATAGACGTACTATGCTCCAATCTTTTGCTTATATTTAATGTTGGTAAGTAAGCTCTTATTTTTGAGTTTCCAGTAAATTGTGATTTGTGGCAGATACGCCGTTAGAGGTAATCCTAAATACTGTCTTTTTTATATTCAATGTCAGTTTTTTTTTTCATAATCCTTATTACAATGTCGTCAATTCATTCTTCATGCTAGCGCTGTGTACAACTAATCGATAAACAAAGAAAAAAAATAAAAGTAAAGAAATTTTGTGATAGAACCTCACACTGACACCTCTTTCCAGTGGCCGCAGAAAAAAAAATATCGAGAAACACTCCTTTCGTTAACTTGGATTGGAAGCAGATTTTTGTTTTAGTAGTGCCCTATTTTTCTCTAAGCACCATATCTGGGACTCCTTACTTCATCTCAGCGCTTGCGGCAAAATAAATATCCCGTTTCACATACTCTCATTTGTTGTTCTGGCAGCAAATGATGGTAGATCGTATTGCATTTAGTGACATGCACTTGCTTTCCTGGCCTTAACGCCAACAGAAAAAAAAATGGCACGGAATTGAAGAAAAATACAATTCTGCCAATCTAAATGTCGCAGCCTGTCTCAGCGTTAATGGTTTTCTTTGTATTGGAAATGAATCTTTCTACCCGAATTGTTAACTTATTCCTTGCAGAATAAAACCGAGTCCAAGTGCCGGCTTTTTGTGTTAATTGAGCTTACATTCCCTTTGAAGGTGCTTTTAGTCTCCCTTTTCTCTTGCGCCGTATTTAGTTACACGGTTTCGCTGCCTTCTTCTGCGATCGAAACTTGGAAAGGAGTGATGGTTCGGCAAGCAGTGCACCGAAAAACGTAGCATTTCTTCGCTAGCTTTATTTCCCGATCATTTCTCCTTTGTAATGCGTGAAATATCTTACCTTCCGTTTTTAAAGCAAACAAAACAAACATATATCTAGATGACGACTACGTCTTCTAGGGTTGCGCCTGTAAATTTGTGCAAATGTGAAGGCCACTCAGGAAATTTGATACACGGTAAAGTTTAAGATATGGTAAATATAACTAAACAAAACCATATTTTGGTAACTGCACAGATGCACGGAGAAATGCACTGTGCTCCAAGCAAAACATAAGCCTTTGCAGCTTCTGGGCTTGCAATTTGGAGTATTCTGGATTCTAGGCTTGAAATAAAGTTACTGATACAGATATCATGCTCATCAACAGTCGATGTCTCTCCTAATGAGGAGGGAAATGAGGGCTTCTTTTAATGCCTGTATAACCAAGAATACGCACGAGATACATGAACGATGAGCCAAACAATGTGAAAAAAAAAAAAACAACACTTACATCACATAAATAGTAAAAAGAAAGTGAAAGTGCAATTACTAACAGCTTTTTTATTTACGTGCGCGCGGTCCTTTATACGAAAGTATTCAGCACCACTTTCATTTACCTTATCGAGAAATATAACTCTTCTTTGGTGTTACCAGAGAGGAAATATCCTCTTCCTGAGATTGGATGTGACAGCGCAGAATCGAGATGCCGTAGTGGAGCTCCTTACTTCCGCTTCATAAATTATGATTTTTCTTCTTTCACAAGATGTCTCGCTATTATTGATTGTCCATGTTTTGTCATTGAAACCTTTTACCGAGGACTTTAGCATATAGCCGGACAGGAAATATCGAAGAAGGTCTTGTCACTGTACGGATCGCTGTGTGGTCTACCACCGTGTTCCTTCGGATTAAAATCACGAGATATACCTAATGTGAGACGAGCTTTTTGGCAATATGGAATGACTTTAACAGCACACCCATAAAAAAAAGCGAGAGTAATCATTACTACTTAGCGCCCCTGGTTTGTCTGGACCGGCTCTATGAGTCTATTTTTTTTATTTAACGTTTAAGTTATACAGTAGAAAGCAAGATCATCACACTACCCCTGCATAGTTATAAATTACACTTTCTGGTATGATGAGGAGGGAGACACTGGCATAAATACGGTGTTGGCTGGTATTCACGTAACTAAAATAGAGCAGACCTGACCCGTGAGGTAATCTGATTTGGAGTTTGGACGGCGTCTCTTTTGATAACTTCCCAGAGTTCATCTACCAAGCCACAATAACTACGTCGTAGAAGATCACGAATTTTATTTCTGCTTTGCATTGCAAAAATATTTTACAGGTTAGTCTTTATCACATCATGCCTTCAGCATTCTGCTTATTATATGCTGGAAATTTAGACACAGATGTGTGTTGGATATTGCGAGTAAATAGTGCTTAAAATCGTGAAATGTAAACTAACGTTTAGAGTAACTTACTTCCCCCAAATAAAAGAATTAGAAAAACGAAGGCGCTTGGAGATACACGATACGGCATTTTGCACAACTGCCACATCATAGAATTTGCTTGCCAGAAAATAGTAGGAAATGTCAGCAAGTTTTTTGTGGAGCCGGCGCAAAATGCGCCCCATGTATTCTTTAATGGATCCTAATCTTTAGCGGCATTCTGAAGTGACAGTCACTACTGTGGGAACTGGTGGCTCTCTTTATTTTGGCTACTGCTACTACTAAAGTATACTTCCTTAAAAACTGCTTGTTATATACTTGAAATTGGCGATAAATGTTTTTCAAAACAGCTGAAAATTTCATCTAAAATATTTGAAGCATGGACCTCGGAAAAAGATGGATTATATTCTTTTACGCTCGTTTATTTTGGTTTAGGTTTTTGAGTAAATAATCTTTCATGGAGACCTGTTAAATCCAAACAGGAAAAACGTATCGATAGATTTTTGCTTTTAATTATGTTCGTCACTGTCGTAGCATTGCTGAATAAAGAGACCTAAAGTAGCTAATATTATAAGCGAGGAGGTACGTTGGACGGGTAGGTCATTGCAAGACATCAACCCCAATATTTCGTGTACACGGTAAGGGGGACGTGCTCGTACAACAAAAAAGGGCATATCCTTTCCGGATATCCTGCTATAATTACAGGGCAATGCAGCCTAGCGATTTCGCCCAAGTTTCATAACGTTTGATCACTTCACCTGTATGCATGTCAGAAGGCTGCACTTTTGAGCACAAAATCCTTTATTCTCAGAGCTGGCAACTGTAGACTAGCTACGTACGATGGCTACACGCATGCTGACTACATGCATCTTGACTGCGCATGTACAACGGACGCTGTTGAAGTCGTGGCCCGTATACACTAGTATCCATGATAACGGAGGCTGCTCGCTCCTGTGCTTCGGTGGTGCTTCCTTAATGAAGACAAAAAGCACTAACCATGAAAATCTAATACCAACCATGGCTTACGGTAGCTGCGCGTCCTTAAGCAGGATTGCACTAATCAGCGCATCGCCTCGCTTAATGCACCGTGCTTTTTACGCAGTTTTCTCACGCATCGCTCCATTGTTTTAAGCAGAAATGAGGCTTGTTATCACTAATGACTAGCTTATGAATATAAAATTTACTTTCATTTTCCGTCAGGGTCTTTTCAATCATTTTAAGGGAAATAAATAACCAGCAAAGATGTTTTATCGTTCTCGAAGTCATGGGCCATTTGCTGCACCCAGAACCTTCCTCGTTTTTTAATCATTTTCAAGGTCATTCCAGCTTACCATTCTGCTCCTCCCTGTCTCAGTGACAGCATTTGACGTAAAAGATTCAGTTCTCATTGAGCCCCTTGTAGGAAATGAAAGCCGTGTTTTCCGCTTGAGCCAGTTACGAGGGCAAAACGTAATGGAGCGGGCAAACGCGCGCCGCGTGAGAACTTCGTTTGAAATGAAGTCTGGCGAAATAGGGTCATCACGGAAGCGTCTTTCTCAAATGGATCAGCGTTCTTTAAACAGATTTCAAGCCATGGTTTATTCTTGTTACGCACTGCTGTCATTCAAATAAAACTAGTGCGTCGTGTAATCTCAGGTGCAGGCGCCTAAAGTGAAGAGAACGATCCAAGACTTTATTTGCGGCTGGGCTAAGAACACGCAACATTGGTTCTCGAAGATGTGCTTAGCAACGCGATTGCTTGCGAGAAGTTGGAAAGAGGGTGGTCTTTACTTCGAAGCAATATTAGGCATAGAGTGCGTCCTCCGTCAGCGTCGTAAAAGCTAACTGGTCCGTCAGCCGGCCAGCAGGTAGTCGTGAAAAAATATGAAACATGATGGTATAAATTGCAACGAGGAAAAACATGAAGCTGTGCTTCACATGACGCTAGATTGGTCTCTTCGAGGAAGCAGGACCTCAGCGTATCACCCTGTCCCGAGTCGCAACCGGTCTCTGATCCGAACACGGTGCCTTTGAAATGATGCCGGCTTCCTAAAGATCAAGCAGGATCATTCTACTTTGGGACTCCAGGAATAGCAGCAATATCAAGGTTTATTGCAGCCTTTCTACCTATTATGCTCAGGTGGCTGCTGGGAGAACGTTATAAAAACGTTTGCGTATGATCCATCGAGGCAATTTCATTTTTCTCTATATTTCCTGTATTATGCGAAGCGTATACAGCTCGTTGGGTCGAAAATCCGTAAGCGTCGGTGTAGTGGTAGTAATAATTGTTGGCACCAGTGCGTAGGGAAAATTCGTGCAGAAAAATGTTTATTGGTCGAGGGGGTTACAATGTCCCAACCACTTGACTTCGTACCTCACATTCAAAATAAAGCTGTGAAATATGCAATCAATGAAATAAATTTATCCCCGTTGGGGCTCAAACTCAGGTCCTGTATATGCCACACGGGCAAGCAACTAATAGGCCATGAATGGCCGTTGGTACCAGGCGTGTTAGAGGGGCGCCTAATGAGCAAGTTGTGGTGTGCATGACTAACTTCTGTTTGGGGTCTGTACTGGTGTTACAGTAATATTAATTTTAAGGTTTGAGTTACTTAAACAAGAAAGAATTTTAAAAATCCGTGTGATGAAAAGGCGGCCTTGAAGGTGCTTCGCGTCTACTCTTAAAGGGTTCTTGAAATGATACCAGCGGTAACATTCTAATGCACGAAATCCACAGAGATGGTTCCTATGAGTGTTCCAGTCGAATTTTAAAGGTTTCCGTGGAGCGCATAATTTACAAATAATTTCTGAAAAGTGCTCTTGGCGACCACTCGCGATCAATTAGGGCGACGAATCTGTGCGCGAGCCGCGCGCAAACCTCGGTGCCGCCCCATGGGCTCCCAGGGCACGCCCGCTTATTCGACATTCTCAAGTTACGCGGGGGATACGGAGCATGGAGGGATGGGGAACCTTCAAGCCTTTGTTACTTCTATTTTTCCTGCGCGCTGAAGGGGGCTGAGGAGAGGGAGAACAGGACGAGAATCATTTTCGATCGCCTATATTTTCAGTGCTAATAAAGGAAACTTAAAGGTTTGTGCCTTGTGGTAACTAATAATGGGATATAGCTATTGCTCTTGCACGCTTTCTAGTTTTCTGTATTAGGCTTTCATGGGCAAAAAATGAGCATTCCCCATAATTTTTTATCCTTTCCATTCCCCCTTAAAAATGTTAATATCTTTTCGATACGTATTTTTGTTCTATTTTTATTATGCAAACAGTCTCAAATATAGGAAGAAAAGAAAATGTGTTTTGACGTTAGGGTATGGCAAAAGGTTTCTTATAAGGTAAAATCTGCGTCCGCAATACTACAAGCAGTACAAGTAAATTTCTTATTTGTTCAAGAAGTTCAAGGCATTGAAAAACACCGGGAAATGTTTAGAGCAAAAACATGAGAAGGGTTCAACCCTGCTGAACCGAATATGGAGCTAAAGCATTAGCTTCGGGTGGCCGAGTGTTCTTCTTCTTCTTCTTCTTCTTCTTCTTCTTCTTCTCCTTCTTCTTCTTCTTCTTCTTCTACTTCTCTTCTTCTTATTCTTCTTTTTTTTCTTCGCTTTCGTCTTCTTCGTGGCTGTTCAAGGTCATTAGTGACTGCGGCCACGGACTACGTCGCGGACCGAAACCTCGTGTATAGTATTGCTTTCGCAATAAAAGAATCTCATCTTCACATTGGAAGCAACATATATGCTAAGCATAAGCATAGTTGAACCAGTACCGGTTGTAAATATTAGTTCGATGCTGAGTGAATAAACACCAAAGCTCTCTGCGAGTTACCAGTTTGTTCGGTTGCGTAAGCACGGAGATCAGTTTGCAGTGTTATTTCTTTGTTTTCAACCAAGAATTTCGTCCATTATTTTTTAACCAAGTACCTTAAATCTGAGGGCGGGTCAAATGAATGTGAGTTAACCCGCCGTGCGGAATAATGGTTCAGTCTATTGTCTGCAACGCATGCGCATGGCACCTAGGCATATCTCATTTACCAAAGGGATACGCATGTGTCAGGATACAGGGTCTGTATTACCCTCCTACACTAGGTTGAAAACGCTTGCAATACACAACGGGTTGGAAACGCTATGTAGCGAGTTTGTTCACAGCCGAAGATATTTCAGCAAGACATATAAGTCGTCGTGTGGGTGCCGTGTACGGTGGGTATTGCATTTCATTGACAACTAACAAGAGTCCGAGCAAACAGTTCAAAGAAGGATTTGGAAGTTGAAAGCCGATTCAATACCTGGCCAAAGCCAGCGTGCAGTCACCTAAAGTACAATTGCAAAAGTTGACGAGATTATTATACAAAAACGGAGGAGAAGCATCGATTAGCTGACACAGCGTGTGTACGTCAGTCGCCGTTCACATCAAACCACAATTCATGGCCATCTTTATTTACACGTTTTCGGTTAATTTACAATACAGCCTATGGGATCAAGATTCGTTGTGGACGATAACGTTCAATAGTCTGTTGCAGATAATTTGGAGGTGAACCCAAGGAATTTTATGAGACCCGTAGTTCAGTGGGACAAATATTTAAATGCTCATGGAGACTATATTTCAATAATATACCCCGTTTTCCTTATATCTCCATCGACTTACTTTCAATTCTCTCACAGTAATATAGCCCCGCTAGGATGGCGAGGTGGTTGGAGTGCTCGAGTACTGTGCCCAAGGATGCGGGATTGAATTCCGGCATCGGCGGCAGCTTTTCGATGGAGGCGAAAAGCAAGGCGCCCGTGTGCTGTGCGATGTCAGTGCTCGTTAACGAACCCCAGGTGGTCGAAATTACTGGATTGCTCCACTACAGCGTCTCTCATAGCCTAAGTCGCTTTGGAACGATAAACCCCCCAAAGCAAATGAAACCATAAACATAATATAGTATTATTTATGGAGTTTCGCGAATAATTCTTATCTCTGTTTTTTTAGAGAGATTCAGGCTCTCCTTTATTATGCCACTACGATCTGGGTGACGATGCGCTGACTGCGCTTCATGGAAAGTACAAAAGTATGAGTGCGAAAATTATTAGTCCTCGAAAGAACCAGTCAGTTTAAATTAGAGAATTATTTACTCGCGAGCGGTGAGTTTCCACGCTTAAAAAGACGGCGGAATAGCTTACCTTTTAAGTGAAACGTTGATAAGACCTCGCACTTTAGGCAGCATTCTCCAAAAAGAAAAACGAAGACAGGAGTATGGCAACAGTTACATTCTCCTGGAATATCGCGACCACAAGCGCCATACGCGCGCGTCTACTGATCCTCGATAAGTGAAGTTCTCGCGAGTGTTAAAAGTAAAACGAAATTAGAAGAGAATTGTTAATGAATTTGCACGGCGCTGAAATTAATCGCACGCTAAGCACTCTCAACCTGTAACACAGCGCCCCGCAATAAAGAGGCGAGTTCCATGAAAAGTCTTACCTAAGCATGCATCATCGGTACACTATCACCGGCCAATGCTATCTCTTTATCTGGAGCATCTGCCCTGCGCCAAACTCTGTTGTAAGCTATCCGCGCACGAGTCAGCTGGCTTCCTTGTACCCTACTCCAGAGCCATATTGTTTGTCCGCTTGTTTATTCTAGCATTTGCGTCGGCTTGCTGCAGGCCCCTAATGGCGCGCTCCGGGACAACGAGATTCTTTCAAACGCAGCTCGAAGCCATTATTCAAAAAGCCCCTTTCCCCACGCTCCCTTCCCTTTTCCTCGCGGCCCACTTGACCTACAGTGCTGTCCAAAGCGGCGGCTGCCAAACGGTGCGTATCATCCATTCCTGCCAGCTGCTAAACGCTGCAAGCCTGGCCTACACCCTGCATGCTTTGACCTGTTATGGTCGCAAGCCTATAGCTGAGCGAAGTTGAGCGAGGCGCACAAACACGCACAAACACTTGACGTTCTGTGCTGGACAAAATGCGGTAGGATTGCGGGGGTAATCTTTCATGCGCGAAACCCGATTCGAATTGGAATCGAATGGACCCAGCCACCGAAGCGTGCGGGATTCGAAGAAGAGGACACGTTATTTAGGTTTCTTCTTTTTCTCGGTCTTGCAAACATCGTGCAGGCAAGACTGCTTCAAGTAAATGCAAAAATCTATGTAGTTCAATACGTTCAAAATAGTGCGTAAAGTTCGTGCGTAATATTATAACGACTTCTGTTATCGAGCGTGATTTCCATTCCTGTTGAAATGGCTGATATAGTATTACCGACATCTTGGCCCACTTTTTTTTATGTGTGCATAACATCACAAATTAAGCATTAACCCTTGTTCAATGGACCTATAAATATACCGAAAGAAAGTTATTTGCACTTTAAGCGCAAAATTCACCATCAATATTTTTCTTCATTATAACACTAATCATAGAGTGCCCCCCCCCCCCCCCCCCCTTGAAGCTGGCACCGCTTAGTTGAGGAAAAGAGCCCGTTCGCTCCGGATGTCTTCAATTCCTGTTGGCTACACAGCTGACATCGAAATTGTAACATTCTCTGACATCAAATAATCATAGCCGCGGCAAGTAGTCGGCCACAATGCAGTGGCCGTTCAGGTCTTGCTGCAACCACACAGCCTGGTGACGGCTGTCTGTTACTGTGTTCACAGTATTGAGGTCACATTTGTGGACGCAAGCGAAGGAATGTGACGTCGCCGTTCACCTCATCTGATGTGTTCAGAGAATCGTTATCAGTTCAGTTCCGTTCAGACGTTGAGTCGTGTCCGACACTTCGTGACCCTATGGACCATGTCACGCCACGCTTTCCGGTCTCCCACTATCTTCCTAACATCACATAACTTCATCTGCAGCGTCACGAGATGCCATCTAACCATCGCGTTCGCTGCCTACCCCTTCTCCGGCGACCCTCAACATTTCCCAACATCAAATCTTTCTCCATCGACTCCTCTCTTCACATCAGATGACCAAAGTAGCTAAGCTTTAACTTTAGAATTTGACCTTCCGATGAGAAGTCAGTGTTTATGGTCGACAATATCGACTGATTTGATCTTCTGGCAGTCCAAAGAACTCCAAGGAACCACACTTCAAACGCGCAAATCCTTCGGCGGTCAGCCTTCTTCACAGTCCAACTCTCGCATCCATACATCACAACTGGAAAGACCATAGCACGAGTTATACAGATCTTGGTTGGCAGTTTAAAATCTCTGCTCTTTACTAGGCGGTCAAGGCTAGCCATGGCTCTCTTTCCCAGAAGCAGGCGTCTCCTAATTTCATGTGTGCAGTCTCCTTCCGGGGTAATCTTGGAGCCCAAGAAGAGACAATCTGTCACAGCTTCCACTTCTTGTCCCTTGATGCTACAGGACTTGATAGGGCAAGTCGCCATGATCTTTGTCTTTTTAATGGTCAGTTTAAGCCCAAACTTCTCACTCTCTTCTTGTACGCGCATCAGAAGTCTCTTGAGTTCCACTTCGCTTTCTGCCATTAAAGTGGTATCATCGGAGAATCATTATGCCTATTTCTTAAGGGGCTGTAAAATGATTTCCTACTTATTGCAGGAATTACCAAGAAGCTGGAAACATACTAATAGTTCGGCCACGATGATGTTTTAGAAACTCGGTACACGCAACCTAGCAAAGCGATCTCTCAAGTATTCATTAAATGAATCCGGAGGTCTAAAAAACAATCTTTTTGCTTATTTACTTCACATGATGGCGGAAACTGAAAAGGGATTTTATACACAGCGTTCTCACATCTTCAGTATTGCAACAGGCCTAATTTCATGGTGTTCAAAGCAATTTTGTACAGAAATTCACAAATAAACCCAAGCAGATTATTATGAAACTCTTTCTGCACATTTTAAAACAAGGGGAGTCATCAACCATGTGAATAATTTCGGAACTACGTGAGGCCGCTGGGCTTGGCTTTTAGCGTTTGTAGTGTACCACAATTACGTCATAACGCCATGTCCTCTCTGCGCACTAGATGCGGCACGAAGCTTCAACCAATCTTCACAATCGGTGAAACATTTAGTGCCATTTCGAACTTCGCATGGCAGTTTTAATTTTAATTGAAGTGAACAAGACGGTGACACTCATTCCTCGTATTTGAATTATTTCACCGGTTATTAAACTTGTTTATGCATATATTTATTTCCGTCGCTCATTTGCAGGCACTGGGGCGTTTATGACGAATTCAGGATGCGTGTAGTACGTCAGTATTAACTGGAGAGAAACAACTCCGGCATGAAATGTGTTCGCTCCCGAACTGCCAATAACGAACTCAAGCTTGAGCAAGAGGCGTTGGACTTCCTAACGAAAGTAGAGGCGAATGATTACGGTTCTATAATGAGGATTTCCTAAGAGCCGGGAGTCGAAGCGCCATTTTAAGCCGCGGTAATTGCCAAGCAGATGTAACGGGCTGGAGGTACAAGAACTTGACGGCGGTGATAAACTTGTATTCATTTTCTAAATAACTCGAAGAAAAAAGGGCAATTGAGTGACGTAAATTACACGCGTTTTTATAACTTTCTTTACGTTTTTGCCTCTTTTCTATGAGAAAAATAAATAAAAAAACATCGGATATTTAGCGGGATCGATTTGGTGGAACGTTCGCTGGTATGTGCTTTTTTCTCTGGCGGAACAGGATCAGGTGACAACGTTAACACCTCATTGACCCCCTGGTTAGATATATCGAGCACGACAACCTTGATACGCACAGGGTTAGAACCGTGTGACTTAAAAGAGAGCGTTGCATTGTGATCAGCGCTGGCTATTTCCGTTACGACACAGGACCTAAGCGGGGAGGCAGACTCCTCTTTTTCCAGGAACCGTAAGTAGCACAATTGTTAGAGGCGAATACGATAGCCGATCAACTGTTTCCATACACTTTTTTTTTATAGTAATTGCACCACTCGTGAAACTATTTTCACTGAAATACAGTGCCTCGAGGAGGCCTGACGCTGGCGCAAGGTTCTATCCTGAAGCGAATAAGCAACTTATTGTTCACTTTTACGCTGACTATTGAACTTGCTCTATGTTGCTGCACATTAAGGAGTAATTGTGCCGATGCTTATTGAATCGACTTTTTCACCAGGGCTTCTTTAGCGCAGTGGAGAGAACCGAGTTTGAACTTGCAAGCGTTGATTGAGTTTGTCGCGCACTGCGACCTCCTGGAACTTCTGATTGCTGTGCGCCACAACGAGGGGGCCCATTTCAGACATTGTATTCGTGTTCGATAGTCTGATAAGGAAGAATTCTTTTCAGCTGCGACGAGTCGTTAACGGCGATGCTTTCGTTTGTAGCCGTGGGCACTACTACGGTAGGCACTAATGAGTAATTATACTCTCATTTTGAGCAGTCTTGCTTGAGGCCGGTGTCTTCAATCAACGCGACTTGAACCTGTCATTGCCTTCAAGTGCAACTTGGGCGCTTAAAGTCATAATTTTCTGCTGTCTTTATGAGCGCAATTCATTCTTCATAAAAAGTAGTCAGACGCTGCAGCATAAAACCAAACCGTAGAAGATAGAAATGCAGGAACATTATGTATCATAAGCATCTACGTCTCAAATATGCAGAATTTAGGTTCATGTTAAATAATGTTAGCCACTGAGAGTTCAGGTTTTGCTTCCTAGTAGGGCATGTCTTGCAGAAAAAAAAATATGCGCATAGAATTACGACAAAGAGAAACAGAAACGCACGGTAAATATATATGTTTGTAAATGGTAGGCTTGCCTGATGTAAAACTATACTTATTTTAGTGTAGTGCATGTTGTCTATTCTACGTAGCATTTACTCGGTATAACTGGACACGACAACCTATCTAAACGATGTTTCAATGAACAAATATACTGCTACTTTTGACTTGGGGAAAATTATTGCTTACCAGCCTACTGCATACTACACAAAGTATGGTGCTTCCAGCATGGCCGCATTGCCTTAGGCTTGCATTGCCTTAGTATACTATTATCACAGTATTAACTAGCCATATTGCGAAAACGCGGAACTTTTGAAGAACCTACATTCAAGATATTCTTAGCCCAGCCGTTTTTGCCCTCTCCCAAACGTCACATATACCAGGGTATGAAGGTTCTTTGCGGCTATGATGATGCCCGCTCCTTTGTTCAAGCGCGCAGACTTAACTGGGCTCAAATAACAGGTTGCAACTACAGCGGTCTGCTTCATGCGCAAAGAAAGGAAAGCAAGCGAGTGTCCCACTGTTTTAACACAAAAGTAAATGTCAGGAGCAAGCAGCGCACCCGAATGCAAACGGGACTGAAGGGAAACGATACCGCCGGTGAATCTTTCTCTCAGGTATATTGCTCTAGATATTTTTTTCGGTCCTAGTTCAGTATGGTGCACACAATTGAAGAAGCAAGAGCAGGAATCCTCTGCCATGGTACAGTAACACAGAAGGGCGCAGTTTTCTACGTCTGTTTGCCCAAGGGGGGGTTTCTGGGCGGATAAACGTTGTCGTAATCGCAGCGGAGTTTTCTCAAGCACGTACAGCAGATGTGGACGACCTGCGCTGTTGCGACTTCCAAAGCGTAGGTTAGCGCTCCTTTTGAACCCTATATTTATACTTTGCTTCCATCTCCGGAATAAAGCCGCTCTTTTCCTAGAGAGAGGTTTTCAGGACGAAGACGCAAACAGCAGAAGCGCAGAAAGGAATCTCCTCACAAGAGACGGAGATATTTGCAGAGCGATGGTCGGTTCGTTGCACTCTTCTGTCTGCGCCTACCTCCCACATATACGATCATGCACCCATTGCGGCAAAGTGGCAGTATTACAGTTCGCTTAATATTAGCGATGTTATTAGATGTTATTAGCCGTTAAATAGCGCGCTTAGGTTAGCTCTACAGTGTAGAAAGCAAAGTGTAGTAGTTTTTTTTTTATGGTGCAATTCAAACAAGACGTAATTTTCTGTATCTTTTGCCAAGTACCTGTAAAACCGTATAGACCGAAATGGCGCCAATTAACCTGAACTTAACATCGCATTTACAACCATACAGGCAAACGATAAATACCTGAAATATAACCAACGCCTCAGGAGAAAGCGTGAGACTCGGTAAAAAGCAATAGCAGTCATGCAGACGTTTTGAAGAAGTCTGGATGTAGATTAGTTAGATGTGAAAAAAGTATTACAAGATATTTATGGCAGGTACACAGAAATCAGAGTAACTGGCGCTGCTACTAAAGATGCTATTATCATAGGAGTTTAAATTACGTCATCATAGCTCAGAAAAGCAGGTGCCCAGGTTGTTTTTTGTCTTGTTGCAAACGGCTGTCGCGAATGTTTACAGCAGCACGCTGAACACTTTTCTTTACGGTCCCAACTATGTTGCCCGCTGTTATATTCTGGCACTGCGGCATCAACCGAAAAGTTTGTTCTCTCTGCCTACTCCGGCCGATTTTAATTCACTGCCTTTACCTTAATTCCAAGCGCAGTGGGCACTCAAGCACAGCATGCAGCTTCCTGCTTGAGCGCGCAGATATTGCATTTCCAAACTAGGGAGTAGGGGCAGGATTCGCAAAAAGGGAAAGGAAAAGAAAAAAAAAAGTAAAACGTGATTCATTTTTCAAAGCTTCGAATTTAATATACTAAGCCGCGTACAAGTATAAACACATACAAATGAACAAGAAACAACACAACCAAATGTTAATGCTAGGTTTTGAGTATTGTGAAGTATATTTTGTTCGAAGCGTGCATGCTCTTGGTAAGGACACTTAAGCATGAATAAATCCCAAGTAATAAATAGCAGACTACTTAAATATACACGCCTCCATTTGTTACTTTCTAATAATAGATCTAAGGTAGCGTTCTCGCCTTATTGGTGTAGGCGTTCTTGCAAGAACGGAGAAAAGCGTTCGATCAATATCCGTCATGTAGATTTATTTCAGTTACTGCAACGTAGCCCACTTTTTTCGCAGATGAGAAAACGCCATCCGTGTGTGGTATTTTACGATAGTGCTTTCTTAGGCGTGTTCGTAGAGGAACCTTAACAGGGCTCAGACTTCACGACTTTCACTCAATAATAATTGGCTTACAGGAAAGGGAAGGAGCAGTCTGTCACACTTTTGCTGTGAAAACTTAAAGGGGGCCGTAGGAATGGTGGGATGGTGGAAGTGAAAGTGGAAAGAGAGAAAGAGATACCGGTAGTGGAGGGCTCCATAGTAATTTCGACCACCTGGGGATCTTTAATGTGCAAAGACATCGAGCAGCACATGGACGCCTGTCTGTTTTGCCTACATCGAAGCGCGGCTTCCGGTGGTCGGGTTCGAACCCGGATGCTCTGACACAGTATAGCCGGGCATGATAGCCAGTAAATATCAGAACAAAATATAATAAAATATCTTAAATATATTTTCTTAATTATAATGCAAGATATACTGGGATCGATATCCCATATCTTTTCAATAAAACTGTCATGGTAGAGAAGCACGGTGCCAACTTTCAGCAACGTTCTTGTTCCGATAACGCGTGTGTCCCCCCTTTTGAAACGTCCTTGTTTTAAGGTGCGACCTGATGACACCAGGTGCCAATATTTAGCCATCTTACTTCTCACAATGTAAAAACTGGCAATTTCACTATGAAAAACTTTTATTCTCCTGTCTGTGTGGTTGGTTCTAAAGGTACATTTGTAGTAGAAATCGCCTTCTGCAATGAGAAACGAAAACGTATCGAAAATGTCGTAAAAAAAAAGATGTGTGTACGTACGCTTTAGTTTGTTGAAATATTGAAATGCTAATGCTTTTGGAGTGAAAACACATTAAGTAAGGATCATGGCCAGCTACCCCACTTCTGAAGCGTCAAAGAAAGGTCGGAGAATCAAGCAGGCGTAATTGATAAAGTAATGCCTTAATCGGTGAGCTCAACAGTAAGTGAAGTAAGTACCGCCAATTTGTTTTTATTCTATGCCAGGTCGAAAACTCTGCTCCCTTTTTTTCTTCCTTTCATTCGGAGACCACACAAAGTTATAATGGTTGTCAGCACCCCGAAAAATGTGTGATCTTAAAATTAGGGGAAGTCGCAACTGTGCACTACCTTCTTCATATGCATTAGTGAAAAGAAATAATTTAATCACAGGAAGCGAATTTCCTGAAAAGCACTGCATGAGTTTCGGTTCTGCCAGGATCGAAGTCTTTTTTGGGGTCATTTTGGAACGCGGTTTCAGCACAGGGAAAGTAAGGTAGAAGGGAAATAAAGTCGGGGACAGCTTCATCAATTCACAGCTCTCGCTTCCTCCTTACCCAGTAATACATAGGTACAATAGCCGTGCTTTTAGCTGCCGGGAGGAAATCCGGGTTCCTGCACATCCGCATTCGAGTATAGTGAGAGCGGCAAAGGACAGATGACAGGAACGCGAAGGGGAGAACATTGTTTTCCTGAAAAAGAAGATAGAGGAAATAGTGGAGCTCCATTAGGCCGCACTCCGGGGAAAGCTCTACCCTACGCAGGTTACCGACCACCGCCTGATGCCGGCACACTGAGGTTGCAGAGGTCTCAGTTGCGCGCAGCATGCGCTGGGAGCGATACAGCTGTTCGGCTAAGAGGACGCAATCGGAGCCTATATCATGGTTTGGCCGTCACTGCTGATATCGTTTTTCCCGACGCCCCTTTTCCTCAAATAAACAGAGGTAATTTATGTTCCCGGCTCCTCATACTCTGGTAATGCTGTTACGGGTCCGTAAGTTGCAATTACCGACCTTGCGTCCTTCCTTCTAATGCTACCTCGACTTTAACACACTTAGCATAGACAATGCATACACTTCCAAACGTGGTCCTACAGGAAACATTTTTTGCAGCGCATTTAAAAATGCAAAAGCCACCACACTTGCCTTAAAGGTTATGCAATGCATCGGTACACGAGGCAGGATAAAAGAACATAAAAAATAACCGTATAGATTATGGAACCCCTCAATAAATTACAGGCAACTTTTTTTTTTTTTTTGCAGATAAGCCTGGAATATTTAGGTGAAGCCAGACGCTAATTAAATATGCACTAATGACAACTTAGGCAGCAGAACTGAACGACGCAATAAAAGACCGTAAAAGTGGGTGTGCGCGAAATGATTTTTTTTCCCAGAACAATACTAAAACGAAAAACTTGAGGTTAATAGAGAATAAAATAGAAAAAGTGAGCTATAAACCCAATTAAAGGCAAATAATGTTGAAGGGGCTATCAGTACGCATATCTGTTACGTGCGCAAATTATTCGTATTGAACGAATACTAATACCTACCAGTGAAACGTTAGAGGCAGCGAATAAGCTCACGGAATCGAAGTCGTAGCTTTCAATAGTCACGTAAGTGATTCCTGCTGTGATGAACGCAGATCGAGATCAAAATAATTAATAATAATTAATCAGTAAGCGTCATTTTGTGCTCATTGAAAAATTACGTTTTCGTACTGACCATCTTAAGGTATGGCAGAGTTATGAGTCATAACAAAATTTCACCGTAGCGCGATCCGCTACCGTGATCCGCCACCGCGCATTCCATTGCGCCTGCTCAGATCGCCTCGAGGGCGTCAGATGGCGCACCATGCTAGATGTCGGCACATAGACCTACTGCGTCTGGACCACTCTTCGCGTACTCACTGGCGGCCCGCGGTAGCAGGCGGCAGTGACGGATCGCTTATAACGCTATGCTAAATCTCTTTAGTGCCTCTTACAACGAGCATGAAGACAGGGTATGCAGGTCGGCCCTAGAAAAAGCAGCGTTACATAATAGTAGATGTAATGTATCTGTGTGTCAGAAACGCCTCAAACTGAAACAACCGTATTGCTATCCAGAATGCGGCAGGCAATTTGCGTCATTGTGTGGTGCAACGTTCGAAAAGTGAATATTGCGCGCCTGATGTGAACTTACCACCTTATCTAAAAACTAACAGAAAGTTATGCTATCAACAAAGTCCAAACTTATGGTAACAGCAACTTTGATACGTTTTGAAGATTTTTTAATATGCACTACTTCTTACTTCCAGGGGATCGAATAGGAGTATATATACTGAATTTGAAATTTGAAACATCAAATATTCAGATTTGTCACTATTACGCAAGAGCAGAATATATACCTCATGAAACAAAATTTTAGGCGAAGCCAATTATGCCCTCTGCCTATTGATTACTATGTTATCAAAGTTCCAATATTCAGATAAACAATGAATTTTCGCAATGTCAGTTGGTTTTCGTTTCTGCAGGGCAGTTTTGGGAGCTTGGGAAGTTCAGCGGTTGCACCTGTCATTTTATCTCGGCCCGATTAAGCTATCATATATATTAAGGTGCGCCTGGGAAACGCTAACGTCACGATTTTAGTACCTCCCCGTGACCACCGATGAATATTTAATACCACCTTTAAGAATAACTCACTATTGTACTTCATAGTTTCATTCTGTATATCTTGTTTGGAATAAAGAGATATCGATAATGCGAGTAGTAAAGAGATAGCGTGTTCTCAAAATTGCATTCCCCCCTCTCCCCCGCTTCATTCAGACTGAATCGAAAAACGACTTCATTACAAAACGAAAAGTGAGGAAATATTATTCCAGCAACTAAGACCATCGTACAAGCGGGCGAATGGTTTCTCTTTAGCCTCCTGAGGCCATCGTCAGCATTGCACTCAATTAGAAAGAGCCGGTAACCACGTAGCGGCCGCAGGGTGGAATAGTAGGCAAGGCCTGAGAGGTTCTCCTTGCCCCTGAGTCTCCTTTTAGTCCCGAAGCCCGGTATTTGCACTCTTTGTTGCAGTAGCGACCTTTCGTCCGATGTATGCGCGCTATGCCGTGTTCCGATTCTTTCTCCTAGGCCGGTATTTTATTGACGGCCTGTTTCTGACCTCACCAGAGTCTTCGCACGTTTTCTCTTTAGAACCTTCCGGCCTTTGTTAGGCGCTCTTTGATCTCATGTCCTGCTCACTTTTTATCTGAATTCTTTCTACAATATTTCTTCCGTTGTTTTCGGATGAATAAGTTGTTTTGATCTGGAGCATGCGAATTATGAACCTTGTGGCATTTATCAAATTACTTTAAAACTGGTGCTAACTCTCAATTGGGGTTCTAGAGCAGGGCCTGAAAGTACTCATACGCATAGGTAGGTTAAGTTCGTGCTGTCCACGTCAGTTCATGTAGGAGCCCTTTTGGCCCTCGCTGTAACAAGCATCACGTAAAACTAGCATTGTTGATGTGTCATAGAGGGTTTCCCACTTTAGACTAGAGGTTTGCGAGCTTGGTATGAGATTTTGTTTTTTTAAGGAAACATTCTTCCTCATTGTACAGCTCTATTACAACATAACTGGCTCAATACCCACATCAGGGGAGCCGAGCGTGGGGTTCAAGTACTACTCAGAGACAGATTTCACACCCCAAACAAAAGGTGCCGCATTGGGCTTATGCGGAATTAAGACATTCATTGTCATTACTTAGGCACACATGTGGCAAACTCATCTGTTGTCTCCTCTCGTTTACGCCTATTATGCCCAGAACAAGCAAGTGAAAACTACAAACTAAAAGCCGCCTGAGATGCATTTAAGCATAGCGGACCAAAACAAAAGCTAAGAATATTCTGACCGAATCCTAGTTTGTACTTGATCACTAAGGCCTACACAATCAAGCTGAACGCCAAGCGATGAAAGTTCTTAAACCGGCTCTAAATCGATCTATGCCAGACAACACCCCTGTCTTCTCCAGTTTCTCGGGGCAATATAGATTTAAAAGACCGCTAGCAGATTGCATGGGAGTGGTCCTTTGCAAGCGCACGCTTTAATTTTAACGCATGGGCTATTATTCATTCATATTTCTGTCATCTTTCGTCTTTTTATTAGTTTCTTCCAGCCGAAAACTTATAAAAAAAAAATTGCACCTCAGTTGCGCCAACCTATTACAATCTACCTTGCAAGACACATTTAAACGGCGGTAAAGTTCGGGTATGAATTATTTTGGCCTTTTTGCAGAGAGACGCTTAAACAGCTGTTTGCAAATATATGATCCCAATTTTTACGAAATGCAAAAACTCCCTACTGAGATGCGTGGCACAAGAGATATAACATTCAAAACACCGTCGTTAAAACCACAAGTGAATACAGCATAAAATTCCTTCATTTCAATTCCTCGTTCACGAGGACTAGCACATACGGATGAATATTACTCGTTTTAATCTTGTAAAACTGACTACTCAAACATGAGCCAAAATGGCAAAAAATGTGAAGAAAGCCTGTTTCATTTTGTTCTTTAATAATGTATACTGTTGAATGCAGCGTCGAAGGTTATTTACCACTGGCATGCTTTCTGCACCCCGTTGTAAAACGGTGCATCGAGTGTCTTCCTCTTATTGTTTTTCTAGATCTGGCTGCTTTGCTCAGTTCACCTCAGTATAAGCATGGTTAGAAGTGATACTTGGGCGAGTTGGTGCGCCATTTTGAAGAAGAACCGCACAACTTAGACAAGGACGGTCTGTCCGTTTGTGTCTTCCTTCTGTCCTTGTCTAAGTCAAGCTGTTCTTCTTCCAAATGAGCATGGTCATTGTACGTCAGTCTATATATGGGAAATGGTTAAATCTGTGCGAATCGGTTTTGGAAGATGACATGGAACTTGATCGAGTGTATAACAAAAAGACTAGCCAAAAGAAGCAGAACTATAAGCCATCATTAGCATACAGCTTCAGGATGCGAGCCTCTATATCGTACAAACCTCCCTCCCCATAAAAAAGACACGGAAAGCAAAGGCGACCTAACGAAACGTAGCCCGGGCGCATAAAGTTCATCGTTGGTTCCTTAATTTGCTGCCTATCATGCGTGGTTTAGTGATTATTTTCATGATGTCAGGAAAAAGATCGATTAAAATGATTCCAGGCGATTTCGATTTCCTTACCGTGCACTTATTGGTTAGTCGCCTTCAGAGAAGGTACAATCATTTTATGTATTGTACGACAACAGGATGCAGAACAACAAAGTTCTATTTTCACTGCTTAATGCTTTTGTTCAATTGTAACCGCCTGCAGGGAGACTCAAGCGCATGGCTAGTGCCATGCTGCCAAAAAAGTATGCCCGTCAGAATTTTCTGTCGCCCCGCTTGGTACGCAATGTTCGATAGTCGCATTAAAATGACACCCAGTAAGAAAGACGAAGAGCAATCTTCTTAATTGTTGCCGCTTTGTCTCGCCGAAATTGCCGCCGACATGTCGCGTTCGTTTGCGTTCCACCATGCTGATGGGCCTTGAACGGGAACATATTTTATGGCTGCTTTACATCGAATATTAACGTCAGCAGCGGTGTTTTTCTCGACAGTGACTCTCTTTATTCTCTCCTTTTAAAATAAAGGAGACTTGTTTTCTCTGCGATGTCGATCTGGTAACGACGCTGGTCCCCAGGCTTCGTGAAATGCCTCGCCTGGTGTTATGAGAAGGGAAGTTAACACTCCGCCTGATGAATATTCAATTTCGCGCGAAAGAGCTTTATGGAATTAGCGCTATTGCTAGTCTCGATTAACTTTCTCATGTTGTTTCTGGTCTTCTCCTTCTACCATGGAAACCTGTTTCCAGGTAGACCGCGAAACTTTACTGCTTTCGACAAGTGCCATACGTCACCGCTGCAGCGAAAATGTCTCATGGAATCAGGGTGAACGAGCCGGTGCGGCTTAAAGGTACAGCGATATTCTTTGTGATTGTTGGCGGTTGAAAGTTATTTGAGAACTTTAGAAAAGCATGCTGACAAACTTTCTTTAGCTGCTGCTTTCGATTCCCATAAAACATCTCGGTGCATTATCATTCAGCCTGCGTGGGTGGTATTGTTTAATGACAGCCGGACGCCTTTATCCTCCCATCATGTTTGGCGGCTAAGACTGAATGTACTGAAAAAATAACTATAAAACAGCACAAAACCAAACCAAACAAAGCAATTAATGGCAAACAAAAAATTTCAAAAGACACCCCAGCCATGCGGCGTTTCTTTCGGCCGCTATCTTTGGAAGCGAAGTTTTTCAACAGCTTTAAAGCTGAGAGGCGTGTTCCTTTACTTTCTCATATATAGAGCCGTGTTAACACTTCGTGTCTGCCATAGAGTGCCCCTCTAAGATAGCGTCAGTGTTTGCTGGCTTGCTTTTCGGCGATGTCATGTTTTATACTTTGCGACACCCGCCCCTTCAGCAGGCTGTAGTTAATGCCTCCCACTCATGATGTGACAGGTTTTCCACTCTCGTAAAATATGCAAATGCACGAAACATGATGAACACAGCGAGCTTATATTTGCTTGAAGGTGAGTGCTTTTTGCTGCTAGCAACCCTTTCAATGTCTCAAGGGTGGAGAAGAGATCTGTGGAAACCACGCTCAACATAGTATGCGGCGAGAAGGGATAGAGCTGGCGTAAGCATGTGTGCCATTGCTATGGTCTTTATAATGGCCCGAGACTGATCGAATGAGCGGATTTATTTTTCTCTAGAATCTTTTCAATCATTAAAAAGAAAACACGAAGACGCGAGCACCTTCGTATGTGTCTGTTTTTATTTACCGCTAAAATATGACTCCAGTAAGCAGATACCAACTAACCCAACTTGAAGTCTTAACAGATTTTGAGCAGCTATGCTGAGCCACTTACGTTTTAATGAAATTCTTTATTGGGACTTTAATTTGAGCACAGTGATGTACCTAATGATACCAGATTAAATTTTGTCCATACATTTAGTGCGTGTAGCACTTAGTAGTTATAGGACTATTAGTATAACCGATAAGCGATTGCACACTGCGCCCTTGAAGAATGTGATGCTATATTACGTTGTATTTATGTCCGATTGAATATTTTTGGAATGTGTCCCACGCAAAATAATTACAAGTTTTCTTTTCTTCTCCTCTGTCATTTGCATGGAAGATAAGACACCCTCGAGCACCCCTCCCAAGCCCGCTCCCCGCTCTACTCGGCCACACTAAATTCGTTCCCAGTTCTAGTACTATATGATCACTGGAATGTGCCACATTTATTACGTCCGTCTCCCTTCTGGAAACCATTTGTTCTAGTGGATATTGTGATAAAAGAGAAGAAACTCATTGTCATTTAGGTGGGTCGAACAACTTCTCATCTGCCAAGCTGAACGCTTCTCTTGGTTTTCCATTAATGGTTCTGTAGTTCGCTGCACCGCTATATTGAGCCAAAATGCCAGAATGTACAATGCTGCATGTGGTATAGAACGTTATCCAATTATCTTTACTGCGGTTCGACTGTGCCGCGTCCACTTCAGTTGCCAGTGCAGGCGAACCGTCTCCGACATGCTTTTTCGCCCAACGCCTCTTGACGTTATCCCGTCGGCGCTCCAGCGATAAAATATTGATGCGGTGCCGGAGTAGCTGGATTGTGATGGAGCGAGCGGCGTCGCTTTAGATTACTGAGGTCATTTATCGGCTTGTTCCGGCTATATGGCAAAAGCGTCGCGGCTGTCATGTCCCATATCATTCTATTGCCGCGAGCCCTTCAATAATAGCATAACTTTCTGGTCGAGCCCAACTAAGTAAGAGAAATGTAAATGAAAACGTACAGCTCTGCATCCGAGAGCACGTGGGCGCGCCGCCTGCCACCGAAAGGGTTTTTCACGTTACGTTAGGCAATGACAACAGGAAAGATATTGATGTAGAGCTGTTGTCAGACTTAGTTACTTTTTAAAGTCGGAGGCACTTGCTTGTGCTGCGATCGTGAGGCTTTCGAAGTCATGGTGGTCTTCATGCAAAATTGAAAATATCAGTATAAAATGTGGGCGTGAATATGAGGCACGAGCGCTTCGATTATTCATTACCGCTCGTATTCCACGAATACGCGCACAGAAGGATGCATGCATGTGTTGAAAATTTTTAACTCCAATGTGCAGCGCTTGGGTGCTTTGAGCGTGTTTGTAAGACTCCGTCTTACTCGATATGTAGCGCCATTCTTGCGGATGGCAAATGGAAAACAAGTCATATTCAATTTATGTTATCGGTTCCAGAGGAAAGAACACAGCGTTTGTGTTATGTGCCTGTTATTGATCTTCATTTCCAATGGTAAAATACGAAGCTGAATATCGACTTGTCATTATAGATAACTTTTCAAAAGTGCGTAAAATAATAAAAGACCTAATAACCATGCATTTAGTGTTGTTGGCTTCTAAAGCTAACTGGTTATACCACACAAGCTGTGCGCATGTGTCACGTGCTTGAACAGCTCTTGAAACTGAATGACGTAACAACATCTTTCAACAATTATCCACAACTGGGTTAAACGTTTCAAAGAATCATCATCATCAGCCTGATTATACCCACTGCAGGGCGAAGGCCTCTCCCATATTTCTCTACTTAACCCGGTTCTGTGCTAGCTGCATTCACTTGACTCCTGCGAACTTCTTAATCTCATTTGCCCACCTAACTTTCTGCCGCCCCCGGCTACGCTTTCCTTCTCTTGGAATCCACTTTGTTACCCTAAGCGACCATCGGGTATCCTCTCTTCGCACTAAATGCCCTGCCCATGCCCATTTCTTTTTCTTAATTTCCACTAGAATGTCGGTAACTTGAGTTATTTCTCTGACCCACTCTGCACGCTTCCTATCTCTTAATGTTACCCCTACCATTTTTCGTTCCATAGCCCTCTGGGTTGTCCTAAACTTAAGTCTCTTGGTTAGCCTCCACGTTTCAGCCCCATAGGTGAGTACACAGTGAGTTTCTAAGAATGCTTCCACAGAAAAACCTCTAGCGAGGTATGTATCCGTAGGTCACTGTTTCCGAAGTTAAAGAAAACTAGCTTTAGAATTGACCTTACATGAAGAAGTAGTTTTGGATAGCTGCCTGACAGAAAAATAAAAAGGGTTGAACAATTTTCGACATTTGTTTATTTTTCCGCCAAGATAGTCTCCCTCGAACCGGACACCAGGTTTGCCACTACAAACCCATACACAGTATATGTTGTCGGATATCTTGTTAGTACTCAGCATATATATGTTACACACGGTTTCAAGCTACAGGACAAATGTGTCCTACTGTTCATAAAGAACTGAAAAAAAAAGGCCAGATCGACGCGAAAATCTTAAGAACAACAGGCTGGAGTTAAACTTGGAACCATATTGGGGACACAGCAGTATCAGAGCGATACAGAGATTTTTTTTTTTGTTTGTTTCGGCTCTGAAACCACGCGTTCCATCTTAGCCGCTTGTAGATTGATTTGCGTGAAATTTTATTACGTGATTAGAAGCGGGTCAAAACGACAGAAGGCAATTTCCAACTCAGATGCATTAATGACCAGCTAAAAAGTGTAAAGGAGAGAAACACTTAGTTGTGGTTAAACTCTGGTCAAACCTAGCTGAATTGCGATAGCAATGCGGAATCTTCTTTTGCCTGCTACATTATTCCGCTATTAAGCCCTGTCAGTGTAAGGTGCTAGATTACTGGGGACACTTAAGCTCATCCTTTAAGAGCATGATGCAAGAGCTCAAGCTTCCAGCCTACATATAAATGAGAAGGGTTCAATGCTGCTGAACCGAATGTGGTGCGAAAACATTAGCTGCCGGTGACAGAGCGTTCTTTTCCTGAAAGCTATGCGACAGCTAAAGACCTGGCGCAGTATTTCTATCGCAATAAAAGTAACTCGTGATTCTTGATGAATTTTGGGTGAAAGGAATGCACAGTGTACTTCGGGTGGACACCGCGCAATCGTGGACATCTACACTTTACTTTCCAAGGTCACTTGAAAGTCAACCGTGGAGACCGGCCGTGAGCTACGCAATGGCTTGAAACCTGGCGCAGTATTGTTATTGCAGTCAAATAATTATTTTTGTTCATACATTTACGGACGCCAACGCATGTATCATCAACGAAAGCAAGTGTATTATTGACATTATAATACCTCCTTCTTTGGAAGACGTGAAATAGTGAATTAAATCCTGCTATGATAGCAAGCACAGTTTCAAGTAGCTCGGATTCCATGCTTCATACGTGATGAGACAACAATTTCTTCTCAACTAACAGTGAATGCAAGAAGGAGAATCTTGATTGCGTTATTACAGAGAATTCTCCAAGTTTATTATTTTTATACTGTGCTTGGTTCCTGTAAATTTTCGTCTAAGGTGTTTTACTTATTTAATTGTAAGGTGTAATTTATTCTAACTCAGTTCACGCAAAAATAAAATGAAATGAACGTGCGCAAAAAGAAATATGAACTGTTGGCATAGTCTGATGAAACATCCCGCCCCTCCTCTATGAATGTAATATTTTCCTTCTAATTGCCTTTTTTTACGGTCCCATTACGATAAGTCAGCTCTCTGCACGGTATTAATTACGAATGATGTGAAAAATTCAGTCGATGTATGCTGATAGCACTCCGTTTATTTTGTTGGACGGACGAAGGAATTTAATTGTCCGGCGGATAACAGGGGAGTCACCCAGTCACTCCCCGCTTAGACAACGAACATTAGCTCTTGAGCTTCGGCGGCGTCTTCGGCCAGTCGGTAGTTTCATTTGTTGGATTCCATACAGCATATACATCTCGAAACTGTTTGCTTATATTTCACGTTTGTAGTGTTTAGTAAGTATTTTACTGAGAGTATTGCAGTACATGTTTCATTCCGGAACAGCTCGTAAGAAATAACAATAATAAGAATAATAAAATTGAACGACGCGTACGCTTCGCCTTTATGAGTTCATTCGCCATAGTGTTATCAAGCCCCGTTCACTGTCCTTAAATCCTAAATGCTTTGAAGACGATAGATGAATGCATAAGTCTTTGAACCAGGCGGCAGCTCGCGTCATCTGTTGCGGCAGCGCCGTACGATTCAGGGAATTTTCTAATGAGCCCCGCATCGCATGTAAACAGAACAGAACGTTCTTTACTACTCGCTTAAGTATTACTTCCGTAATTATACACTCATAAGGAAATGCATACATTAGGTCTTCCTTTATTCGTAGAGAAGGATTGCGGTTTTGTGACGAAGTGGTTGCTTGCTCGCTTCGCATTGCGAAAGCATCGTGTTCTACTCCGAGGGTTTCCACAAAACTTTTATTGTTTCTTTTTTTCCTTCTGATTTTCACATTACAGCCACAACGCCGAAACCGGCTTTCTGCGACGCGGGGCTCTCAACGCGCCCGCGTTCAAACTTTTCAGACCATCATTGAGGTATGTGAAGCAGTTCTTCAAAAAATATGCACCCTAATCTGCTTCTGAAAAAAAGAAAAAAAAAAAAAGAACTGTATTGAATAGTTGTTCCAGACCGAGGAGCAGAAGCTGTCACACTCTAGGTGTTGCTGCTTTAAATGTGACGGTATTTATTGTCACATTCCTTTTAATTTGATTTTTAACCGTGTCGATGGCATTTCAAAACACATGCATTTGAGATAAGGACGAGGAAGAACTAGAAAGGCGAAGTTTTGATTGAAATAAATGACCTATAATGCTCGCTTACAAAAACATATTGGTTAAAAAATCTTGCTGCTGATCTGTAAAATGTACAAATGTACACGTTCGGTATATAAAGAAGTAAAGGTGAATTATTCCAAAGATAAAAAAGATGAAGATCTTTTTTATTCCTTAATATCTACGCGCGACAAAAGAGCCAAGTGATATATATTTAATAAATGTTGGTAAAGTTCAAATCCTCACGTTCGCTCAAAATCCAGCTTCACACAAAGCTCCATTTTCACATCTTCTCCATTTTTCCCAAGAGCTCTTATGCGAAGTTTGATAACTGCTTTCGAAAAATAGAATTTATGTAGGTGATGGCGCATTTGTGTGTCCCTTCAGTTGAAATTCGGATGCTAAGACTCGCAGAGCTCTTAAGCGCGTAGCAGGCAGTACATTTAAATATAGATATAACTCAGGTACTCGAACCTGATATTCTTTTAAAGTTTCAAAGCCGAAATAATAAGGTCAAAAACTGTAGGGAGAAGACTACTTTGCCGCCAATGACAAATAAAAACCATTAGTACATAAGAAGGCCAAAATATTGCTACAAATAAACAAACCACTGCTTTTCCTTCAGGATACATCTGTGAATATTGAACCTAAGCACTTATGGATATGTTCATGCGGGCAAAACCGTATTGCTTGGTTGCAAGTTCACTGACACTATGTATAATACCGGATGTCCAAGAACAAGCTACTATACCTACTAAAGTAGAAAGGTCTATTTTATTTGAGGCAGCAAGATGAAATAACGCAATTTCTTTCAGTTTTTTTTTATTTTCTTCAATGAAAATCAAAGTGCCGATATGTCATGCTACTTTATGCTTTTCGACACGAGGCCTGCAAGACTTGACATAAACTCGACCTTAGTTCCGGGACACCTTCTGCCTTTCTTGTAATTTATTTTGCAGTTGTTTTCAATTTACCCTACTTTGTAAAGAAATGTAGCGTCTTTGCCCTAGATGTGCGCTATTATCTTGCACAACTTCAAAATTATTAGTAATGTGCAGATCTCAGTGTTCGCAAGAATATAATTCTTTTGCACACATCTTAGTACTTTATCTCTGAGCTGCAATATTGTAAGCTCCATCACTTTAGGAACTTTTCCCAAAAACCAAAATGCTAAGTTTTAGACGAAATGTTTGTCGTGTTTCTTTCCCAGGCCTGCGACGCTTGACGAAACAAAGTCGTCTGAAATAACGACTTCGAGGCGTTGGACTTCCGCATCCGCCCCGCTTCCTCTTGGCGGCTGCAATGGCTTTCAGTGAAGAAAATGAGCCGAGACAGATGTTTGGCCTAATTTAGTTCTCGCCGCCGTGGTCTCTAGAAAAGACGCAATTCGGGCCGCACTGATAAAGATTGAGTCGCAATACGGAGCCGTGCACTAAGGCCGATCACCCATGCAAAAACCTAAACACGGCTACCTCAGGCCGACTGTTTTGCATATGCATCATCGGGACCTCTACACGTGGCATCATAAAACGGGATAACAATATAAAGAAAACGCATGATCCACAAGCCACTATATATTAGAAATGTAGCCTATCAATTTGAACACTCGAGGAGACGAAAAGATCTTTCTAGACCTCTACAAGTGCGGAAACATTCTCGATCGCTATATTATAGCAAAGGTCATCGTATCTAGTAGTTGTCGAGAATGGTGATGTCACAAAACATATTGTATTGTCGTATTGGGTAATCGTGACAGTAAATTAAATATGAATTTGATATGGTATTTTCTTTTTTCAGGAGTTAAATTCTTGTAGTTGTACTCGTTATTTCTAGTATTGTTTTCGGTTTACCGGAGAAAAGGTCTAATGAGGGATTATCGTCTTCTTGTTAGAGAATTCCGCAACATGATCTTCAATCCGGATTACTGGATTCAAGATCTACTTCGCTGCATCGGAAAGTGCGATCCGAGACAACTGTAGCCGCTAGGAGGACAGTCGCAGTAACTTGATGTAGACGGATAACTAAAAACTGTGACGTTCGCGCCTTCGAATCTTAACCTAGCCAGCTGGAGATATAGATTTAGAAATTGAAGGTGCATATTGTTGACCCTCTCACCAAGCGTACTACACTGGGCTCTCCGCATGACATCTCCGAAATTTGATGGAAAGAAACGCACTGACACTTTTTGTATGCCATTTCATGTATTATTAAAAAAAAAGCAGGCCACTTACTTCGCAGAGCAGTTTCAGTGAGCCCGAGTGGATACACCGGGTGAAATATTTGCATCTAAATAAATAAGGTAAATTTCCTTCAATGATAATCTTCTGAAAAACAAAAACTTTGCTAAAAGCGCGCGGTGGCGTTCCTTACTGAGGTTCACCACGCGAAAGTGTTGGAAAAAATTTAACATGGATATGATGGCCTTCACCCTGCTCCAAGATTCTGAGAGCTTGTGTCGTGCCCATCTGTGTTCGCTGGTTGTATTTCAAGTTACACTTCGGTTCTTTGTGAGAGCTGTTGTCACAAATAACTGAAAATTAATAAAATTCAATAGCTCAGGTACTTAATCGTGCGCAGAATGAAAGTGCAGATTAACGTGCGAATTATTTGAAAAAGTCTATTTTTACTTCAGCTGTTCATTTACAGAAACAAACAAGAAACGTAATTTTCTGATTTATACTATTTTGTTTCTTTTGCATGGGTGCTGTGCGATGGTCAGTAGTGTTTTCTTGTTAAGACCCTATAAATGTAGCCGCTTAAGGTTTCATAATTCGACGTACTCAACAGAAACATATTCTTTAAATGTACACCACAAATTTCTAATACAAATTTTCTTCTTCTGTAATATCAGAAGAACTTTGGGTAAAAGAATGTTTTCTTTAGTCGAGGCTTATATTACTGGTCAAAACCCGCAATGTATTTATGCTTTTCTTTTGGCAATACTCTCTCACGTAGGCGGTGAAAGAGAGCGTAACGGGGTCACTAGATTGATGGTCGGTTGATGGCGGAGAGCTCATGGTATTGGCGGCGCGGGTGAAATGACATTCGATCGCAGGTGCTTCGTCTGCACTGGTCACATGACCCCTTTTTATTTGCCCCAGAAGCGCATCCTCTTCATTCTTTGCCTTAGACGCATCCAGATTTCAATATTGCACGCGTAGAGAATATTAATCACAGCTGCTAAAAAAGGAACCCTTAGCTTTAATTATTAAACCTGGTTTATTCAGCGCTTATTTTTTATCTAGACATTTTGTTCTCATATTCTCATATTGGCCATCGTTGCTGTATCTACAAACGAAGTTATGTTCTGCTACAAATTTGGAATATTCATCAGGCATTTCGACCCAAGATAGTTATCACTGCGTGCGATATGGGGGCTAATTGCAAACTAGCAGTTAGATAACCTATCGTCATCTACCATTTATCTTCTCGGTACGCGACTCTAGACAGCGTAGGACAATGTCGTGCGCGGAACATGTGCCGCGTACTTAAAAGGGCGTGGCCTTGTGAGGCTTATTTGGCTGATGAACAAACAGCCGTTTAGCCGCTATGCTTGGGCCACGTATTATTCGGTTATTACTAGCAACGGCTGAACAGTGACCTCAGCTACAGAGTACTGCTAAAGAAGAAAGACCGGAAACAATGTTGGCATTCCCCTTTGGTAGAAAAAACGCGACTCTTCACACCTAATTATTTGTTTATTTTTACATACTGCGCCATAGATTCGGCTCATACAGAAAGGGCACACAACTAAATTATGAAACTTGTAAATCCATCAGCCGCGACAGCCACAAACGTGTACATGATATAAAATACAACGTTCATCACAGCACGAACACTGGATCCATACAAACAATTGTACAGCTCCTTCAGAAAGTACCTCGAATGACATAAACTCGAAGAAAGGTGATTCCACTTTGCAACACTATTCAGGAAAAAAAAAAGATTTGAACGTAAACCCGATGCCTCGTTTGAAAGTGGGGCTAGGGAATGCTCGTGTACGTACGTGTTGGGTTGTTCAACAGCTCGCTAATATCACAGCCAAAATCGGCATTCAGGTTCTTAAGAAGCACCCATGAAGCAATTTTAAGCGTGTAAACTCCCGTCTCGGTGCTAAAGAATGGAAATTTCTATTTATAATTCGTGGGCTTAGAGAGTCTGTGCACTGTATTTAGCATAATTTAAACAATTTCATTTCGTCTGTATACGCTGAAGTTGGGCGATGTCTTTCGTCATGGACATCCCAGACTACTGCCGCATATTCGAGTTGGGGCCTAAAACAAGCCATATAAGTGGAGATTCTAGCACTGATGGTGGGATTTCTAGGTGTTTTTTTTTTTTTATTAAACCATCATTTATCTTATGCGGCTATGCAGCTGTCAGAGATATGCGAGGTACAAGTGAGTTCGTTACTGAGGGTTACTCTGAAATATTTATATCTTCACTTGTAAAATAAAAAGGCTCCGAAAGTTATAATTATGAGCCTTGGCATTTGCTTTTTGAAAGAAAATTATGTGTTTTTTTTTTTCGTTAGCATCCGTACCTTAGCCCGCACACCAGTCAGCGAGTGCTACTACCGTCCTTATTGTGTAGTCACAGCCCGTTATCATCACACACTAGTTCCTTGAGCAAAGCACAGTCATCGGCCATTGCTTTCAACAGCATCTACAAAGTAGTTCGTATAGATAAAAAATAACATGGGCCTCAAGATACTGTCTTAGAGATGCAAAAACTTTCCTCTTTCCCTTCTCTTTTTCTTTAGCGTTTGTTCGATATACTTTCAGTGCAGTATCATACGAGAGAGCAGGGAGTGACTTCAGGATGAATGCGGTGCCTTAATTTTTATTTTATTACAATTTTAAACAAAACGACCTTGTGAGCAGTCAAGGTTTGAAAACAAAAATCCTTTTAAAATGTTTTAGGACCACTTCTTATTTCTACTTATTGTCACTTCACTTTTATAACTTTTGCCGTTATCTGGCAAGCCTTGCAACATGGATATTTCCAACTATCTAATTGTTAAGGCATCGACCCCTAGCAAGCACCTCGCCGTGGTGGTGAGTGGTTACCGCACTCGACTACTGTTCCCGAGGATGCGGAATCCGGCCTCGGCGGCCGCTTTTCGAAGACGGCGAAATGCAAGGCGCCCGTGTGCTGTGCGATGTCAGTGCACGTTAAAGAACCCCAGGTGGTCGAAATATTCGGAGTCCTCCACTA
Organism: Amblyomma maculatum; assembly: GCF_055883805.1. Lineage (NCBI taxonomy): Eukaryota > Metazoa > Arthropoda > Arachnida > Ixodida > Ixodidae > Amblyomma > Amblyomma maculatum. Next base: position 75,470,117 of record NC_139354.1, read on the forward strand.
CGGCGTCTCTCATAGCCTGAGTCGCTTTGGGACGTTAAACCCCACAAACCAAACCAAACCCTAGTAAGCCCTGTGTTGTGCACAGCAATAAATATAGAAATGAGTGGCCTTGCTGGCCTTCCTTTCACAGTGATTCATTGAGCATACAGCAATATCAGAGTTCATTTTGAGTTTTGATCTGTTAAGTTTGGTTGTTCTTAGCAGGAAAAGTAGTGCAAGCGAATTTTATAGTGTTTAACAGCACCAACCACAACGTAACGTAGAAGTTGCCGCCAGCCTTATGGAAAATGTGTTCCCTTTTACCGGTACCTAGCGGCAGAATGGCCGTTATCAAAACATGGAGACTGACCACTAGTATAAGTTCGATTATTTTTAAGATGCTGCTGTCTACGTTTTCTTTACTATTAAATTGCAGGATGCAGGATGTTATATTCGGCATTGTACTGTAACTTTTGAGTCAAAAGAAATTTAACATTTTACTGCTGAAATGAACATTATCTGCGAAAATGAGCGCAGACTCTGTGCGGAATCACGCAATTTTTTTCGCCCTAATTGTCTTAAATCATTTTATTTGCTGTTTTCACTAACCTGATAGGTACTTTCTGCGGGTATAGGTCTGGTGAGATGCTGTTTCGGCGCTGCATATGGCGCGGTCTGGGAGACGGTGAGCCCAATGGCGGAGATTTAGCCTTACTTAAGCTCCTTAAGGAAGCATCCACCGTATGCGCTCAGCGATAAAGGCGTTCCCAGTCACTAAAAACTACAGAAAAGTTTTCGTTCTTACGACAGTGTTTCTGTGCGGTTTTCGACGGGAAACCTGCCGTTTCAACAGAACGTTCTATAGTAACTTCAGAAATTTCTGTAGTTACAACAGAGAAATGGTACAGAACTACAGACAACAGACATTTACTACAGAAAAACCACAGAACTACAGAAAAGTACGGCAGAAATACAAAAAAATTTAACGTTTAGGACAGAACTACAAAATATTTTGTCGTATTTTTGACCCGGTTCTGCAGTTATTTTCGACTGGGGAATTCCGTTATTGAATTCGATTGCTCGAGTACCCACCCGGCAGGTACAAAACAGTTGTGTTTTTCTCCCCTGCGATCGCACTAAAAGTCAATACTAAGTCATCGTTAACTCATAGGCTTCATCACTCTCTCTTTTTTTCTCTTTTGGCTAGTAACTTACTAGACCCGTCAGGAGAACTCTCGCATTTCAGGTGCTGTACCAGACTGAACTTTAATTAGCAGTGCGAGGCCAGTAATTGGTACCTCGCGAAAAACCTAGGCAATAACGGCGAAGGCAAAAACAAGGTCAGACAATGTTCATGTTGTGGTTGTAAGCGTATAAGTGTTTTGGTACAGAACAAGCTACGACAGTGAAACTATTCCAACACTGAACAAGCTGATCTGGAAATCGATAAAAGCACTTGACTTGTCGATGGCCCATGAGGGCGCTTTACAAGTAGCAATAATTTTCTCCGCAAAAATCTATACCTCTTTAGAAATTAGGAAACATGTCTTTATCTGGGCTTGATTTCCCATATTTTTTAAGTGATTTTTGATCGATAAATGTAACAAGGCACTGTACCTTATGGAACAAGATATCAAGACAAGCTGTCTTGAACGACACATTTACATGTTAGACGAGTATGAAATATTGTAAGACACCGATAAAGACATACCAAGGAATGAAGTACATCTTTCGAATGTGTAGGAATGTTTTCCTTTGAAAGTTCTTTTCTTTGGGCGAACAAGCAGTTTAATAGTACACGATGTTAGGCGGGTTAGCTGTACGTACTCAAGACAGGGAAGTGCGAAAAAAAAAGAAATGCATCCGTCCTTCTGTTCTTCTCGTCAGTGTATTTTTTCGCGCATTTCGCTCGCTAAAGTATGCTTGAACAGTTTGGTCTGCAGTTGAAAGATATTGCGATGTGTTTTTTGCAGCTGCGAAAAGCTGCAAGCCTCTCGACAAAAAAAAAAAAAACCTACGGGTATTTCAATAGCTACCGTATAATCTTACGAAATTTCAAAGGGGTTATTAAAAAACAACTTTCGGTTGAAAAAATACTTCGTTTGCACAAGAATTGTATAGGAGAGCGTCACAAGCATAAGAACAATTTCGCTTAGGCTTGCCACACATTTCATGAATGTTTGCAGCCTGGTAGCAATAAATTAAATGCTTTAAAGAATTTTGCTCTTATCGTCCTTTTGTTAGGAGAACCTGCAATTTCTCATATCACAGTGCATACGTTCATACCAGGAGCACAAACACCACAGTAGTTACTCAATGGTGCGTCTATGTACTTTGCGTTAGACGGTCAACAATGGATAATAATGAAAAATGTGTCTCAATACTAGCGAAGATCTGAGAGCGAGAGAGTGCACAGTATTTGTTACGTTTACCGCACGTGGAGGTAAAGCTGGGTTATTACAGGAAGAGGTAAGCGCACTGCTTATCTCCAACATTATCAGTACAAACCGCGAAAAGAAGCACTCTATGCAACACTAGCCGTCAGCTTAAACAGATCAATCATTTGAAATGATTTGTAATCTTCGCCGCAGCTTGCGCGTGGAGTTAGCAAATAACCACGCTGTTTTGCTCTCTATCGTGGAAAACAATGGCTGGATGAGTTGGAACTCGTAATGATTCCTCGTCTCGACGCAAACGAACCCGCATGTTCTCGGCTGTGTGCACTCATTTATATTTCAGTCTGCTGCAGGAAGTGTGTAGCAAGCGACTTCTTTTAGATGAATTGCTCGATCGAAACACCGCTTTTAACCATCATGACAGTGCTTGCAGGAAAAATTTGGTCAGTGAGCAAATGATTACATTTTTCACAGCTTCGAAAATAAAATAATGTTCAGTGGCCATACAGGAAACGGTAGTTTTTGCCGAAACTGCAGTAACATTAACTGCTGTTTATACGCGTCCGAGTCGGGTGTGTATACTTTGTTTACCATGCTTGTGAGCACGAGAAAGAAAATAAGGCTGATTCCCTTTCAAGAACAGAACCAAATTCAGTGCTGTTTACTGCAGAAATGAATATGTACCCGTAGTATGTAGAAAGGCGTCAAGTAAATCTAATTGAATGGCTATTCTGCTTTTTAAATATGTCACGTCCATCGAGCTATTGAATAGGCTAGGGCTTTTTTATTTTTGTCAACCAACAAACATTCTGTTAATCATCTCACTAAAACAGTGAACGAATAGGAAGACTGTTATGAGTATTAAGAAGAATAAAATTTGGAAATCAATAAAAGGGGACATTAATCAATCAATAGGACCATAAAGAAGAAAAACGTCTGGATTAGGTTGCATCCTTCTATAACCGTTTCTTTAGTGCATTATTGTGAAATTTGGCAACACAGTCAATCACTGACTGGTCCTTTCACCTAGTCTATTACCTTTTGCGCTCATTTATGTACACCTATTCAGGCCCGTACGTTTCTTTAATTCTCGCTACACATCAATGCAATTGCGGAGCAAGCAACAACTTTCCATCGTGAAAGAAAAGTAAAATCTCATTTTACTAATATAATAATATTATACTATTATTATTATGTGTGTTATACTAGAATTATACTAGCGTCACTAGCCGAGACCGTTCTGCTCTAACATCAGGGATAGTTACCCAATACTAACATGACCACCGCTTTAATATAGTAATTAGGGTATCAAAACCTCAATTTCTGTGGTTGCTGGTTGTGGGCTTCGGAATGAGCAATTGTTAGGTATTGTTAATACAGTCTAACATCAGGGCTGTAATTTATCATTCACTAACGCACATGCGCTTCAATTAAGCTAAAAACCTGTGCGCGTATTCAGCTTCCTCCAATGTAGACTTTCAGGAAGCGACCAAAACAGTTGGAAAAAAAAATTTTTTTTCCTTACAGCAAACCTGCTTTTAGATTAAGACTGTAACCACTACTACGTAGCCGGTAGAACAATATAAGCATGACAATGCCTATGGCACTCTCTAAACGGAACGGGTGTGGAATGGAAATCTTTGCTCAAACCTGCAAACATTTGAACTGTGAATTCTTGGCAAAAACGAATAAGAATTTTCTGAATGCCAGACAAAAAAAAGGAGCCCAGAGAAACCTTCTGCAAATCGTTTACTGCATCTACTTGACGAGCAAGAAAACGAGAAATCAAGGGAAACGAGAATGATTGCGTGGGATGCCGACATCTGCTATGAGGCCTAATCTAGTAGAGCTATAGTTCAGTACCACAACGGTGAGTTCTCTACAGTGAAAGCAAGCTGGGCAGCGCCAGAGATACCCTCAATGTTACGCCTCTACAGAACATCAAGCCAAACTAAAAGACGACCTACAGACGTACAATTATACGGCGAAAAAAAAAAGAGCATATACAAGGCGCCTACGACTAGGGATATTCCAGACGGTTCTTCATAACGACAAAGCTTTATGCGACCCCATGTGGCCACACTGATGCTCAAGACACACAAACACACCCAAAGAAAAATAGACGTATATACTTTTGCAGAACGAAGATTTGCACAGCAAACGTTACTCAGGACAGTGCCGCGCTGCGGGTCTAGTGTGTGGGTCGTTTCTAGGATTTTCCGTTTCGCTCGTATTGATGAGCGAGTTATTCCGGGGCTAAGTTTGCCTTTGTGTCGTCAGAGGGAAATTTGGGGCCTCAAGAAACCTTTCTTTGAAACAAGATTTCCTCCAATGATTTGGTTGGCTCATAAGCAACAACTGTGGTTCGTGAGACGTATCCCTGAACTGCCAGTGTTACCGGACCAACAGACGCCTCCACATACTCACCCGCAGCGGCGCATTTCTGTTTTTCTCTCTTTTGCTTTAATTTCTGTTTGTCCACCACAAAGACACAGAAAGGGCTGGAAATTTACTTATCCATTCCTGCGAGACTAAATTCTACACTTCTGTTCCTGAAAAAGTTGTTACCTTTAAAAAAAAACATAATAAACGAATAAAAAAGAATAAACGAAACAAAATGAACAAAAACAAATGCTAAGTTTACGTATACAACAAAATTTTGCGTTGTTTTTCTTCTACACACGATTACAATTCCGATGGTGCCTTGATTACTTGAGAAACAACGTGGCGTAAAAACGCTGTAAATAAAATTATTACTGCATGTCACTCTAATAGTCGCAGTGTTTGAAACACCAAACTTCTTCCTCCAAAGTCAGTGAACCTTGTGCTAAATTCTGAGAGTTGAGCAGTTTTGACGCCCTCCGTTTGAGATACACCTACACTCTACACAAAATTTACACAAGAAACGAAGAATTTAAAAAGAAACAAAAAATATAAAAATTTATGTGGCAGATAACAAAGATCACTGATGTTCCAATAACCAAACCATTATTTTATGTGCTCATTTTGATAGCTAGCTGATGTATTGAATATCTGGATGGCTACCCTTAAAACGACACATCTTTACCGGCGTGAGGCATAGACCTCATTTATTACTCCTCAGCACTCGCTCTGTCAATTCACCTAGATACCTAAGAAGGAGCCACTTCTAACCACCCACGAGTTGTCTCCGTATAGCTTCTGCCTCAAATTGTTTAGAGGCAACACTTGTAGTGTTTATAGACTCAAAGAAAACATCTGACAGAAGTCTGTCTGATTGGAGAATTTATTTTGAATTCTAGAGTAAAGGTCAATGACTCCAATCAAGTTCTTTAACAAACATCACGACGATTCGGAGGCGACTCGGCTCCTTCATCATGATGTGACTCCGAGCGAAGCGCAGCAGCGAATGTTTTTCTTAGCTCCCAGCGATAACTGTTGAAGCATGTATATATCGCGGCTTATTTGTGCAGAAAACTGTTGTTAATAAGCTCCTCTTCCTTCCATCCTTAGATTGAAATGCACCTCCAAGTTTTTATTGCGTCCTTAGATTTGTAGAAAAAACGATAATAAATGAGTTTTATTAGCAAAAAAATTATGAAAAAGCAATGCCTCTACTCAGAGGCCTCGTTCGCATTCACTTACACATTTGATGTCGCTTCTGCCAAGGCTCGAACCGCACGCCACATTTGGAGATTACGATATCTAAAATAACATCACGCGGAAAGCGAAGGCTGTGGGCTAAATTGCTTTTCATGATAGCTTCAATACGCACAAAAATAAGAGTGTGGTGTGCTTCCCGTATTTCAAAACACAGATCGGTAAAATGTAGACACATATTTGTCATTTTTGGGAGACGCAGAAAAGACCATTCGTAAGCAGGTTCGTTACGAAGAACAGCAGTCATGAAAACTTGGGCCGAAATCATATCAAACTAATATTATCCGGAGAATGTTTGAACAATAATTTTTTTCTCGTGCTTTCATGATTTGCCAACATCGGGCTCCTTGTGGAGCGTTTTGAAGATTCTCCCAAAAACGTGATGCCTCCTTGCTTCCCCCTTCCCACTCTCCCCCTCATTTTTTATTTTAAATCTCTGCAATCACTTCATGCCAAAAGTAGCTAGGCTCAGTTTTGTCAGCTGCTGTCGAGCCCTGGACGCAAAAAAAAAAAAACCCACTTCTCTTTGTCAACTTTGCTCGGTAGGGCCGGCAATCATTGAATTGCTTTCTGAGATACAGTTGGGAGACCCATTCATCGTTCAATCATCCTGATAAGGACGATGAAAAGGTCTTCTTTGACGATTTTTGCTCTTCTAATGCAGCCATTTTATTTTCGAACGCCACAGCAGAACGCTCATCAAAAAGCTACCCTAGATTAATTGAAAGATTACTCCAGCCAGCTGTTCAATTACTGCACTATATCATTGTTTACCGTCGCTATCAATGTGATTTTATTGATTTCAACTCGGTTCTACCCAGTATTTTTCTGCACAGGAAGTTTCAACACTGGCTACTTTTATTTCCGCTGCAGCAGCGATTGACGCCTTTAAAAAGCTATACTTCGTAAAGAAACATTTATGTTTTTCTATGTTTTAAAAACTTCGAAACCGTTGAAATGTTTTATTTCTCCAATATCTTCAACTTGAGAGTAAAAACTAACCATTCTTTGAAAAAATCGGAGATAAATTACAATGGTGTGATCCAGCTCTACAAAAATGGATGTTTAAAGGATAAACACCACCGCCGTTGTGGAAATGGTCTGTCATTAGCTCTTTTTTCTCGCCTGCACCTGGCCCACCCGAGCTTTGCACTTTTTACACTGCACCTGACCTTTATTGCCAATGTTGTCCGTGATGCATGTTTTGCTGGCAGTTATGTACCAATAATAACAAAGCTCAAATGTTATCTCAACGCGACTAATTATTCTGCATAAGCTGAGACCGAGATTTTAGTTTACCTATATCTCACAGCTTTTCACTTGGCTTAGCTTTTGTTGGCTTTCCATCAGCAACAACTTAACCGTGCATCCAAACATGTTTCTTCTATGTGACTGATTAAGGAGTGCCTTCGTAAAATTGCGCATAAAAAAACGTAGGTGACGCGCTTGAAAACACATCGATACTATTCTGTCTTGTTGCATATTAGTACAGTTCAATGGTCCGAACCCGACATCTTTGACATCGGGATCAGGATGCATTATACACCAGATATATTTGAGTTAAATCGCAGAAAGAACTTGATTTTCCCGTTTTGATGCCTGCTAGCTGATCATCAGAAAACAGCAAGAACTGCCCCCCTCTGGTAGCTTATCAGAATTGCAAAGATCTATATCACGCTCAACTACCCAATCTCCATTCAGGCCGACCCTCTTAGCGCATGCATGCAGCGTTGAAGGCTCATTACGCGTGCAACGCTGTAACGTGCTAATGCATTGACTATGAACGCGGCCAGGGAGGAGAAAATTCTCCCGCTGGCGTAACAACGGTAACGTACGCTCGGAGCGCCTGCGAGTTTTCATGCAGTAGACTACTTTAACGGCGTGCACAGCCGTGTAGGGGAACGCCAAATCCCGTACGAAACAGTACGTCTTTCAGAGATTATAGTTTGGATGTGAAACTTATTGTTGAATACCGTCGACCCTTAGTTGCTTCTGAAGGAATGTAGACAAGGAAGCGTTTCAGGCTAAACGCCATTTTTCACCCTTTATTTAGGTGAAGCCGACAAGATCGAATGGTAAATGTACAGACACTTGCGCCAGTGTCCCTCTTTGTGCAGCAGTCGCAGGATACCAGACGTACATTAATGCACTACGGCATTTAAAAGTGTTGCAGTAGTGCTTTGAACATACCGTTCACAAAGAAGCACTATTAACGTTTTAAAGTCGGCGCACCCTCCCTCCTGCATCACAGGCGTAGAGATTATGGAGCTGAGCACGTTTAGTGTTGATTGTCTATAGTTCATGTGGAGCAATGTCTTCGGGGTGTGTTGCGTTATAGCTGCGCTACCAACTGGTGCATAACATTCGCGCAAAAACTGGAGCACTAGTACATGCGAAGTTTCAGTAGATTATACGCGTTTTCTGTATCACTATTGTCCTTGCCACAATGCATTTTGATGGTATCCGCTGGCCCTGTTGATATTTCATGTTGTGCAGTTATATTAAGCTTTTCCGCAGACTGAATCATGTGGAAAAAAGAAAGATGTTTGTAACTCTTGTTTGAAACCACAATCTGAATTTTGCATGCACCGATATTGTAATTACTAACCCCCTCGCTGTTGCCATGTATTGGGGCCCGAGCGCCGTCAAGTATTGTAACGTTCACTTTTTGTCTCGGGTCCCTCATTTCTTCTTGAAATGAAAATAAACTTCAAACTTCATTAGCTTCGTCTCAAGCGAACGATAAGTGAGTACGATGGAAGAGTTGAGATGCTCAAGTACGCAAAGTGTGCATGGCTCTCGTACTGGTCAACACACAGGCCCTGGATTGCAAGACATTGCACGCAACTGGCTGCCTCGAGGAGGAAGAGTAACCATCGAACAAGCGATGTTGCCCGCAGCTAGGACGCTCAGGCGCGGTACACAGTCTTTTCGTTGCCGGCCGGGAGCAGTTAGGTCGAGGCCTCGGAGAATTTGGCGCGTATGCGCTGTGCGTTGCTGGCACGAAACTCCGGGCGATTGGAATTAACGGCCTCTTTGCCAAGACTCGCAGGCACTGGTATAGGGCGCCCATCGACATCACTTCTCTAACTGCCATCGCATCGTGTTCGCTCTCGTCTCCCCCTCCCAAAACCCTCTTACGTGCAGGTGAATAACGTGGCGCTACATTATTTGAGCAAGGTTAACCGGTGGACTATCGACCTGCGCCCTCCATTAGAAGCCGAGAATTGGACAAAATGAGTAAGTGAGGGATTCGCCTTCCGAGATGGGGAGTTGCTGCATTACCTCGTGGAGACACTACAGATAAGGAGCATTACATCATTACATCAGTAACAGCTTATCATCAGAATACACCCTAATTAATAAACGTTTAAAGGTTATTGCTGATACGGGTTAGTACCACCATGTTAAGACATCACTTTTTGTCAGAAATATTCAATGATATAGCAATCGTGTGTCAGAAAAGCCTTTCTTACAACCATACACGCTCTCACTCGGGCTACCATTCTTTGTTTAAGAAAAGCAACGCATTTATTGACCGACGCTGACGAAAATGCTACACGATGTTACAAAAAAGCAATAACAATACAATATGAGAGGCAATTCACTGGTATTAGCCATAATTATAATCAGGCACGGAGCGATCAAACGCTTATGGCTGTTGAGAGAATTCTTTTTTCTGAGAAGCTTGTTATTCGAGCAATGAGCAGCCCAGTAAATCGGCTACAAGTGACAGCGTGTGTTACCCAGTGTTGAATCTCTGGCTGCATTACTAGGCAGGCAAAATAAGATTTTCACTTCTATTAAAAAGCAACAATCCCATTGCATAAAACTGTTTCTTTGTTCAGATGTTTTTAGCCAGCTTTTATGATGACTAGATCCTGGCTAAGTCACAGCAAGCGCCTTGTTTTGAGTATTCACAGCATGGTAAAACATTTCCTCGGAGCAATCGAGTGCTTCAATCGAAAGGCCGAAATGTTTCATATCATATTAAAAACAGTTAACCCTCAGTTAGCTGGCGAGGATGCGTAGCGAGAAGAAATAGTCTTTCTTTTTTCCTAGTGCCTTGCTGAACGCTTAAAACAACCATTAATTCATAGCGTTGAACTCACGAACCCCAGTACGTGATGCACATACACTGTGTTTCGAAAGGTATTTGCCAAATTACGAAATCTAACTTTTACCCTGAACATATTAGGTTGATGCGTACCTGTTGATTGTGTTCTTACGCACATGTCATCCGCGGTGCAAGAATGTTGTACAAACGTGCGGTAAGAATGTGGTTGTAATAAGCTGTGTGCGTGATCCTGAATGATATGTGGGGTCCATACGCTTCCTAGCGCGGCAAAGTAGTTTTGGTGAATCCTATTCAGCAGCGCTAAAAATATGGTTGGACCTAAAAGGATAGCAGTGAAGAAGAAAAAGAAAACAGCAACGGAGACTTTCGACCTTCAAGTAGTCACGAGGTTTTGTCCTGACGGCACGATTAATCAGACGATCAAAATACAACCTGAGTACGTCCATCTCGTCTCATTCACTCCTGGGGACAGCACCTGTGTTTTCTTAACCTAATATTTTTCTCCCTCCCTTGCAACAAGCACGCGACAAAACCGACTAAGATAACGCGTTCACACGGATACACAGGATCGATATGTCAAACACAAGGTCAACAACCAACCCTTCGCAGCGGCTGTCGAAATGGAGATATACAAAGATACGGCGCTCTCCTGTCTATCTTCCTGCATAGCCAAGCATCCAGCGCGTGTGCACCCACATTGGACGAAATACTTTGGCGGCGAGAATACATATGAAGACATCATAAGAGGAGGTCGATATGCTGCGTGCACTTCAATAGAGTTCACGTTTCTACAATGCGAAGTTTTAAACGTCAGAATCAGCATTTCAAGGGCGTCATTGGCAGCATATCTGAGAGTTGGAGCTAGAACATCTCTCCTTGCATTTTTGGGGTTTCGCTTGCAGAGATCAAGGTACAGATTTCAAACAGTACGCCAAAAATTCATTGGTGTTTCAACACGAAAGGTAAAATGTAAATACCCGCTAGCAATGATTAGTTATCCAGCAGCCCTCATCCACAGGACCTGGTGACTGTAATGAACTTCGCAACCGCCATATACTATGTAAATTCAGTCAGTTCATTCGAAATGTAACAAGATAATATCGTGCTTCCTAGCTGCTATAGGTTCACACTTGTTTGGCATATGTGATTGTTAATTACATCCGTCGACTTGATAGGGTTACTACGTACTCACGCTTCTCGTAGAGGAAAAGTTTAGAATGTTTGCCCTCTTTTACCATAGTCTCTTAACATCTATAGGGTATACGAACTGCTTTGACGGCAAAAGCAGAAGACCGCCGTGGTGTTCTCGTTTTTTTTTTATTCCAGGTGTAAAGCGCTTTGAAGGTGGAGTTTCATTATCCATAGTTTTATGGAGGTCGGTGCTTAGGAAAGGTCACATCTAATAATACCAAACACTCTGAACTGCCCTCTGCAGGGTACAGCAAGATTCCTAACCACTCGTTCTAATTTTGGAACATTCTTAGGCTTGACGAGACCACAGCGAAAACTTGCAAGCTGATATACATATATTAGCTCAAAGTACAACAATCTAGAACGGTGACAAAGGAATTCCAATTATTTCCACAGTGTCTTAACTTGTAATGTTCTTGTTCGAAGACCGATGGATGAGCTTAAGTGTTGAAAAGTGAAGAAAATATTGCTTCCCCGGAATAAAGAAATTTTCATGTAATGTATGAAAGCCAGGTGGCAGACGCATACAGGTCATCCATAATTTATTTTCCTGAAGCGCGTCATCTATCCTAAAGAGAGTAGGCTATAACAGAGGGGCTACTAGAATTGACAACTTGCAACCAGCGATGTCACATATTCGCGCATTCAATCACTGTCCAGCAGCATCACCTGCAAATTACAAGCTGCCATGGGCATTCGCGTTATTTTTTACAATTCTTGGAACTCGTATGCAGGATTTTCTTAAGAACAGGTTCATTGAAACTATCAGGTAAAAAATTGATAAGGGATTGTTGATGCCGTTTCCTCCATCAAAGCAGCACAGTACATTGCAGCGGGAAGTAATCCACTGCAGAAAAATCATGATCATTGCTTGCCATAGTGCTGAGGGACCACTCTATGATAGTAGACTTCATGACCAATATTTCTGTGTACCTCCGCTAGCAAACACATTGTGGCAACAAAATACAGGCAACTTTCTCTACTCACACTAAAACTCATAAAGAAATTGAGGCTATGCAATTTTCAGTGTCAGTTCGATGCTCAAAATAAGGACTTAACGAGCATTGGCTTTATTTTCACGGAGTTAAAGAAGGGGATAAAATTGTGTCTTAAAACCATTCGATGGTCCTTCAGCATTGCTTCTCATTTCTGTCGCAATATTCTGCTGTGATGATGTCAAACTCTGAACGCAACTTCTCAGCCTTCGTTCCTTTTTCTTTTGTCTTAAATTTATTGCGAAGTACCTGACGTCTTTAGCACCGCTTCCAGTAGTGATCCCTCACGCAGCGGATATTCTCAGCAAGTTGCAAAATAAATAAATAAAAGAGGAGATCTGATGGTTGGAAGTCACGGTATTAGGTGTGGCTCTCTATGTCCTGAGCGTCTTTGCACCACTGGAAGCAAAAAGGGTGCGACAGTTGACGGAAGGAAAGGGATGGCGGTACGATATCCGACGACGGTGTGGAGCCTACCTTCCCCTTTGCTCGCCACAACGGATGTACCCAGCGGCTTGTACGGCGGCCCTCTACCGTCGGTATAAGCGCGTCCATTCAGGAACTTTGTGTAGGTCCCGAAGTACGCGCAGGACGTCAAGTGTTTTCTTCTCCTCCTCTCAATTCGCTCTCCATGCGGTGGTTTTTCCGCCGCGTGCCTTGTGCCCCACCTCTTTTTCCGCAGCTTTAATGCCGTTACCAACCCGAGCTTCAGCCTTACACCCACGGTATTCAATTCTCGCTGTGCTCGCGGGCGGAAAAGAGCGAGCCGTGCGCCAAGAATAATCAAAGAAAAATACACGAGGTCCTCGAGCACACATCGTCGGCTCGTTTCACGAAGCCGACGCAACCTCGCCACGCGTACGCACGCTGCGCGGGGGTCATTGAAGCTGCCTGGGAAAAGGAAAGCTGGCGCATATTATCTACACGCATGCGGTTCAAGCTGCTGCTCGGGATAAACATAACGGAAACTTGCATACTCCGCACATCCTTGCAAAAACTGCTCTGGCTAATACAGGACTCGTAATACAGGACTCGTACATGTTGCAGGGGTGTAACGCAAGCGGTCGACAGATTGGACACAAGGTTGCGCACAAAGTGTGAACACCTGGCGATCTCTATGGGTAGAACACATCGTGTGGTACTAGAGCACGTTCTTGGTGGTTCTGGAAATATGAATATTCACCCGCTCTGCAACGGCGTGCGTCGGTTCCTAAGCAATAGGAACCATTTTAAGTAAGGTTTCACGTACCCACGCCTAAATATTTGCTATATATTTTCCGGATGTCCTATTTTATTTCCGGTTCTTCAATGGGATCATATGGGGCTAGACAGATTCGAAAATTATCGAATAATTGTGCGACAGTTTCGCTTAAGGAACAGACTGTCATGCCGCTACTTCTTTGTTGTGAAAGGTTTCTCCGCCATGAAAGATGCACTAATGCAGAAATCGTGGTTTAGGTGAAACATTGCGATATTCGCGAGCTAATGGCATTCATTTGCAATCGGAGGTTTTTGATACCCGTGATTAAGGGCGTTTATTTTTTTTAACCCGCCTCACCAGCACTCCGGTAGATAAACACCATTGGAGGTTTTGTAGTTTTGTTACACTGCTGTAGCTGAAGTAGGTAAAACATTAGACCTATCATCTGTTCAGGTCAACTCAAAAGAAGCGATTGTAGCAGCAATAAAACCACCGCGCACTAGCCCAAACTTCATTGCTCGTTTCTGAGATATATAGAAAGAAAACTGTCCTTCCCCTAGAATGGATTTCGCGTGCTTTGTATCGAGGAGTAAAGATGTAACTTAATCCCAGAACTTCGGAATCAAATCTCTGTCGACAGAAAGTATTCTCGCATGGGCAGTTGTCTTGACGGGACGCAAAGCGAAGAACGAAGTTTCATACTTTCACAAATAAAGTAATATTAGTTGGAAACAATGGCAAGAGAATCATGCCATGGGGCAGCTCGCTGCGTTAAATATTATACAGGCTTTTGCATTCTGTCTTTGCCGCGTTTTGCGGTTTCTTATTTAACATGCAGATTTGACCTGAATTTTTTTCTGCCCTATGAATGAGCGAGGAAAACTACGAAGAGGAAATTACTTAGTAGAAAAGCGTTTTCGAAGGGACGACATTACAAAAGCATGGCATTTAGCGAATCCGTAGAAATTTAGAAACATTTTTCTGTAAGGCGCGCACCCAGATCTGTTGCCTGGTTTCCCCAAGAGCTCTAGCCCCAATTAAAGGGATCTCGTTCGTTCCTGTAGTAATCTACAGGAAAGCACCTTCCTCAGTGACTTTTATGAGCGACGCTCAGCTGCCTTTGATGGAAGTTTAGTATAATTCGTTCATTGAAAAAGAAGAGGAAAGGCAGGGCAAATTAAAAAGATGGCGGAGGGAAATTCAGCATACGCTCACAGTCAGCGCCTCTTTCCTCTTTCTTTGTTGCTATCTTTTGCCCGTTTCCTTCCAAGAATTCTTTGTTAACAGTTTGTGCGGCTGAGCTATTCTATGCTCGAGGTCACCCAGATTAGAACTCAAAATGCTCCGCATTTGTGAAACTATTTAGGGTACAACAGTCGTTGCCAAGCTCCGTGGATAAATTAATTTCAGATTCGATTGCTGACTAATGTCGACCATAAATTTCGACTAGCAGTTCTGTGGTAGATTTCAGATTCGATTGTCGACTAATGTCGGCCACAAATTTCGACTAGCAGTTCTGTTGTAGATCTCATGCAGATGTGAAGGCAGGTACTCGCGCATTTTGCGGTGACTTGAAGACATGTCCCGAAAACAGCCTCCGCACGAAATGGATTAGTGACAGAACACTCGTGAAAACTCAAGGAGTAGCCATGCTACTACATAAAATTAATGCTGCATTTCACGAAATGGTGTTGTCACTTTGAGTCTACGATGACACTAATAGTGTACAACTGCCAGATATCACAGGAATTCAATGAGAAAGTCTAAAAGCCGTGAGCTAGAGCACGGAATTGTCGACGGCAGCCCAGTGTCGACGTACGCTGTAGCTACGTCATTTATTGCTTACCATAACTGTGCTTTCGGTATCGGTAATATTGTACAACAACCAATACATCGCGATTTGAAACAGTTATGTAAGATATGCCTTTTTGTTTTGCAATAGGCATCAGAAGCATCGGAAGGAAGAGCTATCGTCAAAACAGTTTGCCACACCTGCCTCAGATGCATGTGCATCGCTCTTCAAACCTAAGACAATGTTGGCCTGGTACTGAGTGGTGTCCAGAGGCATACCTTTTTTTTTTCTGGTATTCCTTGTTAGCTTAAAAAGGCAGCTTGAATGCTTTCAAATTAACGCTGATTCCTAGGCAGTCAAAAGCGTTTCCCAATTTACGCTGTACAGACAGACGCTACTAATATGATTGTCATCGTAGATTAACGTGATATCGTTTTATGTTGCCGAACACGCATGACAAAACCGTAACAAATGTCATAGTCGGTCCACTTTGAAGTTCTGCAAACTTCTGAACACTCTGATTGTATAGGGCTTGTTGTACAGCATGAACATATCGTTCATTCTACTTCCAAAAGAATTGATGCCCGGAAAAAAATTATCTTTCCTATTCTAACGCCTTTTCAGTATTTTCCTAATGATCATTATACCGCTGCACAAAAATCGTAGACACGGAGGGGCGGACGGGGAAGGGGGTGTAACTCACATAATAAATAATATTTTTAAACAGTTTATAAAGCTCATAGATACCTACCTTCAGATACCTACATTTTACTTCAATCTAACAGCATTCTATCCTTCAGGGGCAAGCACATTTGAGGCTTTCACGTCAGCTATTGCGCAAACTACACCCTAAACAAGAAATATGTACTGTAACATGGCTACAACGGAGACTGTCTAACTCCAAGAATACGAACATTGAAATACTAAGTTGTAGTAAACAAAGATTGTAAAAAGGAAAAACAATGCTAAGATGGAAGAAAGCACGCGATTTTGACAATTTCTGTCTTTCTTCTTAAGGTTCAGCGACTGTCGTGTGCAGATAAGGCATGTGTATGCGTTCCGTGTCAGAAAGAACAACGACATGAACTCCAGTAAAGGCAAGTCTATACTTTGTGAAAATGTGAAACCTGCTTCATCTTTTGAGAAGCCTTCCGGGTATGTAACGATAACAACGATAAGTTGTGGTTTAACTCTGGTTAACCCTAGTTGAATTGCAAAAGCAATGGCGGAAGCTTCTTTTGCCTGCTACATTACTCCCCTATCCTGCCCTATCAGTGTAGTGTAAGTTGCTACATTACTGGGTACACTTAAGCTCATCCTTTCAGGGTATGACGCAACAGCGTAAGCTACCAGCCCACATATAAAGTCAGGCTTCAAGCAAGACGTATGGACGTTCCTGTGTGTCGTAGGGGTAACGAGAATGCAAACGGTTCTGGCAGGCTGATTTTGATATCACCCTCTCACATGAAAAAAGCGACACGAGTTGGCAGCTCCTGCCCGTGGCATAGGGGTAATGTGAATTCAAATGTCACGGCTGACTGATTTTGTATGAGGAGACCGTAGCTACGCCTCTTCGTGAAGAGGTGTAGCTACGGCCACCCGAGGTCTCGATTTGGCTTTCATAGTATTGCTTTCGCAATAAAAAAAAAAATCACAACTCAAAATTAAGAAACAACTAGGCAGGGACCACCTCAAATGCTGCTCGAAAGAAAGAAGGTGCGAAAATTTTGACGAACGGAAAAGCCCAAACCAAATAAAGATGCTCCTGGACCGGATTTTATGTTCCAGCTAGTCCCATGGATGTTTCATCGTTATAGCTTCAGCGGTTCCTAGCAGCCAATAAAGCGGTGGCACGGCCGAACGAGAGAAAAGACGTCAGCGTTTAGCGTGAGCACTGCTTTCAGCAGTCGAACACGTAACAGGTACATTTCGACAGTCCCACCACCTACCTCCTCGAGGGATCTCATCAGGAAGGTAGTTAATGAAAAGGGGAACCTGTGGAGGCAAACAAAGCGGCGTTTGCGCATATCCGTGCTTGCGCTAACAGTTTCGAATGCCATTATGACACCGCATATTATTGCGGTTCGCTGGCCACATGAACCGATCACGGCGAATGCCATATAAATGTATTGTCCGGCGTCTAAAAATGGCGGATAAAGAATAAGATGACCAAACTTTGTTTCCGCCGTCTCTGACATTTATCTTTGTAGCTTGGATCATTTAATGGCTGTTTCGTAATCCAAACAATGTCTGCATTTACCCCCGATGTGGACAGAATAGCTATCTGAAGACTCGTACTTGAGGTGTCTGGATTCCGTTAAGCACAATGGGTGTTACCTAACCATGCTCATATGGGGTAGTAGGGGGCGTTTTGCGACATCGTCTCACTCGCATGCAATCCAGCCACGAAGGCACGCTGAAACTGAAGCAAGTGATGTTCTCACAGTATATGGCGTACAACCATTGATGATTACTGAATTTCTTATTAGGTTAGGACTTCCTTAAATAACTAGAATATTCTGTTGCATGATAATGTTAAGCTATATGCTATTACACAAGTGCCTGCCGCTTCTCGGTATACATCAGGCTCGCATAAGGCTAGATGGCGTTGAACTAACGGTTAAACAAATCTCATCAGCAGTGTGATCAAATTTTTCCATTACTCTTGGTCGCAATTTTTTTATATATTGTACGTGTCTATTTACCCTTATTATGCAACATAAGCAAATAGGGTGCATGCGGCCTCACTTGTGAGGAAGCGCTAATGCGAAAACTAAAGTAAACTTTAATGTTGTGTGGAGTCTTTGTAAGTCTTTCTCGTATAGTTATACGTACTGTGACCAGCCTTCTTCCATCCAACGGCCGTTTGTAATATTCGAGGCAATATTTGTGATCTGCACGCCGATGTACTGAACTCGTGATAAGAATTTCACATACCTCTTAAGGTACTTTCATAACCCTTGGCTTGAACAAAAATATACTTTGTATTATTTATTAGATTGTATGTTTGATTCCCATACAGCAGCTCTGAATGACACGGCAGTGCGTCATGAAATGTCAAATCGCCACTAAAAAAGTCATTGGTACATTTTCGTTTTCACGTTTTAGTATTCTTGAAAGCCCTGGTAAAAGCGACGACTTTGTAGCTTTTACGTAAGAGCAATTTATTTTGCTTTGAATTTCTCGCAGTTAATGCGAATAGCAGCGGATATTATACTGCTGGCAGTGAACACTAGTATAAGCTTTGCCCAGCGCCTATGTGCCTTAAGCGGAGAAGTGCAGAGCTTGTAAGCGTTGACGCGTCAGAATCCGGCATCCTTGATAACGGCCCTCATATTTTTGACAAGAGACTGCGTCAAGTATCTGTCTGCCTGAGCGTGTATCAATTTTTTCCTAAAGTACCCTTGAGAGACGCGGACCTATTTTATTTCGCAAGCGGAACTCGTCTGCCAACTGTTAGGGACATAGAGCGAGTGTGTTACGAACACAATAAGAATACTTCTTTGCTTTAAATCCCAGGAGTTGCATGGATTGTACATTCTTGCATCAATAGTGGGTCAGTGGGACCAGCTATCCTCGAAGAGTGCAGTGGGTTGTTTTCTAAGGCAGTGTGGGTGGTTTTGAAACGTGATGAAACATTCACGCGCATTTTGGAAGCTGGGTGCTGAGTTTCTTGCATACGCAGTCACGCAGTACTTCTTATCGGTAACAACAATGCGCTTTTAGTGTGAAAACTGTACATCTTTATTTTCGACCTGAACCACTTATTTTCTAATTGGTACAGCGACAGAAACTCGAGGTGTTGCGTAAGAGTGCCGCATTTCATTTTTGAAACATTACCTGTAAATACGAAAGAGCACTGAACAATAGTAGAGGAGGAGCCTCAGTTCACAAGCCGAGCTAACTTTTCGACAAGTAGACTTGTGTTCGTCTGGGAAGCTCAGTCATCACTGGCAGGGTGGTGATTCACTGGCGAATCATCATTCGCTTTTTCTTCTTCAACCTTTCTTCTTCGGTAGGAACGCCTTCCTCCCTGCACCCTCCCTGACTTTTCTTTTTCGCAAACAAAAGCGCTTTCAATTAAACCCCCGCACGTGATGATAGCGCTACCCAGACGAAGACAATTCCTCATGTCAAAACGTTGGTTGGGCTTGTAAACATAGACTCCTCTGCAACCTTTGTAGAGTGCTCTTTCACCCTGTATCCACCGTTTTTCGGTCGTTCTACCCTGCCCTTAAATCGCAGTATTAAAATTGAAAATCAGAAAATAACGGGCAGCGTCATACTCTGTACTCGCTATCTCAAATTAGGCCATGCACATGCAGAACAGACTTGAGCACCACCTGAACTTGTATCTTCAAGCAACTTTTCAAACAGGGCTAAAAAACTTGAAAAAAAAAAATAAAGTTATAGAGAACTGTCTTGAACAGATAAATATTCATTTTGACATATTCGTCGTACGAGCGTTTGAAACGCGACAACAAAATGTACAAGTACCATTGGTTCCCTGTGCTAGCTTAAGTTCTTCTCTAGTTGGGCTCTATATTGAAACTCACGTGCATCGTATAAAAGATGTCTTACAAGCGCACTTGCTGCTGCCAAGCTAAACCACAGTGTCCAGCTTAGGGCTTTTTTCATTCTAACTGATGACGTTATGGGTAGAGACAAACTATTTTCAGTAATTTAGTTCCATAATACGTATGCTCACGAACGGCCAACTATGGATAGGGATCCATTAGTATGCATCGGATCAAGCCCGATTGAAACAATCCGCTGAAGAATCGTGCCTGAGAAAAAAAAAAAAAAAGAAAGCACCCACACCAGAGAAAGGAATGCCATCCATGCAACGCTTCCCAGTATGGCACACATTCCAAAGTCACGTCTTTTTTTCTCGTGCTTTTCTTGTCCCGGAAATAGTTGCGTTTATGACCGCAAGCCGTTCAGAACACTAAAGGTAGACGCACAGAGTCTGTGCGCTATGAAAAGCAGGGCCTTTTTTTACAGCCCTATAAACGTGAAAGCGACGCTTCCTTTTGTGTTTGCAAGAAGTAGCACGATGAAGCATGTCTCCTCGATAAAGAAGTGTGGTATGCTTGGGGTGACTGCGAGAGAGGCTTTAGGGATGAGGTCAGCGCTTACGAGAAAATTCGCTACTCGCCGTGGGTGGATGACGTCGCACAAGTGGTTTTTAAACAGCAGGTTTAATACCTCAGCCGGAAGGAGGTTCGCCATAGGGTAAACGGTCAAAAAATTACCAGGCTGCCATAGGCGTTTCGCAGGATAAACTCTTCGTTTTTGCAAAATGTTCCTAGCGAAAATAAGGTTTCTTTTATTTTATTTTATTTTTTTGAAAAGTGGCTGCAGGGAGGACGGAATGTTTTTGGCCGCTACCAGTTGCATTTTAGAAGTTTTGTTCTGCGATGCGCTTTCTCGTTACCCAATTTTTTTTCCATCCCGTGATATTAATCAGGCCTTACCTCTGCGAGAACACGAACAGGCATTACCACAAAGAATAGAGAAAGTGGAGTTTAACAGCGCTGGTAAAATCACATTAGTCGTCTTAAAGAAATGTGCGAGTTTATTACTTTTTCGTTCGTTGTTCCGTTATTGCTTCTACGGAAATTTAGTTCCTCTGGGCGGGAAGGGCACGTTTACATGTTGTGAATTGCCGTTATAGTTGCACAATATACAAGTTTCCAGATTCTCTTGGAAGACGAGGTTTTCTAATGCGTCTTTACCTCTCAATTCCCTTCACGAGAGAAGACAATAGGCCTTATTCAGTTTAGCCACAGGGAGCCGCTGTTATAAGTTATCAGGAATCCCGACGACCCCGGTGTAACGCAGAATCCGTAGTGCATTTCGTTCCTCATTTCATAATCTCTCGACTTAAGAATTATACACACAAAAAATGAACGTAGAGTTTGAATAATTATCCTTTTGTTCACGTCTGCGTATTTGCTGCGGTCCTAATGCAGACCAAAATATTCCTTCTTCAAGTTGCAAACCTTTTGAGACAACGAAGCCAGGATCACAACGTGGAGCTTAAGAGCCTAAACTTTCACGGAAACAAAGTAAAGAAAAAAAAATAATGGAAAGGTTAGCCCGTCATGATGAGTCATCATGGCATAAAAATAGCTCCCGATCGGGATCCACGGGGCTTAAGCATGTGAAGCGAGCCAGCTATAATCTTGCAAACAGCACGCCCACAAGCCGGGAAAAAACAGAAGGCAATCAAAGATATAGTACACAAACATTGCTTCCCATCCCGGGGCCGAGAGCAAACTTGGTGCACGGGTTTTACCGCTCTCAGGGGCGAGCTGCTTTTCACACCCTGGCCATTGTTCTTATTTGCTTTACTATGCAAGGTTCGAGTCCCAGTAGACAGCGTTTCAAAGTGTATTGTTAGTGTGAGAGCCCGCCTGAAGGTCCGGTCACGTGGTCAAGACGCCAGTTGTATTCTCACTCCTGAATACTCTTTCCCTTATATTGTTTGGCACGCTTTCGAATTCCCTTGGGATAAGTCCGAGATGTGACGTGGCAGTGAAACTAGATGACATCACCCAGACGCAATGACCAATCAGAAGCCTCAATTGTTCCTTCTAGCAGTCTTTTGTCGTATACGTGCTTTCCGTTGACGTACACATGTAAGCCCTGGCCGTACCGAGATGTTTTCCGCCTCCGTTTCTCTTTGTTCACTGTAGCGTTTGCATATGAAATCATTACATCAACCCAACTGCGCCGTTAGCGAGGACTGTTGACTCCAAAGCAGGCGGATGTGACGTCCCTGTTCATGTGACGTCAACACGGGCGTTGGATCCAATAGGGCAGGGAGTCGGTTACAGTTTTGACGCTCCTCGGTTGCAGCTCTTCACAGACGTACGGCGGACTGACTGAAGAGTTGCGTCGTGGAGCGGCAAGGGCGAGAAGGCGGGCTAGAGGGGCGGTCCACGCCGCACAAAAGGCACGACCCCGAGCGATACGAGAATCAGAAACCGCGGCGCTCGCGTACCAGTCGGGACCTGTCAACGCGACCCGCAGGCTAGCGCCCCTTTATCGCCAATAATCGGATTCACGGAATACCACCAAAGCCCGAAAACTCCGCGTTAAGTGAAGAACGAAAACAAAACGAATACAACGAAACCGAATCTTCCGCATACGTCGAACCTGAGATCGACCGATCTTTGCACCTCTGTGCTTCGCAGTTTTTATAATCCTACAGTTATAATTTTGCCGACGATCTTCGAAGGAGGAAAATCAAAACAAAGATCTCGGAAGCTCTTTGTCACTTGTTTTCCTTCGCCGCGCCATCCTTCGCCGTCATCTTCGTGGAGGACACAACGTCGCTGATATATTTTCCAGCCTTCCTAAACGAGTGAGTTTTTCTCTTTTCCCACCTTGGATTGACTACTTTCCGGAACGCTAGCCGAGAGATCTTTTCCGGCTTGAGCTTACATAGATGGCTTTGCAATTTAAAACGTTGCCCGAGGAAATACGAGTTGATAAAAAAAGGTGCTGACGCCGGAGGAGTGAGAAGAAATTAAACTGTATTTTTATATTTATCCTGTTTATTAAGGCGGATGTATCTGTCATATTACGCGAGTGGTCGTTGCGGTCTAGCTGAAAAGTACATCTCATTATTATGCCTAGCGTACAGTGCGGCAAAGCAAAAATGCACGGTTGCAGAAATATTCACTTTATTAAAATTGGAATGGATTAAGCGTTCGAAACGACGGAGTCAGGAGCAGAGAAATTCTGCAAAATATAACATATTTTCATTTCCCTCCAAGGAATGTCTTAAAATATGCATCTCTTGAGTCAGCGCAGATGTTTTGTATAAGATCCGCAATGCGCATCCTTGGGTATCTTGTCTAATACAGCTGGCATTGAGATACAAAAACTTGGGTGAACTAACCCAGTGGTTCAATGCTTAACATATTCAACTGCTCATTTTATAGACGTTGCTTCGCAAACCGCCGCGTCCGATACGTTTCAAGGGATGCGAAACAAGATTCACTGGAGAACCTTAACCCTTTGTAGAGTAAAACTTTCCCGTTTTGTTGCATTTTTTTTTCTCGTTCTGCAGTCCTACAACCATGTACAAATCAATAAAGCCGGCGGTGCATTTATATTGAACCGTAACGTGAAAATAGTCCATCAGGGGCCGTAATCTGTAAAAAGCCATTTTATACTCTCAATCAATTACACTGTTTGTGATTGGTCACTATTGTTTGACAGAGTAGTTGCGACTTTATAGCGCCAGTGTCAAATGCTCGAACTATTTTCTCATTGGCGACCGGCATGCCACACGACATTGGCTGCCTACCCCAGCGAATGTTTAACCGGACTGTGCGGCAACTGTCAAAGGCTATGGTCAAAGTGGGTACCCTCTTAGTTGTGAGATTCGTGATTATTTGCTGGATACCTTAGTATCACGGTGCTGCTACGCGGACATCAATTCAAATTAAGCAAAAAATTGGATATTCATTGAACATGGATTCCTGATACATTACAGCCTTAATATTAAGTTTGCGTAGATTGCGTAAGGACCTCTTTGACCGCCACGATTTATAAAAACGAATTGAAGTATAAAACATTCGTTATTTTGGGTCCTGGAGGCTCCAAAGCTGTTAGTGCGCTTTTGAAGGCATTACTTTATCTTGGACTAGTCACAAAAGATACCTCTCTGCATGGTTCACTTTTCTTTATTGCATTATTTACCTCAAACAGCACATTGATTCAGCTGATAACATATCGCGTTAACGACGCACATGTTCAGAACCCCCATTCTCTTCCCAGAACACCGCATTGGTGCAGGCAAAGGTTTCCCTAGCGTTTCTATTAGCTCTCACTTTGGGCTCCTGTGATAGTGTTTTAGCACGCTTTAATAGGTGCAAACACGAAGTTTCTGCCTATGGCGAAAACCCAAATAGAAAGAAAGCTGATTAAGGGTTATTCGTTGGAAAGGCTGGGGCGCATGCATCATCACTCGTTCAAGAGGAGAAAAGAATTCGCCAGGTATACAATACCTGCATGATTTTCCTCTTCCTCGCACACTACAACTAACAGGTTCGAACAGTGATGCCGATGGGAAGAATGATCAGGAAGGTGCTATCCCCTTCAAAATAATGTGCCAGATATTCATTTTAATTGGTAGTAAATCGACATACCAAAGACAAAAGGGCTAAAGAGTCTCACGTGTCAAAAACACTGGCGAAATTTTCTGATGCGTCCGCAATTATTCTGGTCACATTGGGATGCAAAACCCGATTACACCGGAAATAATGTTTATTTTTTGCAGCAAATGGAAATTGTTGTGCTTTTTGTACCATAATAGGAAAGGGTGGCTACCTAATCTAATTACTTATTGAGGAATTGAAGCTTGACGTGAAATTCAAAAATGATTACTTTTGAATTCGCATGAATTGCCCCCTGCCAAAGATTTATTCCCTGTGCAAGACAAATAATTACAAAATAGAAATAAATACTACACTTGCAGATTACGTACTATTCATTAACAAGGAAACAAAGCTTTTACTTTCTTTTGAAGGCAGGTACCAGGAAAAAACTCGAGCGCCTTCTGAAACCAAGTGTCATTTAATGAGGTTATAAATAGAAACCTCACAGCCTCAGGTGCTGCAAGCAGGAAGCTTATTCTTCGGTTCAAACATCGCTCACTGTTCATGTTTTAGTCCTAAAGCTGCATGCGTCTGACCGTAAGTCTAAAACTCCCTCAGGAGAGAGCTGATGATCGCGCCACCTTTCCCTGCAACAAGGAAAATTGAGAAAGGTACCTGCTACAGCAAACGTCACTCTAAATCTTCTTTAAAGCCAGGCCAGGTGGGAAGGAAATTAAATTTCACAGCTGTCCAAAATCAAACCGCTGCTACAGAAAGTGTCCAATTAAGCCCACCGTCAGAAGCGCTTTTCTCGTCCCAAGAAAGCACAGAAAGAGATGCACTACACGACTGTGCTATCCATCAAGCCAAACGGAGGGAAAACCTCGACTGCGATGACAAAGTCACGGACTCCGGATCAGGGGGACCTTATAACGCGCACGAGAGGGACCGTTTCAATCCACTAGTCGCGGAAATTAAGCGACTCGACGAAGACACATGCCGTGGGATAGCCGAGGGGATAAAGAAAGTGATGTTGGGAAGGAAAGAGAGAGAGAGAGAGGCCAGGAGGAGCTGAGAGGTGGAGCGGAGTTGGAGAAGGACCTTCATCTGTCGTCCTTCTTCCCACTCGTCTCCGCTGCCTCCCCTACTTATTTCCTCCTCTGTTGACAGAGCGGTCGAGGCTGCGTCGCTTAATTAGCCCAGCGCGTTTGCTCGAAGCGACGAACGCGACGGGCGCCCATAAATCACGAAACGGCGTGGCCTGAGCGACGGCGTTGCTATTTGCTTGGAGATAAGTGTCGGCTGCTTTGCACATACGCTTGCCGGCCAGTGGATTGGCGGTTGCAGGGTGGAGTCAAACCTGTTGACCGCACACAGCATAACGGCTTGGTACTCGAAAATCAGGACTTGCATAAAAGAAAAAAAAAAAGTCTGCAGACGATAAACAAAATGTCGTCAGCGGGCAACAGTGCCAAACAGGGGTTTAAAATAATGGCATGCGGACTAAATACTAGGTTCCTCGTTTTCTGTTTACAAATAGAGATATTTGGCTAGGGTAGGTGGAAGGACTGAAAGAAAATAGACAGGAGTAGGGATATAAGAAGATATCACCTCAGTCTAACCATGCCAGAAAAGCACATGCTTCGTTAGCTGGAGGTTTACTGATATAACAGCACCGCAGCATTGCACCAGAAAGGTAAAACGCAAAACCTGGCTATGCTGCAGGACTTATCCCTCTATATTTCGGCGTTGTCCCCTGATTTGTATTGTATCCTCCTTTCGAGCGGTCTAGATGATCGATATGAATTACGCACTAGCTGTGCGCTCGCTGCACCACAATCATTGAAGAAAAAAACGAAACTAAAACAAATTGACGCTTGCATTAATATGAATGCCTAAAATGTGTTACGTCGTTATTTCAGGAAAGTCATCCGTTTCAAAACATCATTACTGCCGGCATTACCCAGTCGGAAAAAACTACAGAAAATTTTGTGCGGTTTTTGACGGCAAACTTGTGACAACAGAACGTTCTGTAGTAACATCAGAAATTTCTGTAGTTACAACAGGAAAGTGCTACAGAACTACAGACAACAGAAATATACTACAGAAAAACTACAGAACTACAGAAAAGTACTACAGAACTACAAAAAAATCTGACGTTTACGACACAACTACATTACTTTTCGTCGTATTTTTGACAAGTTTCTGTAGTTTTTTTTTCGACTGGGTACCACTTGAGTCGTAGGCTGCCACTATTAATAAAATTCCAGTTTTAGAGTGTGCCGTTTTCCTTCAAAGGCGCATAAAGCGGGCTGGTGGTTGCGTACAGCCGGATGCACAGTTTGGGGGAAACGTTTTTCGCGTACGCTGCCTCGTGCTCCAGCTGAAAACAGAAATATATATTTTACAACTGTCTACATATTGATAAGCATGAAGGCATCTGCAAACAAAATATTTTAGTCATCGCACACCCTCCTCTCTTTTGTACTCAACCTTTTTGTTTGTGCAGCTGGTTATTTTCTTACCCGATTTCGATGAGAAATGAGCTTGAAGTCTTTTGCATAGTGTGTTTACGTTCGAGCGGTTTATTGTAGTTTCTCCCTATAACTATGTATAGAGAAAGTACAGCCACAGTTCAGGTTTGGAACCTGCTGCTGAATGTTATTGCTAATGGCATTCTATTTTAAGTAAGAATAAATAATCGATTGAATTGAATTAAAGGGAATCAAGGAGGCATATGTGTCGAAATATTTAGTTTTCAGCCACCTACCGACTGGTGCTTATTTGTTGCTGGTAAATAACTTGAGCTTTCAGCTACTCTAAGCATATGTTTTCCAATAAAATGTTTTCCGCACAAAAATAAAGTTTGGATAGACGAAACAAATAGCATTTCCTATGTTGTGAGCGCAAGTGTTCGTGAAACTGTGCAAACGTCTAGCGGCCGATGCACTCTGTTGCATCGGTTTGTTCTTCACCACAGTTCGATGTATATAATGCATACACTTGTTTTCAAATACACTTTGTACTTTAACCATTCCTGCTAGGGCCGCTAAAAGGAAGCTGACAGTACTGTAAAAAAAAAAAAAAAAATAGGCTTTGACTAGTCTAAGTGCAACCACCAGGATTTTGGATATTACCGTTACTTAGTGACTTGCCGTCATGGCATAATTTCAGCCGATGCAAAATGCAAAGACAGCCAGCTGCTTGCTTCAGCTATCAGTAATCTGCAAATAACGTCTGGATGAGAAAGAGCGGAGAGAAAGAGAACTGAGAGGCCTGTACTATCGGAGTAATACATACTCTGCAGTGAAGAACACATTGATTGCGCAGTATACCTACCACTGGAAGAGCGCAGGCTCGTCAGTTACACGCGCACAGTGAAATCAGTGGCTATACATTTTAGCAGCCCGGCGAGGTTCGAGCGTTTTCCAAGAAGTGTACATCTAGCGGCGAACGCCAATATACTGCTGCGGCGAGATTGGAATGTTGCAGCGGGCTCAGATACGTGTCTTTAGATTTTCCGCTTCAAAGCAGGCACTATATCTCTCATCGTAACGTTGGTGTCTGCCGAGTCCTGCAGCAGGGAGATGGCAAGATAACGATGTCCAGCGTATTACACACAGAAGAATAAAGTAAACGGACCTGAAGATAACCCAGCACAAGTACGGATAATGGAAATTCAAGCAGAAGAAAGCCGCTGTTTATTAATAGTATTTGCGCAGCCCATCGCTGTTGCGATTTCGTTTCGGCGTGTGCCTGAACTTAGGTACAGGTTTCCTCTATAGGCACTCGCTTCAACTTCGAGTAGCAGTGCTTTGACTCGACAATCATTCACATTTCTGCACGTTATATAAAGCTGAGCGTTTAGTAATAGTTTGATTTTTTTTTTCATTCACAACAAAAATACCAGTGCGTTGACTCGGCATACAGATCTCTGCACGTAGTATAAAAGCCGAGCGTTTGATAATATTTAGCATTTTTTCAGAACGAGAAATAAAAATATTTTATTTTCAGTACGTTACATTCATTGCTGTTGGTGTGGCAGTATGAGTGTCCCATACCAAATGTATTCATTTCGATGTAGTCTCAGGGAACTGGTATTATTGAATAGAAGCAAATAGGGCGCTTTTCAGCATAACAGATGCAGCTTAGCTCGCAAAGCATAAGAGGATTATGTCTTCGGAGTGTCCTTCGATGGCAGCCAGTAAAACTACGACGCCTGAAGCCATAAGACACCAGTGCAAACCTATAGGCCTCTCAGTAGCTCATCAGGTGTTGACCAAATATTTAGCAGTCCATCTGAAGTGATATATCATGCAGACAGTTTCCTGTTTTAACAAATTACTTCTAAAGTGTTTGTGTTAGCGATCGTGTATGTCAGTGAATGCCTCAATTTCTCCCGCACACTTTAAAATGCCCTAAATGTAAAACCATATGGCTGAAGTGAAAAAACTATATTTATATTCCGTTAATAATGCCAGACGTGAAAATTAATCGACTGCCCTGTAGGGACAACGCCAATGTTTCGTTCTGAAGGTGTAACTAGTGATAGACTAGGACGGATGTTGCCCGGGTGGGTTTTGAGATTGCGTGCTGTCGTGGTGAAGGCTTATTCTGCTATCTCTAATCCGCGTTCTACTTCATCGCTATCATCGCCATAGGCCATCGGTGAACAGGTGTCAAGTGGCAATATATTGTGCTAAGCCAACCGGATGCGGTCGTATCGGCTGAGGCGCGGGTAGCTACTAGCTACCTAGGCCTAAGCCGAGCTTAGCTTTCGGCTTCAATGCGTCCACACCTTATCAGCCCAAAATTTCGAAGTCCACAATATTGCTATCAACTAAATTACATCTCTGAGCTTGAATTTTGTAAACAAGTTTTTCTTTTATTTGCTGAACCCCGCATGCTGCGCTCCAGGTGCATTCTGTTTTCGCCTACACCTAGCTACACCAGCCAATACCCAACAATACATTGTGGCAAACTTCTATCTGCGTAAAATGTTTTTGTTTTTGTTTTTTTGCTTTGGGACTTGAGAGTCAACTACCGGCAGGTGAATTACTTTCGATTGCCTTGCTCTTCATGTTTGCTCACTAACATCAGAAAGTAGGTTCGAACAGTAGATGAACGGTTAATTGCGCATTACCCTTTATTTCAGTTCGTTCATTTTCAATTGAATGCACTCGAATATTCATAACTATTCTACATGGAAAAACGGATGCATACATACCTTATCAGATTGTTTTTTATTCGCGCCCCAAGGGTATTGTTATGAAAAACGCTTTAGAGATTTTCCCGGTTTGAGCGCAGTTTATCACGATTTCCGCTCTTTTCAGTGAAGCACCCGTGACAGAAAACGTAAGTGCTTCATAAAGGAGTACCGGTACATTGCAAGAGCAGAGTACACAATGGTACCACGAAGTACAACATCGCAGTACATCAGTGTACCAGCAGGATGACTCAAATAGAGAAAAGTGCAAGAGGCAATAAAAAACGCTCTTAAGGTCTACGGAACTATACGGCCTCGGCGGCATCTTTTCGATGGAGGCGAAAAGCAAGGCGCCGCTGGGCTGTGCGATGTTAGTGCACGTTAAAAAACCCAAGGTGGTCGAAATTTCCAGAGTCCTCCACTACGGCGTCTCTCATAGCCTGAGTTGCTTTGGAACGTTAAACCCCACAAACCAAACCAACCAACCAACACGTTTACAACTTGCAATCAACGCCCACGTTTCTCTTCTGTGTTTTGTCCTCCGTCTCTTATTTACTTCTATTTGGTACCTGAGTTTCTGATTGGTGCTGTTTGTGCGACGGGTAGATAGAGCGAGTGCAATAGGAAGCTCAGAACATTTCCTTCTTCTGTTTGTCGTTCTTGCCTCTTTGGATGACGCAATACTCTTCGGTACTTACACACATCGGCAAAGTATACCACTTTTTACCGAAGTCCAGAATAGAGACGACGAACTCGCCGATCGATAATAAGCAAAAGGTATAGTGTGTACAGGAAACACGTGATAGGAAAGTTGCACATAATACTTGCTCACGAACAGCAGAAGTTGATGCCCCACGTAAATATCAAGTAGACTACAGAAACCCAGCGCGTACCCGCTTATATACCAATACTGTTAGTGGCAACTGCGCTGGCTACAAGCCAGGGTGGCGAACTATACAATGTGCTAGATATGCTTGCGTATGTATTTCGGTTACTCTTTCTTTGCATATGCTAAGGCTCTAGGTGTGATTTCCTTTCGGCCCTCTTACTGAAGCATTTCATATGATTTTGGCGGTGTCAGCAAGGGCATTGCGTCAGATTTCGTTCTTCTGTTCTCTATATCTTTTTCTAGTATATCTCAATGCCACAACATTTTCTTTGATGTTTGCAATGTTGAGAAAGAGATGGAACTACTACTTTTATGACTTTACGCAAAAAAAAAAAGATGAATTTTAATCAACATCGAAACGCTGTTTTGTTTCGCCATAAAAGCACTCTCTATGCCGGGTATTACTTTGCCGAGATAACTTCATAAACCTAAGAAACGCCCACGACCGGACAGTGAATTTGAAGCCACCGCGAGAAACCGCCATCATCTGGGATTACCCACAAAGGCAGAGGAATGCGCTTTGAGTGGACGTGAATGAAAGAGATTAGTAGGCTTCTAGGACGCGGTGACTGGATTAGCAAATGTATCCATGGAGATTACTAAATAGCTTAAACTCGGCCGTTCCTTTGTTCCCCTCGAAAATAAGAATAGTAAAACCAGCTCTTCCTTGATTGGCTAGATTTCTTTTGCTTTTGCTTTAGATTATGACGTACAGCCTTGCGCCGTGAGCATTAGTTGTCACGGGCTTATTATGCAGTGCGGCTTCTCTTCTGAAAGCTGGAGTGCTATGATCAATTCTAATCCCCTTAGCTCAACAGATGTGGCTACTTTAAAGCAATGGGGTCGGAACCGGGTTCCAGCTTGCAAAGCGCCAGGGATTACAAAAACCCTCTTTGCTGGCAAATATTAAACACAAAACCAGGGCTCATCTCGAGATGCAATATTTCTTTTTTTTTCTTTTTTTGCTGTGTCTCGCTTTCACTTCCCAGCACGTGCATGATGTGCAAATTTCGATGCTAATGAATTAGCCTTCTGTGGGTAATCCTTGTATCTTTAATACTTTATTTTTCTATTTCCCCCTCTAAGCTCCACATCCGCTAGCGCCTCATTCGATGTAAAAAGGGCTAGAACTAGGTGGACCCTTGATATGTTCAAAGCACAGTTGCCAGTTTCGTCAAATGAAGCAATGCTAACCGCGTAAACCATTCTTACTCCCTAGAATAGAATATTTAGGGCTGAGCCAAAGCTGCCTGCATCATTTCTCAAGGTCTCTTGATTGGTGAGACATTCAACTTGTTAGCAAGCGTATGAATTAAGCGCACACTGGTTCCACGAAATATCAGCACGGGGTTATGTCGACATAAATTGAAGCAAAGAATTTAGGTGGACAGGTCCCGAAAAAGAAAAAGAAAACTTTTTATAGAATGCGCAAAGCGTATGGAAATGATTATGCGGGACGCATAATTGAGATCCTTCTCCGGGGACGCTGGCCCTATCTCGAATTAAAAGCTATAAAACATGCGGCCTACATTAAAGCCCGCACATATTTTTTTTTATAATTGTTTCCTTGCAAGGCTTCTTGCCGCAATATTTTTTTGGTTTGGTACTCGCTTTGCTAACGGAGGCGTTGCTCATAAATACTCAGGCCCGTATATTATCTCGCGTACTTTGATCAAACAATCAGCCACAGCCACATGAAAGGACATGCAGCAGATACGCATGGGATCCACTACTTCCTTCAAACAGTTGTGAATTCTATTTGTATTGTCATATGCGGAAAGAAGACTTGGGCTTAGAAGCAGAGAAAATGAAATCCAACTAACGGTTTGATGTTTGAGTTTAACTGCTCTTGCTTGTCATAAATCGCGCTCTTCTCATGTCTGAGGTTATCTCAACTCTGGCTGTCCTAGTGACAAGGATATGCAGATTCCATTGCAATTTATTCACTCGTGCGGTAAGACAGAACTAAGAAAAGGAGGAAATCCAAATCGATGAAACAATCTCCTTCCTTTGGTGTATTTAGTAAATCAAAAATATTTCTCTATTAAATTGAGACACCAGGCTTAATTTGGTTCGTACGACGTAAAATCCAGAGTACACTCAAGTATGAGCGACGCTGTAGTGCAGTGATGGGAAACATTAAAACCACGAATGATTTCTACCACGAGCTGAAACATCAAACGCCAGTGTTTGCACTGATTGGGGTTAATCAGAATTTTTTTTTTCGAAAGGTTAGTGTTGTGTAAATTGTGCCTGCTTGTAAAAAGGTGATGCCGCTGTCTTTCTTTTTTTTCAATAGTAACGCATTCCTGTCCGTCTTCCAATTTCTTAACTAAACCTCACTATTCCATCATTCATACTCATAGGTAGATAATGGCACAAAAAAAAGATGTGGCCGCTACACCATCATGCCCACATAAACTTCAGTCCATTTGCCGCTTATGAATGCTATATCAGCGGGTTTCGAACCACGGTTTCTACTCAAGTGCAGCTTTGACCTAATATCATTGCAGCAACGACATAACATTTGACAAGCGAGATTCATACTTCGACATCACTTTAAAAAGGTTTCTTATCTCAAAGGCGTCATAATTCAAAATGCGCAAATATTCCCGATTCGTAAAACTGAAACTTCATATTTATATAAGCCAAATAGAGCATATTTACGCAGTGCAATATGACCAACCTTTTTCAGTGTCGCTGCCTCTGCACAAAGTGTCCTTGCCGGTAGGCTTAAAAACAGGGAGTGAATTCTCAGGTACTGCTATCTTACCGGTAAAATGTTTTCCGAGTGTGTGCGTTCATTTTGAAATATAAATAGATAACGTCAGCAGCAAATAATTAGTGAGCGCTGCGAAAGAATGCCTACATCAGGACCTGATCTTCGTAGTTTCACCGTCAGCTTCCAGCGAGTCGACAGCGGGTTGACTCGAATCAACCAATTCATCGGCCTGGTGTGAAACTAACCTCGCTGATTTTTGACAGCGGCTTCTTTAAGTAGGAGCATATGAGACAAAGAAGACCGAATACTGCATAACCTTGTCCAGTGTAGACCTTTACGAGATCGCGTATATTATGAGCCAGCTGGGGGACATTATGAGGCAGCTGAGCGACACTGTAAGGTAGTATCAGAACCATACTGATGAGAACTGCATACTGTTTGGAGGCATTGTAAAATCTGGTGCTCGACCTATGTTCCGCGCGGAAATCATTTTCCCTAGAGCGCCACAGAAACTAAGGCTATTTGGCGATTGTGTTCTCATAAAACGGATAGAATAAAAGAACCCTTTCCAATGATGATGGAATATTGCCAAGGCGCAGTATCCAAACACAGCGAAATAACTGCACGCATAAAAAGCTTCCGGCTGAAACCATGAGTTAGTCCTTAATTTTTTATATTAGATATCAATCTCAGTAGCCATTGCTAATCAGTATACTAAGTTAGATGCAGGAAAGTATTACGTCGTTTGCAATAACTAATATAAATCACAGCTTTCTTTTTTCGTCCTTAAAAAGAAAATTCAGGGAAGCTGATGACAAACACCCCGGACACCGGATGAAAGAGTATTCGTTCGCTTTACTCGTAGGATCATTCATCGCTACATGCGCAACAGTCGCGTAGCAGAATGCAGCACTCGCCTTTCATCACTTTAGTCGCCTAAATGTACTGAATTTTTTTTTTTTTTTACTAGAGTGGAAAAGTGGGCGCGCGAGCGAATGCCTTGAAACCTTTTTACTCAAAATATGACCCATAATCCTTTCCCCAAGCAGCGACCCTATGACCACCACAGGATGCGTCAGCACATAGGCAGGAAACGAAGTCGGGCCGGCCGCATATAGCGTACCGTTGCGACCCGAAAGAGTGCGCATAAACAAGTTGGCAAGGAGGTGGAACAAAACGACCCGCTCCGTTTCAGCTGTTCGAAGCGAGGAGACTAAATTGAGTTATACTAACCCAATCTACCGGTCGGCATCATCACTGGACGCCGTTTGCCTGCCACGTGTGTGGACCGTTTGAGGCTACAGTGAACCATGGAATAGGGGAAAAGTTTTCCTGTCCTCCACGCTAAGTTATATAATAGGGAGTCTGTGCTACGAAGCTTTGTTTCCTTTCATATGTCCTTTGTTTTATGCGTGAATACTTTTCGTGCAGGATTGGTAGTTTGTTTAGCTTGCGACACTTGATACTGGGTACACCGGCTTTTTATGAAGTTGTGGACTCAATGCAGAAAAAAATAACAAATATATTATTTTGATAAGAAATTGCACGAGATTCTATGTTAAGTGGGCGTTCACTTTTCTTTGGTAGCAAAGGTTTCCTAAACATCTGCCTCCAAAACATGCGTTTCTAGCTGGCGCCACCACATAAGGAGTACCAATTAGATTTTCTGCACTAGGCTAGTTTATTCTGTTCTTATATTTTAGCCATATTTTTTTTATTATAACGGGAAGTTGACAACTATTTCCTGCATGCTTATAAAACTGGAAAATATGCCTACTCCTCAAGGTCTTTCTCTATCTTAGCCTCAGCACTAAGAAAATGCTTATATACTAGCGTGAATTTTAGGCACACATGTGCGTGTATGCGGTTCGGCTGCCGGGCAACATTACAACACTTGTAGTGTGGCTAAAAAGAATAATTTATTTAGGGCTATGCATCAGAACACGGTATTTTTTGCCCTCTCAGAATATGCGCTTCGTAAAAGACCACTTACTTTCTTTCTGCAGTGAGAGGGAGATATATTACGCAAGGCAAAACTAAGGAAAGTGGTAACTTCAGTGTCCCAAAGGAGGGCTGGCTTCTGAATTT
This sequence comes from Amblyomma maculatum, assembly GCF_055883805.1. Classification (NCBI taxonomy): domain Eukaryota; kingdom Metazoa; phylum Arthropoda; class Arachnida; order Ixodida; family Ixodidae; genus Amblyomma; species Amblyomma maculatum. The sequence continues at coordinate 75,505,409 of NC_139354.1, forward strand.
CCGAATTTACTCCGCTCACGCATAGAGTACAGAATAAACAATTATGCACACGTAAAGAAAAAGAAGGTCACATTCATTTAGGGGGAAGAAGGAGATGTGCAAAAGATCGCAGTACCTAAATTACATCCTAAATTACACAGGTTCGAAACAGAACATGCGTGGCAGAGTTGTGACCGAGTGACCCTACGGACAATAAATACGAAAGAGGTTTAAAACAAAATGGTACTTTGATAATACAAAGCATAAAAGGCGTCGTGCAAAAATACAGCAAGAAAGCACGCTTCCTTTTGCTTTTGATGGCGCTAAGAGCATGCTTTTTGTCCAAAACGTGTCTTTGTTTGACTAGGCAACGCCTTTTCTGGGACACGAAGTGGTACGTCGGAGCACAGCCGCGGCAACCCCGGGTCGTTGCTTCTTGTTTCTGTTTGTACTCCGTAGGATCGCTTTTTCGAAGAGGCGGGCATGCCACAGGTACCCAAGGGAACGTTAAAACCTTCTGCACTCACCAGATGTAGTCAGGTCGAAGCAAACAACGCCCAAATGCAACCGTCACGGCTGCAAACGGCGCTTATCTCCACCGGCCACACCAGGTTACGCTCCGTGACCCTGGACACGACGTCGGTCATCCACAATTAAGTGCAGTCTCGGCTAAAACTAAGTGCTGAAGGCGACGCGAAAGGTATCTGCCAGATGCAATGCTCGACCAGCTCTGCTCTTCGAGGTGGCGAAAAGAGTCGCTTGTTACGTGCATTGTTCAGTTGCTTGGCAGCTCAGATCAGATGGCACAGTGGCTTCTTCAGCTCACATAGTCCTATGCTCCCATATACAGATAAAAATTTGGGAATTTTCAGAGGTGTCCTTATCCCACCCAGCCTTAGCTAGCGCGCCGAATGTGCTTCATGAAACTAGGAGATGAAATTCAGTGAGATTCTAAAACGCCCAATATGAAGGCCGCGGAAACGAAAATGAGGTTACTTGAACCACCTGACTCGTGAAGGCGAGAGGGAATAAATGCTTTCCCGTAAAATGAGTTCAAGGGACTTTCTTGCAGCTGTGAACAGTTTACAGGTTCATTTTCATGAGGCAGGTGATTGAGGAAGCACAATAAGAAAAGTATATTTCAGTAGTTGAATTCCTATAATAATAAAATAAAAGGCTAGGCATATTCACTAGAGAATTGATTGACTGTTATCGAGAAACAAAGCCTCAAAAAATCATGCAACCTTATTATCAGAACATAAAATTTGATCGAAAGACAAGAGTGAGCTTCGAGAGTTGTCTACTAAGACAAACTGACGCTGTAGAAAATGTGGCGAGGAATGAAGAACATACTGGGCTTCAAACAAAAACAGCAAAATAAGTTGGCTGTATTACATTCTCACGCCCACCGTTTCATTCGCCGACACCCATTAATGGTCGCACTCTCGCAAGGAGGACAAACATCGCAGAAATCAGTTTAAAAACAACTCGTTCGCTGGAGTTCTGTAGCACCACCTCTGTAGTAGGCGACAGTATCACTCTTCCATTTGAAGGGGAAACTACAATTGTTTCTTTGTAGTTGGTCATCAGCGCTGATAATAGCCATCCTGCTCGACGCAATTGGCTGCCTTGCTGAATGCAATATCTTATAACTATGCATTCGAAAAATGTCACTGCTAGAAGGCGTCGATGCATACGAATCCAATACCTCAGTTGGCAAACCCCCGCAGCGAGACCTTTTCCTCATACTTCAGTTTCCTTTCGCGTTCTCTCTTTCGGCGGAATATTGAGAGCCTTTGCTGAAGAGGTTCTTGCCATTTGCATGCGGTGATAATCCCGCTTTATACAAAAGGGCAGAGATATGTTATTCAGAAGCCCAAAGCTAGAAAACGCCTTTAAATATTTGGGGAAAAATGAAATGAATGTAGGCAATGAATGAATGAAATGGATGTAGGCAGAAAGGAATATTGAAGATGTTTCTGTATGCTGATGTCTGACCTTGGTACTTCAAGAGGAAGGCATAAATGAACGATGCCCACATAAGTAAATGCTCCACATTAACCACGTTTAGTCAAAGCTGACTTATCAGTTAAATATTTCCGAGCCTCTGTGTTGTAATAATCCTCCGGGTACATTTGAAACTGTTTTACGACTAGCTGTCCCTTGTGCAACAGCGTTTGTGTCCGCCATTTCTGTTATTGTTGCGCCATGGAACAGCCCTCACCCTCACCCTGTTGTGTTAAACCTTTTTCTTACCTAGTCTTTATAATCAATAAGACAGGATGTATAATTTGATTAAAGCGCATAACTCTGGAGGCGAAATATGTTCCGGTACTAGCTCCCTACGATAAGATGACCCCCCCCCCCCCCCCCCGCCCAATGTTTTTGGACCTGATGGCTCTAATATCAGCCCTGAACTTTGTTAATCATTCCTTCGCTTTGCAGTAGTTTGCATTTATTTTCTTTTCAGGTTAGAAGGTTAGAAAAGCACTAGCTGTAGCGTGCACTGGTAGTAGGGCAAACCTGAGCAAGGCGGTAAGGGGGGGGGGGGGGGGGTTGTTCTAGTAGAACAGCAGTAATAAAAATGCTTTTAAATAGTAGACAAATAAGCTTTTTTTTTTTTTCACGTGTTCCGCGCAGCACCATAAATGCCGCAATGTTCCTTTTGCCAACACTGGGGCGTGCAGAGTGCGAAAAAGGGCTCGGACGGGGTGATAAACAACGTCAGTTCCCGTGCTATTGCCCGAGTTTCTCACCTTCCCCGCGGAAATACCAGCGAAAACATGAACACTGCGAGGCACTAGTTATGAACTGATATTTTTTTATGCGACAAGAAAAACACGCCAGAAGTATTCGTGCGTCCTAGTGTCTATTTATCCGAAGCTCCTCATGGGTTGCGCTTTTTCGAACGGCCAAGCAATGTTGTGAAAGACGCGCTTACATAGACAGAAATATGCACCCCGATGCTTTAGGATGTCGTGAGTTTTCGGAAGATATTACAAGCAGGATCCCTCGAGCATCAATAAATAGTTTGTTTGCGACGTTGGTATACCTATAGTAGAAAGCGGGCACACGCATGAAAGCTATAAGCTATTACTTCTTGTAGCATATTGCTTAGTGAGCTACTTCATTTTACATTATTTATTTCAGCGAAACCATAAGCGTTAGGAAAACTTTAATATATCATTTTCACATCTTTTTCGGCTGTTCTCTCCTATTTAGTGGGTTGAAAATGCTGTGCTGGCTCATCCACGCTTTACTGTCCGCACTATTTTTGGTTTAGCGCAATCTTTTCGCAGTCTATCTTTGACATATAGCACCGCTCGGCATCATATCTCTACCGAAACGTTACTCTCAATACCTCGCACCGTAATATGTATGTGTGATAGGACTGCCTAATAATAATCAGCACATCCGCAGATGCACTTCGATCTCAATAATCTTTTGGTTTCCTCCCATTTATTCTAAAGTTTCTAAGGTTATTCTAAAGTTTCTAAGGTTAAAGTTAAGTTATTCTAAGGTTTTTTTATGCCGTTCCGAACTACTAGGTACGGACGAATGCAAAACGCCACATCTTCGCTACGCATAGCACATTAGGCCATTCCCTACAATACGCTTATTATAGTACTTTTCAGTATACAACAGGTTTCCGCGCAGCAAATATGAAAAGGCACCTCGGTTGCCTCTGAACCGCAGTTTGCAAGCGTAGGACGCACCCTTACCTTACGATTTCTCTAAAAACTTTAATATTGCAAAATGCATAACAACAGGTTAACAGCTGTATCCTAAAACATTTCGCAACTGCCTAAAAATTGAAAATGATGTTCAATAAACCTGAATTTGTGAAAATCCGGTGCACTTCTATGAAATCGACAGATACCATGCAGTTTTCAAATCAGACAGCAAACACAAATGTACTCCGCGTGTTTCAGAAACTGCCGAGTATAACGACTACTTGCGGCGATATTATTATACTTTGCTGACTTTGCTATGATAGTTATCATAGATCATTACAGCTCCTCATAGCGTGTCATAATGCATCCCACGAATGAGCTGTCAATGAAATATGTGTGAAAGTGTGCTTGTTTGGTTATAAAGATAATACTCTGCTACGTAGTGGTCGCCACTTGACGAAACACGGGATGTTCACAATGCCCCATCACTGTGGGACAGTTGAGCTAATACTTTTGCTGAAAAATAACCTTTTAGGCACAACATAGTATCCAATATTAGGCAATGGAAACCGAAATACTCTAGATTGTACAAGAAAACTTTTTATTCAAGCTAACCATGTTAATGGGCGATTAAGGCGTATGAAAGTGTTCCTTTCGCGCTCTTCATATCGCTTGTATTTTGTCGCTTAAAATTACAATTATATTTTCATGTAATATTACCTTAGTTTCTTTTGGCAAACGTTAACAACTTCATGTTGTTTTACTGTAATGTACTGACTATGCAGCCGCTGTTCTTCCTTGCTTATATGCCAATTGGTTCGCTTAAGGCTCCATCAAGCAGTCTCTAATGACAGGTTTTTCCTCGTACCTCCTAAATTACGTGCATTGTGCTTAATGCAAATAATATTCTATTCAATTCAAATTGCTATTTTTTTCCTTCCCCAACACCAGTACTGCTATAGGAACCATTCAGAGAATTATTCATACAAAGCTACCTCGCGAAAGCTGCATCCGCTGTATGCCCAAAAATATCGAGCGCCTTCTTTTGCGCTTGTGGCTAACCTGAAAAAGAAATGCTGAGAGAAAGTAGACAACGGCGGCTATATGTTTCCCTTATTCGCCATCCGCGAGATTAGGCGATGCATGGCACCGCGCCGTTGTGACGCAGGCAATCGACGCAATTGGATCGCACCAAACCCTTTGCGAACCCACGCTCGGCGAAACCTATAAACAGCGGCTGGCTCTGTGCGTGCTCCCAGTTAATCACTCGCTTAGCGGGTGTTTTCCCCGTTGAAAGCACTCGAAATGCGACTGGCCAGTTTACGTCGATGCAAGGCAGATAAGGCGGCGGCGCCAGCGGCCGCTTTGGGAAATAACGACCGACGCGTAAATCAGGCAAATGAGTATGAAATCGCTTCTAATTTTATGAAACAGATTGTACTGTTATCTCGCTGCGATTTTTTTCTTATTGTTGGTCTTCACTGCGCTGCATTCAGCGCTGTCGGGGATAAATTGGCTCGCTATAGGATTTTCAGATGTTGAGGACAGATCACAAAACTTAAGCTAAACTCACGGCCTCTTTAGACTGAAGGTAAAAGAAAACTTTTCACGCGTGTTAAGCGCAGAATGAGTAGAAAAAAAACTGGCTTTGGCGCCATCTGTGAATTCTATCAGCGAGAGGCTTTTCTAGATAAGACACCACATGAGGTGGAAAACTACCTCTATTCTGGAACGTCGTTGATGACAGCGGAAATGAGGCGTTACCGCTAGCTGAATAAAATCGACAATGCAAAGAAAAGCAAGAACCGAACATCTAGAGAATGGCTGTTTGGGAAATTAACAGGATTAAAATCACGAAAGACAAAACGGGGGGGGGGGGGGGGCATAAAATCAGAACAAAGGAGGGGGTTTAGGCAGCTCTCTTTTCCTCAGGCAAAAGGCAAAGCTAATGTAAGCGGCTTATTGTGTCTATCCCAAGAGGAATGTATGGAAAAATTCGCGCAAGAAGAAAGATTCCGCTAAAGGGAGGTAGACTACGTAAAAATGCCAGAGACGTTTATGCTGCCTGAGCATCGGTTATCGGGGTGAACGATTCGCTGAACACTACAACAGTCATTTCGGCTAATGATTTCATTTGCGGCTGTAAAAGGGCACAAGAATGAATGTAGTATATCGCCTTTAGCACTCAACAAAGGGTGATGGTTCTAGACATCGTTCAGGCCAAGAATAGTGTAAGAGAAGGCAGTCTTGCTTTGTCGATATTTCTACGAAAACGATCAGTATACTACAAAATATATATCGACTACAATGCCGCACAAAGGTTATCTCAGCCAGCAATATATTCAGCGGAAGTTTTTGCCTGCTCTTACTACGCACGCCTACGACTATTCTTGTATATGGTTAGTCTTATCGGTGTCGGTATTGCAGTTTGAAAGGATGATGAGATTAGTGCTCGGAAGGAGGTGTTAGTATATATTTTGTCGTATTTCTTTCTACGGCGTTCCGTACCATTTGCACACGTTCATTTAAAAGGTCACATTTTACAAAACGCTATGTGCCTCCTGGGCAAAGTCGCCCAGGGCTGCTGTCGCCAAAGCATTAATGACCACGGTGCCCCATGATTCTTATCGTTAATGCAACAACTTTCACGTTTAATCTTCAGATGAAGAATTTTACAAAGTATTTATTTTGAAGAAAGGAAAATTTTCCTCAAACACACGTCGCAGTGTCCCGGCTACACACTCTGAAAAACAAAGCACCGAAGTTCATAACTCATGCCTCAAGTTCGGCCAACCAAAATTGTACAACGAGTGTAGCCAGGCTCACGTAAGCCTTCCTTCTAAAGACACCTTTCTATTTGTAATGGTGTATTTGATTGGTTTCGCAGCAGAAGCATCAGCTGGAAGTAAAAGGGAAGATAGTTCAATCAAACGTTTGACGCTGGCTAATTAAAAATATTATTGTTGCACCCCTTCATTTCTGTGGGCAATTCATTAACAATAAAAATAAAAAACAGTCTGAGTAGTTGTCTCCAGAATAATGTATAGGCCATTGCGAGGGTTAGCAGTGAAGCTAGCAAAAGCACCAAGCCCCCCCCCCCCCCTTTTTTTTTCCGAAAAAAAAAAAAATTAAACGCTGCGTGATTACCACAAAACAGCGGCTAAGGTCCCTGCGGGAAGTAATGAGACTTTAATCTTTTGTCACCTGAGCAGGTTCAAATTATGCTTGCCATACGGGATGGCAGCATATTGGCACCCATTAGGGAAATTCGATATCCGCCTTCAGATAGCAATACGCCAACAGTGAGGAGCTCATTGCGGTGTTGCGAGAACTAGTGGAAAGAAAACGAAGGAACGTCTCTTCTATTTGACTCACCCATGAAGCCACAGCATTGCCTGTGTGGTGTCATTTCACAAGAAGTTAACGAACGTCGACACTGCAAAACAGTAAATGTGTTTTCAGTCACACTGACGCAATTCATTAATTATCGTGCCGAAAGACCTCTAAAAACCTTCGTGTCCCCCATTAATTTTAACGACTCGCCATTAAAACGGCTAAGAAGCTCACTTTCTTTTTTGAACACTAAGAGCTGTCCTTGAAAGCTGGCGTGGTTTTCTCAGCTACAGTTATTACATTGCACCTTTAGACGCCAGTTACCAGATTATGATCATGGTCTGGCAGCTAAAAGAAAAAAAAGGTCCGTTCTATTCGATAGGTGCAATCCATGCTTGCCATTTTTCTCTTTCACCGCTTCTTTGTTTGTTCGACACCATTTTGAAGGCACCAGCTTAGAAAGAAGCGTGAAAAGTTGCGGCAGAAATACGTGGAACCTCAACTCTGAACTTTCTCTAATAAGAACAATTAGCTGTACAGAAAGCTGATGCCTGACAAGGGTCAGCCTAGGTTGGTGTCCTTACCGTTTTGAAAGAAAAAAAAAATCAATTTTCTCATTTTAGCTCGTACCGATAGTAAATAGGGAAAAATCAGCGATTAAAAAAAGAAGGCAGGCTCTGCGAACTTTAATCCTTAGCACCTTCCCCCAAATCCCAAATCCGAGACACGCGCTGACCGCTTTCTGTTATTCCGTCATTTTCCGTGTTATTTTATTTGGCGGCAATATTTGCCGGCCTCATGGGCGTACGGTGTTGTAAGGATGGCGGGTCGTTAACGGCCGCTTTAATGACTCCGCAGGGCTTGTTTGGCTCGACAAACACGGGTGGAGTTCGCGGGCTCAAACAAGCGTGGCCGCAGGGCTGGTCAGCAGGTCGAGGTTTGCGGTTTCGAATATTCCTTTTTGACGTAAGAGACGGCGCAATATTTGAGCCAGGTCATGTTACATAGAACTTTATAAATGCCGGAGATGCAAGGGCAGAGAGAGGTGCTGAGAGCAGGGATTCGGGACGTGCCTAGGGAGCTGTTCTCTAAACGGTACTAACCGAACCCAAAATGGGAGCGTCTTTTACAGAACAGAAAAAAAGGAAAACAATACAAATGAGTACTGATACGCCTAGCCGTAGGCGCTGGCATACACTGTTGCGGAAGGTCTGCAATACTAAAATTCGATATACTTACATTCCGAGTGCATTAAAACTTAATGCAATTATATTAGGATACGAGAAGAAGTGATGGGCATGCTTTTCGCTCAATGCTTAGGTGTAAGAACTGCAAATCATATTTTTTAAATAGCCACTCTATAAAAGGTGCTCTAAGAAAGAACGGCATGCCAATATTTGTTTTCTTGATTGATCGGTCAATACGTTTAAAATTTACCAATCCCTCGAAACATCAACTCATCACAAAATGGATGATTGATGGGTAGGTTGGTTTATAGATTGTTTGCTGGCTTGATTTGGTTATCAATTTTGTCTGTAGGCCTGTATATCTGGAATAACATAATGGGCACACAAATCGGAAGTCAAATCCGAAGCTGTTATAACAGCCCTTGAATCTGCTAAGTTTCACGCTTGCGCTAAAGGTAACTTAACACACTATCCTGGCCTCTGCATCGCTAAAACTTTGGAGGCGTTAGAATGTATTGAGTAACGTAGAAGTGAGGAATAAAACAGATAGGATTTGCGAATAATCTGATGATTTTGCGTGGGACCAGGGTTGTTGACTAGTGTAAACGCTCTGTCTAATTTCAAGTTTATTCGAAGTAATGTATGGATAATATTTTTATGCCTAATGATTTTACTACTACAAAAGAAGATAACAAAATAAGGCAGTCAAGGGTATCGTGTTAGCCTGTAGTGCAACGTTTGCCCCATATTCCGTTAAGTGAAATATCCTTATTCGCAATGAAAGCGATCATACCTGCTGATTTGATATAAACACTGCCATTGAAGCATTCCTATTGTGGTTAGTGTTCCTCACGTGTCCCAATATTCAGCTGTATCATGCATGGAGAACCCTCTATACTCCATTCGTATAGTTTTTCCCACTTGCTACAGTTAGTATTGAACGCGCTTTCTTTTGATTGATGCTCATATCTTTCGAACACATTCTGGTATGCACATTGGACCTCCACGAATCGCATCACTTTACAACACAGCATTTGTATCTGTGGCTTCGCTCGTCATTTATGTTACTAACCCTGCCCAATATATGCCCTTTTTGCATTTAATAGGCGCTTGCCAGAGCTTTTTGTCTACACACAAAATGTGTTCACAGAACCTTTCATGTAATTTTGATGGCAATTATCACACTTGACACGATTGCTTCAAGAGGGACGAATGAAGTATATTCCAAAGAATGTCCAACTGAGTACCAACCTCCTAAACTTCGAAAAAATTAACATATCATGTTGTCATTGGAAAAGATCAAATTTATTTGATGAGTGGCCTAATTCTACCTAAGAGTTTTCAAAAGTACTAGAAGGGGCGAAAATGTAAGGCCGAAAAGTCTCTTTAAACGGGTAATAAATTCTTAATGAGCTTTGTCTACCTACTTTTCTGATATGACATATAACAAAGAGAAAATAATAAAACACTGATTGCTGCTAAAGATCACATAAAGCAGCAAAGCTTTCATCTGTCGCCTTCCGTTACAAGCGACAAGCTTGATGACGTGCTGTCACTGCATTTCGCTGTAAAATTCAGAAGTTCCACCCACAAAAGGCTTTCGCGTCCTCAGAAAGCAACGGGGGTTGATTAATTATTCGCGTTCCCTTTTCGTACTCCTTCTAGTCTTCATGGCTTTATTTCCTTTGTTTAAAATCTTCCATTAGGTAACAGCACATTTAACATTCGCAGACACCCAAAATAATTTAAGACTCTCAAATGCTTGCTTTTTCTGACAGGTAGCGAGCGAAATAACATACACAACAATGTTCTTGATGAATAAAGAAGATAAAATAATTTGATTAGCTTCACTATAGATATGAATATGCAGATGTAGGCGAAACGACATCTGTTACGCAAAGCCTTTTCTTGAAGCAGCTAGCCACTATATTGCATTCCGATGAATGCTGTAATGAGGAAAGGAGGACATCGCAGTGCTTTTATTACGAAGTAACTGTCTTCATTTGCCTCGACATATCGCCTGGACAAATTTGACATTATCTCACCGGCGCGCACTTAGCTTCAAAATTTGCTAAATGGTGAAGCTGTTTGGTTGTGTTACGTAATATTGTTGTGTGACCTAAATGTTTTGGTACAAACGCCACGACTGTGCCATAATTAATTGTCGAAAGTCGTGCTATCGGCCCACGTAAAGTGAAATAATTTCGCGGACCTATTTACTTATGGCTCTTATAACCGGGCCACCCATGTTGGCATCGCATTGGGCTGTCGCGATAAACGACACCTTTGACTTAAATTTGTTTTTTGCTCTAAACGCGTAGTTTTAGAGTAATTTGTTCAAACAAGGAATAACATTAGATCCAACATTCAATATAAGCAGCTGACAAGATTACGTCTACATTATTTAGAGATATGCAACACATGTAACTTAACCTTGTGTTCTTCATTTTAGGCACAAAGTTTTTATTCTCATGTGATTTTCGCAGTCTATTCGTAATGATCGATGTGTACAATGGAGAATTATGCCCAACAATCACGGCAATTGCTGACATCGGTAAAAGGCAAGTTTTGCTGGCTGAACCGCAGGCGATGTCAACAACTGAAATATGCCGCGCACTTAATGAAACTTCGAAGACCAGAAACATTCCTTTTGCTACGATATTCACAGGCCATACGTGATTTATAGCAGTATTATAGTTTTTCAGTGATAAAAACAACCTGAAGCGAAAACATGGGGACTGATTCATCGAAACTTATCCGTTCTCAGTTTGACCTCTGTCATCCGCAACGGGCTGTGTGAAATTGATATTGTCTGTAGTGGCTGTTTCATAAGTTTGCTGTCTTCTTTAGCCGTGATCTGATCGCTTTATTTCAGAAAATATTTCAACCATCTCTTTTGCCTGTGGAAAATGTCACATCCCTCAAACACAGGCATCCTTTTGATATCAACTTCCTGGACACACCTTCGGCGTTTTTCAGTGTAGAGCGGTTGGAACACTTTTGCATTGCTCGCCTGTTTGTTATTTTATAATACGTCCAGCTTCAACAAATGTAGAGGACAGATGGTATAGAATGTATATATGAAGAACAGGAATGCAGAATTCTATCCTTTGGACGTCAAATATGCGTAGCAGTAGAACACAAGCATCATAGATAGATGCATCCGCGAGCAGCAACAGGCGCGATGTTCCCAAATATTTTACTTTTTTCTGTACGTGGAACGTTAGGAGAGCATAACTGTAGCAAAATGTGAAACCACCAGTGGCGCTGTTTGATCCCAAGTTTCGATACGTTACCACATTGAGTCCTGTTTTAGCATTGTGTTCAGTGTTTGATCGCGTGCGACAGTTACAAGTTGTACCTATTGCATTGTGGTGACTTTTGTCATCTGTTCCCTTGACATGACACAGGCGGAATATATAAGCAATACATGATGCGCAATAACAGCTCTTGTACAGTTTGGCGGAAACTTTACTTCAGATATCCTCGTGCCTGCAAGAGGAGGCCAACACAATTCGACATTCTGAATAGCACAGTAAAAATGTACCCTATATTCTCTTTCAATATATAAGGGCGAAATCGATTCATCTATGATGAGCACGATTATCGCTTTATGGTCGTCTACTTGCACTAGGTACATTAATGCGTATTTAGCATTTATGATCTTCTATTCGGTCTAATTTGAATCGATTTTATCGCATCCTAAAAGAAAGGTGCAAGCAATAAGCCATTCGCTTAGTAATCCTTAGTTGATTTCAAAAGTGCACAGTGATTAATAAACTTTACATTTGTCGCTGCACTACAGCATTTTCGCTAACCGTAAGTATTGTTGACCTAAAATAAGTCTTTCATTGGTTATGAGGCAGCCCTTCGCCACCTTTCAGTTGGTAACCGCAGGATAAGGTAGAAAGACTTTTGCGAATAGCACAACTAACATGTCACGACTTTGACTTCCTGCTGGCTGAAAACAATACAATTTTTTTGATATTATATGGATGCCTTACTTCGGCTCTTATGTGGAAAGGCCTCAAGAAGACACTTCAGTTTGAATGAGATTTAACATGAGTAGCTGCGTAAAATGGCGGGCACTAGAAAGCCAATATCAGGATAATGTTAGAGCACTTGCAGAGTTGAAACGCAAATTTATAGCCGAGACTAATAAATCGAATTTCGCTAAAATGATTTCAAGGCGAAGGAGAGTAGTTAGGGACTCGAGATTTTTATGCCTGAGGGACGTAATGATCCCAACAAAGGGATCTCCATATTTCCAGCTGCAAATCTACATAAAAGAAGCAGTCTCCGGGCAGCATATAGAAAGACGCATTAACGAACTGCGAGAAGAAAGAGCCTAGGAATTTTAACATTTTCTTTGTGTCAAGTTAGCCAACTTGATGCCGAAAGGTTTGCCTGGGTTTTATGCCTTCCCTACAGGCAGCTATCATTGTCAGCCAAAACAAATGATTGGATTGCATCTACTAAACCTATTACAGCCTCCCATATGTACCTGAAACATGTCACAGTTACTTTCTGAATGTTATCCATAGACCCGTGCAGTTTGATATTGGAAAGGCGGAATGCGGCTCTGAAACATCAAATCAAGCTACTCACCTAATTACAATGTTCAATTCGAAGGATTTGCGTGTTACGATTTCACGGCTTCAATGAACAAGGAACATGCTTGGTTAAAAAAGACCGCACTCTTGAGCCATGGACGAAGAAAGAAACGACCACACAGCGGTGACTTCAACTGTTGAAGTCAGGGCTGTGTTGTCTTTCTTTCTTTGTTCACGTCTCAAAAGTGCGCAGTTTGTTTGTTTGTTTGTTTGTTTGTTTGTTTGTTTTACTCAAGATGAAGTACCAACTACCCCGTTCTTCCCCCTTACAAAGAAGATACCTAGCAGTGCTTTCCTACTGATCACTCCTATTTTAGCTTCATTGAAAACAAAGCAGCTTTAGTATATCATTTTGTTTTGCTTTCATTCATTGGGAAGACCTCAACTACAATCTCATTATAAGCATGAAACAGCCAGTAACCATGGCATGGGTTGTAAATTATTTATAATCAAAAGGCACGGCTTGCATAGGGAGACAGCACCTTACTTTGCATTGCTGTTACGGTTTTTAGTCTTGTCTAACCAGTGAGTCATGGTGGATAATGGGGAACTGAAAGAGCAGGCGCCTTTTTCTGAAATATAATACTGACTCATCTCAAGCGCAAAAAAAAAAAAACAAAATCTGCCTCGCAAATTGCTTGCACAACCTCCTGTTTCTACGGCACAAATGGGTTGACTGTAAAAGGAAAAAGAAAATACAGTGTGTTCTAAAACTAAGCTCACGTTATGAGGTGGTTTTGAGACCATGCTGGTTTCGCACGAAAAACGTGGCATGCAAACTCAAGAAGACAAAATAAGAGAATCAACATGATGAATAGATAGCGAAGAATAACAATTAGGAAAAGTAGTTTGCGCAGCTGAGTCAACTAGCAAAACAGGGGCTAATTTTGATTCATATATATATATAGCGCCAAAACATTAGGTTGCGCACTAAATGCGCGAAAGCTGGGGTAAAGACGATAATCGACTATAGCAATTAGGAATACTGCGTTATGAACAAAAATGTCTGAAGAATTACCAAATTATTTAATCACTGGCTGTTGAGGGTAATACGGAAGCGAAAATGTTTAACACATGTTAGGGAAAAACCAGCGATCTTATACTGAGTTCAGAAACTATAATCACACTCTAAGGCCATTTATGATAATATATTGAATATATGCGTATGTGTTGAAGTCTAAGTATAGTCCAGGGTATATCTGCAGTGCCCACTACTGCGATTTATTTAATTTTTTAGCTATAAACGTAATTCATTTCATAAATATATGCAGAAAAAGTAAGGAGTTTACTGGGAGTGGTTTTTTACTTTTCGGATTTACCAGCTGCGAGAATGGGCTGTTGCTAGCGCACTATAAATATACATATTTTGAAAGCATGCTCTGTGAAACTTCGAGAAAGACGGTGTAGTGCACCTTAATGCTTGAGTGAGAGGCCCAAATCAATTTGTAAAGAGATCCTTTGTCTACTTTATTTTTTACCTAGATCTTTATATTCAAGTACAGTTTTGCGAATTCCGAAATGACTGTTTTCAAAACTTACGTGTTTTTTCATAAACAATTATTAACAACGTAGAGTCTCTTGACAACCGACCGTAGAAACAAATGGCAAAAGAAAGATGCGAAACCGCAGTTAATGAACTACTGCACTTATTATCCGCGCAGCATTCTATTCGGCACGGCTGAGCTATGGTGATCAGCCTGCATTGAACCCTTGATGATATTTAATTACTTTCCAAGAGGTGCCTTAGTATTTAAAAGCAAAAAAGAAAATAAGTTTGCTAAATGCGTCATTGTTGATACTAGTTATATAAGAGTGAGGTGTTAGGGGTTCAGAGTCTTTCGAACAGAAATAACAAAAAAAAAAAAAGAACAGAACACCAGAACTGCCACAGTTAAATTGTGTGATTCCGATATAGTTGACTACATTTCAGAAGTCGGAGACGCCTTTCATAACGTCGGTGTCACGTTGCCTGCAGAAAACGAAGGCCGCAATTTGTCAAACTTTTGCAGAATCATTTGTGGCTGAATAAAAGAACAAAGAGAAAGAATACAGCACCACGCTTTATGTGCCACCTTTCCGCTGAAGAAAGCCCTGAAACAGGCAATAAACTAGGAAGCCCATGTTTACGTTTTGTCAGAGTTCCACAGCTTTGCTTTTCTTAGACATCTCAAATGCTTCATGAAAAGCGCAGGCCTAACTAAAAACTATGATTTTGCTGTTATGTAACGTGATGTGACTGTGATGTGATGTGATGTGACTGTACTAACTTCAGCCATCCCTCTCTAACAACTTTTATATCCACTCCCCCTTTCCCTCAGTGCAGGGTAGCAAACCGGTTTCTTTTACGGGTTAACATCCCTGCCTTTTCTCCTCCTCTTTCTCCTCCTCAAATGAAGAGTTGAAAGGGCCAGTAAGAATTATACGTGAAATTTTAAAGTGGTTTGAATTCGTCTTTTAGGAGCTGTTTGTTTTTTTGTTTTTTACCAGAACTACATCCTGCCTCTCGTAGTTGTCTTTACTTCGGTATTTAGACGCTTTGAATCGGTGACCTATAACTCCCTTCCAACTGCCCTTTAGGTTTCATCGCAATACATAACTAGTATGTGGATTCATTTATTATATACTTCTCAGCTTGCCTGCTGTATCTGACCTCACTGCTAACATTTAATATTTCGTTATTTCGTCATACTCACAGCGGGGATACTTTCTGTGACAGAGTGCTTTTTTCCCCAGGCGCAGCACTGTATGTAATATGTTTGTTTTTTTCCAAGCTGAACCTTCTGTACCACTTAAGTGGATACTCGGCTTCTGGGAACTTATATCTTCATCCGCCGGTGCCTTGCATGGGCGTTCTCAAGTGTGCGAAAATGTCAAACTTTATGGAAAAAAAACGAAACTTAGTGAACAAATACGGTCCGCTTGTGTACTAAAGCAAAAAAAATTATTGCAACATTTCTAATTGTTTGGATTACTCAAGCACCGTATACGCAAAGGTACGCATTTCAATGTTCTCGCTCTGGCAAATATTTTCGGTGAAGTAGGGAAGCTTTGACACCCAGAAGTCAAAACAAACTAGATGGGGGTTTGGCACTCCAGCGTTGCCGCTGAGGTTGCCGCAAATTAGATTTTGAGTTTTCTTTTCTTGCAAGGAAGCATAAAACAATATTTAAAAAGCGTATCTCTTAAAGTGATATCACCAAGAGTTCAAAATGTTTTTCCGCAGTTCTTACCCATCTTGAGCGGCATTAAGCCGCTACCTTATTAATCTTGAGTGCGTCTCGGGCTGGCTTTTATTGTCGAAAGCATCGCAGGTCAGCCTCCCACGAGATTGGGAATTTTACCAATAGATTCCTCACGGGACGAGTGCCTCTAGTTCAGGCAGAAAATACTCTCGCGAAGGTCATTCGACTGAATTAGCGAGTAGTAAAATTCTCTTATTGTAAAGCTTTAAAGAACTAGCTTATAAAGTAAAATCAAAATATTTCGCCTAGCGGCGTTTTGTAGTGAATCGATATCTCTGAATGCCGACAAAAAAGATGAAATGAAGACGAACGAGTTTAAACAAAAACGACCAAAGGAATTTTCTAGAGAATCCCAGGCGCATGGATCAGCGTGAGCGGTGACAGAATGGGCGTGAAGAAATTATAAATTCAGCGTGCGTCGATGAAGAACGTAGCAGTCCGACAATATTTTATAATTTTATTATCGTGCACAGTCACAGTGTCATGCCTGGGAACTCAGATGAATCGCTCTCGTAAACCGCAGTCCGTAACAATTTCAACAGGACAAAAACGCACAGATAGAAACGATTCGAAGCATTTTTGTTCTCACTCTAACCAGAAGTTCGGTCGGCAGGACTCTGTGTCAATGTTGAACAAACATCAGCAGGGATATGTATCTGCAGCATGAAGGTATACGTCGTCTCGCAAGATGTATTTGCTTTCTCCTGTACGTTATTAACATTAAACCTGTCTGCATGCAGTTTAGGATGGTCCCGATGCAAAAAAGCGTTAACATACACAATATAAACGGCATTAAATCTCAACTCTTAATAGGATGATTCAGATATCATATTCATCCTTTTTTATTTCGACTACCTTAAATTATGCAAAATCGGATATCCACCTCCCCATTGGTATCTTCGGTCAAAATAATTTCATTTAATTTATTGTTTCCCGAAAGAGTCGGGGACTCACGTAAATGAAGGGCGTGAACTAAGTTCACGAGCACAGAGTGTCTAAGAAAATAAGAGTGCAGCAAGAAAACATGATACAAATCGCCTTAGTGGTGTTGCAACAGCGCGTTAATATCACAGCATTATATAGCAAACGTTCTCCATTGCCAAACTTAAATTATTTAGTCGCATATCAACAAAGCAAGAAAAGGAGGTGGAGAAAGGAGGGTGGAAGGCAGGGATGTTAACCAGAAAGAATGAATTCCATTTGGCTACCCCGCACTGGGGAAGGGGAATGGTGGATTAAAGGGGGAGGGTAGAAAGGGAGAGGAGGGGAGGAAGTCACAGCCTGTCAATCAGGCTAGTCTTAAAAAGCAGTGTCTTGTAGGCTTTAAGCGCAGATGACTTCTGTGGCCATGGTCCCAAGACCTTTCCTTCCGTTAAGGGGTGAGCGTCCAGACGATCCAATGCAGTACGCACCGTATGTCGTTCAGTTGCAAAAACAGGGCAATCACAAAGGAGGTGCTATATCGTTTCATCAACGCCCCATCGTTCACAAGTGGCAAGAAAGAAGTGGAGCACGTGTAATTTAAGGCATTGGGATACAGCAACCGACACACCGATCTCGAAATGTATGTACAAAAAAGAACATAGGTGTTCATAATATGGAATGTTTAGCACAGAACTGTTTTGACTATCAGCATGACAAAATATAATCTTACGGGCATCTCCGTAGTTTCAAAACATGAAGTGGGTAGCGTCCACAAGCGATATGGAAGTGAACAATGGAATGCTAATTATTTTATTACTGCAATGTATTTTACTTCGTTAGCTGTTTACCTTCAAAGACATATCAACCAAAGTCGTTAAAGAACGCTGATAACAGAAAAAATATAAGATTAACACTTGCCTCAAACCATTTATCACGTGATCGGCATAGATTATTAGAAGCAGAAAATAACTTGGACTTTCTGTACTAACATCCATTTGTTAAGCATGAATTCATATCATGTATAGAGGTCGACGCAGCGAAAGCTAACCGCGGTCTAAGAGACATGAGGGATAAATGAACAGCCTTCTATTATAATTGACTAGGTGAGCGCTGGTAAACGTTCAATCCATGTCTTACCACAGTCTTTCATTAAGGGTGCTTTTAAACGATAGCTTTTGCCGAGGGCTCGACAAAAAAAGTTGTGTCGTGCTAATTTGCAGTTTTAGCTATAATTGATTGATTGGTGTGTGATAGGCGAGTAGTAGTTAATAAAATAGATACAATCAACTCATTATTTAAAGAAATAACAAAAAGCAACAACTAGAAAAGAGAGGTGTCAAAATGCCCCGAATAAAAATCCAATGCTTGATGATGCAAATTAAAACATTTAGAGAAATATTTGATCATTTCAAAAATGCAAATTATTTGAATGTGGAACATAGGAAAAATGAGCTTTGAAGGTGCCAAAAATCTCACAATGGGAAAATTCTGAGGCAGATTATAAGTGCATAAGAAATGAAAAAAAAAAAACTAAATAAACAACAAAAATGAATAATTGAAAACATCGTTCCTGTATGAAACCTTATCACTTCACACTCTTAAAAGCCAGTATTGCATAGGTTGCAAATAGTGCCTCCCGCTCAACTCCCACTGGTGCTCATCAAGTTTCAAGGAGTGGCGCCCGAGCTTGCAGGTGGCGTCATAGCACGGCAGGGTATGAGAGAATAAATATACAAAATAGAAAAGCGATAAAACAACGTGCGTGTATGCTACATGCTACCGCATCATACCCTTAACGGCGGAGTTTAAGTGTCCCTCTTATTTTTTCTTATCCTTTAGTTTTTCGTCATATATATCAGCTAATTTTAGTCACAAGCTACGGTGACATCCATTATAAGTGCGCATGGGTAGGCAAAGTATTTCGTAACATAGCGCTAGAAAGTGCGCAACGGAAATAAATATGCGCCTCTGCCTTGTTATGGCTGCGCTAAAGAAAATGGTTAATATATGCAGGGATTCATTATAATTCCCTTCAACGTCAGATTAATGTTCGCGGTGCACTGGCAAACTTTTCTCACTGTTCATTTTCGGTCGTTTGCTACCTTATTACGTATATTGAGAGTTAGTTAGTCCCAATATGTACAAGAGAGTTTTTTTTCTATTTTTTTTTTTTTTTTGCAAAACCTTCCAGTAACTACAACGTGGAGCTCACTGCGCGAGAAAAAAAAGCGGAGAGGGAAACGGTTCTGAGTGCCTCCTGAACATAATTTGGTGTCCCCCAGCAGCCAAAATATGACATTTCATCTCGTATATTTTATATTGAACTCAGGTTCAGCAGACAGATGTGTATGTTATGGTCAACGTACACTAAATATGCGCACCATCGCAAACACCGACATGAATTTCTGTCCCTTGACAGAAGTTTTTTGAGCCTTCGAGTACGCTTAAAATTCATTTTTGAACAAAGGTCCACTTGCTGATATTGTAACCCTTTACTTCATGGTATTTTCGTTCAACTACCTTCCAAAACTCTTTTATCTTTGTTACCTGTACAGTAGCCGCGGTGGAGCATTTCTCTCTCAAGACTACGCAAGCGTTCTCAGAGCTAATAGAAAAAACAAAACTGCGAAGTACAGTTAACGCATTGGTTTCAAGAAAGTAGCAAGCCCATCAAAGACAATACGGTAGAAGCTGCCGTGACTCCCGCCATCTTTTCACATTTTTTGCAAGTTTTCTTCGAACACGTTGCAATTAGGGAAAACAACAGCGGGAGGTATCGTCCACGCCGAGCAGGGTCTTTATTTCAGTTTCTACTGTACTAACCCGCACCAAGCCGGAGTTGATTTAGCTAAATAGCTTCGGCGGTGAACTCACGCGTGCGCATCCACGCACGCAACAGTCTGAGCCTCAATGTTCACATCAGGCAGGAGTATTGCGAATGAGGGCTACCGACTCGTTTGTGAAGTGTCCGCTGGGTCGGGGACTCTGGGTCGCGACTGCGCTGAAAGACTTGATGGCTACAAAAAAGCAAGCAGAGCTAAAGCAAACTAACGTACAAAAATGCAGGCAGCGTAGTATGGCGGCTCGTTCGGTAAACAACAGAGGGATGTTGAGCGCCTCATTCGGTCAAAAGCAGAATTAAACTTCGCCCCCTTAGTCTGAAAAAAGAGTAACTTGTCAGTCGTCATGGAGCCTCGTTGAAATGGCACAGTGTTATGCACTCATCGCCTCTCTCTCAGCTTAGTTAAAGCTTGGCGTCTGTTCGAGCGCAGCGTTGGGATGCAGCGGTGTCGTTTACAATCTTTTTTTTACAAACGTTTATAATGTTCACCTCTAGGCTGCAGTTATTTTTTTGCTTGGAAAACACTAGCCGTGCTTGTGATAACGCAGTTACTCAGCATTTTGGATTTTGCACCCATTCTTCTTTTCTAAGACGGTCCCCTTCTTAGACCTGCGTCGTTTATCTTGCAGAAAAGGTCGCCACAACCAGAAATTCTTTTACTATGATTACAATGATGAACAGCAGTAGGTGTGTATTGACATGACAGTTATCGTGACCGATGGCTTTTCTACCGAACGCGTGATCCGGAAAAAAAGAAGGTGCCAACCACACTAGCTGCAATGCCAGCAAAACGTGCAAATGTTCTACGTTCTTGAGGACTCGCTTGATATATTCATTAGGAGTTGCTTCAATAAAAAGAACTTAGCTGAATAATTATTTTAAAAGACTGCGGTTAGCCATTGAAATATTCCTTACCCAGACCCAAGTTCCCGCCCATTTTCTTGCAATCCACGCCAATCACGGCGGAGGTATCCATCGCTTACAATCAATTACTTGCAAATGCGGTTGGTTTTATGCTTCGTGGGTGTACCTTAACGCGCAGTTAGAGCAACATTCTATGAATAACGCGAAAACCGATGGATATATATTGCTTTTAGAATTTCCACGACCGTTCGGACAAGTTTGTGGCTGTTCCAATACAGATTGTCAGGGAGAGTTGTAAAGGGAGCAAAGTGGCTGTAGTTAGGTATCACCAATATTAGCCGAACCATACCCCCTGCAGGGCGAAGGCCTCCCTCATATTCCTTCATTTAACCCAGTCCTCTGCAAGCCGCATACACCGGACCCCTGCGAACTTCTTAATTTCATCCGCTAACCCAACGTTTTTGCCTCCCCTGGTAGGCTTTCCTTCCTTTGGAATCAAGTTTGTTACCCCAAGCGACCATCGGTTGTCGTCTCTATGCACTACATGTCCTGCCGATGCCCGTTCCTTCTAGATTGTCACTAGAATGTCAATGACTTGAGTTATTTGTTTGACCCACTCTGCACATTTCCTATTTCTTAACGTTACCTTTACCATTTTTCGTTTCATAGCTCTCCACGTTGTCCTCAATTTAAGTAGAACCCTTGTCGTTAGCCTCCAGGTTTCATAACGTTAGGTGTAACACTTTTTAAAATCTGAGACATCACCGATGCCATTTCCGAACACTGTGATTCGCTCTCCGCATTTCCAAAGTCATTTATTTCATCCCATTCACCCAACCATTTCACTTCCATCCGGCATTATTTCAGGCGTAATGACGCCATACGCAACGGTCGTCATCGCCAGATGTGCTTACGAAACGCATAATTGTCGAGTACACAGAATCTTGTTTTGTGCTCACCGCTGCTGAGACGGAGAAGGGCAGTTACACAGCGGTACGAGTGCGCGAATCAGTGCTCGCCCAAGGAGAATGGCTAATCGAGGAGGACTACACCATAAGCACAAAAGCCGAAACTAGGCCGAGCAAGCCTGATGCAGAGCCAAGGACATTGCCCAGCAATGTCATTTGTTTGTGCTTCTTTTTCCCTACCTGCACTGCCGGTAAGCTGCGCGAATACGGCACGTGCAACAGGCACACAAGGGATGTGCAATGAGGGCTGGCTCTTAGAGCCCCGTACCAGCGTTTGCCTCCGACAGCGAATCCGCCGCCCACCGCGAAATACTCGATGTGAAAGAAGCTGGCGTCACACGATTACAGCGCCGCACAGCGGGAGAGTAGCCTAGCGGAGGTGATAGCCCTACCCTCCCAAACAATGTTGACTCTTTCCTCGCGGGAGCTCTTTGTTCGCGCTCGCATAGAGGCACTTAGCCGAACAGGTGGTACCTATATTTGAAGAAGACGAGGCATCCATTCTCTTTTTCCTTCTTTTCTTTGTCTCCCCATTCTCACAGCTAGTTTAGTAACAGCGATGGAATATGGGCCTGGCCACTTATTACGTGCCGAATGCGCGGTGACTGCTTGAGTGGAATATGTACTGTTATAAGTGACTGTGCGCGTAATGGGGCTGATTACACAGATATCAGGACTTTTTCTTAACTAAAACTTAAAGCTACAGTGGAAAAATTGCTGGCAGAATAAGCAAAGATAATCCCACATGCAGCATACAATTCAATTAAACTGAACTCAGTGTCTGAAGGCATGCATAAGAGGACTGAAAAAAAGAAGGCTACGCGAGCACAGGTAGCAGAGGCTACCTGTGTAAGGGCCTGTCCGCAGTACTTATCCAACTGTTTAGTACCTCTTATCAAATTATTGAACTATTTTCTTAACGGTAGTGGTGTCTACTCGCCTACCGGGCTCACAAAAGATGTCGTAGACCTCCTGGCGTCATCCATTAACCGCCAATAGATAATCGCAATATTACCAACTCGGGACTTCAATAAAGAGATGAAGAGAAAAGAAGCTCATGCCGATGATGCACGATAAAGAAAAAACATTACCCTTCCTCGGATCTCCTGGTACTGTTGTGACAACCTCATGAAAGAATTCTACAGATCTCTTTTAAACCCAGCCATTGTTGCAGCGACTAGAATATATTTCCTTCCGTTTCCTCTCCCGCAAGGCGTAATTCATCACAAAAAAATGGGGCAAGGAAGGAGCTTAAATTGAAGAACAGGTATTTGTGGAAACTGCAGCGTGTTTTACAACTGTATCGTGAGCAAAAGTGGAGAGAGCATGCGCTTTGAGAGAACTACCAGCCAGCTTTTTCTGACAGTGAAACAGTTATTTCTGATAAGTGCATTAGGTACTATGCATAATATACTTGCCTTCTTGCCCAAGCAATTTTCTCTGGCACATCGTTTTATAGATCAAAAAAGCAATCGTAGGAGTTGCGTGGTCTCTCCACTTTTGCTCACGACTGTACGTGCTTAACACCCTAAAATTGTTTGCCCAAAATAAGGTTGGAGTCAAAACACACAAAAAGCTGCGCTTGAGTTCCGCATTATCGAGTATAGGATCATTCAGCGTTATAAGCAAGGCATACTGCACGTTGTGAAAATTGAGGAGCTATGGTAGTAAACTTTATTCGGTCGCATTTTTGGAGATTGAATACAGGTACACCTGTACAGATACTCACCTCTGTTCCGTTAACTTCTGAAACTCAGGTAACTAACTGTAACTTGTTATTAAGCGAACGCAATATCAGGTCACTGTGAATGGCATGCGTATGAAAGCCGTGCTGGCGTTGGCGTTTTTTCTGCCTTTGTCTCTGTGCCATAGTGTTTACTTATAAAACTAATATGCTTTTTCTACGGAACAGGTGGCAATCGCGTTGACGCACGTGCACTTACGTAGGTCAACCGAACTAGGGCATTCATGTCGGGTGATGGATGCGTGATTATCGACGACACCTCTGGGCAGGTGTGGGCAGGAACCTAATTTGAGAACAGCGGGAGAGAGAAATAAATTACGGAATCACTCAGAAGGTATAGACAACAGTCGTCAGGTGGTCCTGAGCATCCGAGGTTCCCGCGAAAGCATGGATGTTTTTCCGCCGACGCGCTGAACAAAGGCGCACTCCCAAAGCCCTTTATCCTTTGTGCTGTCGGTGTCATTACCCGCACCATCACTGAATGGCTTTCTCTTCTTTTGCGTTCGAGTAGCCTCGTAACCAGCCCTTTATGCCTCGCCCAGCCACAAGACAACCAGATTCGCCGGGCTGTTCCCTTGTAATTAACAAGCGCACTGACGTGAAAGGAGCCCCTCAAAGCACAATGCACCTACCTTTTGTGCTTGGCACAAGCGGGTATTCGCTTCGCCTTTTCGTTGTCTGTCCAAAGGGCGATGTTAAGGTGGAGCCGGAAAACGGTTTATGTTAGTAAACATACTCACGAAAGCACAAACATTGCTCGGATCAGTACAACAGTTAATACAGAAATCAAAATTCTTGGCTTAATGCAACATATTTGACATCAGCGTTCGTGCTTATATTTACCATTCCTTCTCATTTTTTCTCTATCTTGATATCAGGAAATTTTGAAAGATTCCTGATTTTGCTCGCTCTGTAACGCAGAAAAGCATTCGGTGTTCCTGTGACTGATTTGGAGTACGTTTTATATAAAATGGCAGTACAAACGCGTTACGCTCGTCCCCGTTCTCCGCACTATTACGTTCAGGGTGCCTTAAGACAACTCACAGAATTATTCTCACCGCCCTGATTACCAACTCTTTTATGACTTCCAGATTAATGTTTGCGGCAAGAATTAAAAAAAATTCATATGATTGCAAAGTTTCTGCTACTTTCAGCCGAGAACGTTGCGGCTTGCGTTACTAGGATGTTCATGTACGTTTATACCTGTACTTTATTCTTAGGCATCGGTTTCACCATTAAAACCGTCAGACGTCAGCTCCGCATACCCAGAGAA
This sequence comes from Amblyomma maculatum, assembly GCF_055883805.1. Classification (NCBI taxonomy): domain Eukaryota; kingdom Metazoa; phylum Arthropoda; class Arachnida; order Ixodida; family Ixodidae; genus Amblyomma; species Amblyomma maculatum. The sequence goes on from NC_139354.1 coordinate 75,530,052, forward strand.
AAAAAAGGCTGTCTAAATTCCTTGAAACAACGAACTGTAGTGCCATCCGTACGATTCGTACCCGGGAATAACCCGATGTTCTTGTTCCACATTCTTTGCACGCCCTGAGCATGCCTTTCCCTCATCCATTTCTCTCTCTAGCAGACAAGTCATCCACACGCGCACGCACTCACGCAAACAGTACGATGTATGTATGTATGTATGTATGTATGTATGTATGTATGTATGTATGTATGTATGTATGTATGTATGTATGTATGTATGTATGTATGTATGTATGTATGTATGTATGTATGTATGTATGTATGTATGTATGTATGTGTGTATGTATGTATGTATGTATGTATGTATGTATGTATGTATGCATGCATGCATGCATGCATGTATGTATGTATGTATGTATGTATGTATGTATGTATGTATGTATGTATGTATGTATGTATGTATGTATGTATGTATGTATGTATGTATGTATGTATGTATGTATGTATGTATGTATGTATGTATGTATGTATGTATGTATGTATGTATGTATGTATGTATGTATGTATGTATGTATGTATGTATGTATGTATGTATGTATGTGCGCGTGCGCGTGTGTGTGTAAGAAAGCTTTGATCACTACAATCTCACCGCATTCTGTTTCAAACTCTAAGAGCAATCCAAAAATTTTACTGTTCTTTTGTCTGACCTACATGTTTGGATTGGCTTGGTTTGGTTTAGGGGTTTAACGTCCCACAACTACTTAAGGTACGATAGACGACGTAGAGGAGGGCGCCGGAAATTTCGCTCACCTGGGGTTCTTTAAGGTGCAGTGACATCGCACAGCACACGGGCGCCAATTGGTTTGGGCCGCCATCGACAAGCGGCCGCCGCGGCTCAGATTCGATTTCGCACCCTTGGGCACAGTAGTTAAGCCAGTCAAGTGCCCTAACCACTCAACCACCATGAAGGGGTGTCTAGTCGAAATACATTAGACGTTTAATAGTATATGCCATAATTCTTGCTCTTGAATTTAATTTTTCTTTAGGTTCTAAAATAGGAATAATAAAATTTACTGCCAATCACCAATCATTGTTGTCAGGCGCGAACCATTATTTCTGAGTGACTTCTTGTTTGAGCTTTGCGTGTGAATGTCTGTCTCAGGATGACAGCGCAGCTCGCTACGCTTGCATCCTAGTCCAACGGCCTGATTTCATCGCAAATGATACGTCCACGCGAGTTGGAAATGCTCGTGCTCGCCATATGCAAACGACCGTTAAAAAAGGGGGGTAATGGGAGTAAAATGCCCTTGCGTTTTCTCGGTAGCATTTGCTGGAGGAAAAAGAAAAAATTCTTTGTCGCGTTTAAAGATGTAAAGCAACCTTTACGGCTTGGTGGCTTCATCCTAAAGGAGGACAGCTCGACAAGTAGCAGTATATGCTTGAACTATTTGCTTTTCGTTGACATGAAACGGCGCCTCTTTACGACGCTCCTTGGGCAATGCACGTGCTGGGCACGCTGCGAAAGCTTGCAACGAATCTCAGGCAGCGAGCGAAAAACAGCCTTTTCAGACGAAACGGTTTGCTGAACTGAAGCATCAACTGTTTATTCAGGGCCGCTTTAAGGCCTCGGGTCATTACGGGCGCGCCGGCGTTACGGCAACAGGCACTGCGGCAACCTGTTCCGCGCCGTCTACTTTATGCGTCTATGATGGTTAATACTAGGAACTGGAGGTGGGTATTTCGTATTGCACCCGAGTGCCGCAGGAACGACGCATGCACTGTCATAAAAGTTTAGGCTTCGGCATACGCAGTAAAGTTAGCTCGCGTCTACTGCTTGACCTGTGAAGATATTGCTTTAGATGATGTAGGTCATGAGAGCCGGCATACGTAAACATCCACACATTTATGAAGAAGTTCGATGTGACATGTTTTTTGCAAGCTATGCACGTGACAATCTTGAAGAGACTATATACAACGAAATGGATATTGCCGTATTGTGATAGCGTAAGTGTGGTGCTGTCTGTGATATCCTACCGCTCATAGTATAGTTCCGTGTGCCTTTGTACTGTGGACAGGAATGGTGCACTGTGAAAAACGTCAGTGTGTAAAAAAAGTTTTGTATCCACCTCAACTCTCTATGCATAAAAAAAAAATCTATCTGAAAAAGGGCATACTCCAAATTATTTACACCTAACACACCTCGTTACCTAATTTCAGGACGACGCCCCGATCACATGTTCAAAAAACAAAAGAAAAAAAAATCATTGACGCAGTACCGTTGAGTCTCAGGTGACTATTAGTGTGCGCGAAATATAACATTTACTGTACCTAACATTTGAAATTAAGATACCTACAATGGCGAAAACCTTAATTTCTACCCCTAAAAAAGAAAAAGATTTTTACACGTGTGAAAATAACGCGAGCGATTTCTGCAGTTTTATGCTGCGCCACTTGCTCATTAACCGCTCACCAAGCCTCAGGAGGAAAGATTGGAGAAACAAGGTGATTTCATTTGCACGTAGACAGGTAAATGTTTCGAGACAGTAAGCTATAATTCGATAGCATAATCCGACATTATTAACATTATTTTCAATTTAACAATTCTCCTAACGCATCTCTATTATAAATTAGGAGTTAGTGAAAGTATTTTCTAAACGTTTTCCGGTAGAGAAGCTCCAAGAGTATCATGTATAGGATGGCTTGTATTTGAGCTTGAAACCTCGAATGTATGGTCTTGGTAAAAAATTACATGAAGCCAAAGGAGTTTTGTCTTAGCAACAAAATGAAGCATCATGGCGCTATCCAAGACTAAAGTGCCGTTAAATGCTATGAGACAGTTCCTGGCTTTGATAAAGAATCATTTCTTAGATTTTTAACTGACCATTGGCCCTTAATGACGGCTGCGTTTCGCGGCTGAGAAGAAACTTGTTTGATTGCACGAATCTTCCCCAAGTCTGTATATCCCCATTTTGAATTGTTCAGAATAATTGAATTACTATAATAATTATTTTGAAATATTAATATTATTATTTATGGAAGTTGGAGTGCGCATTCGATTTATCTAATCATTTGACGACTGTCTGGAGACGCTAATAGACTGAAATTTCAAAGAAATAAAAAAAATAGGAGATGCGATCTGGCATGAGCGACTCTCAGTTTCGGTAAGTAGTAATCGTGTTTAATAATAATAATTCGTTCACAGAGAGGGAAAGACGCAGTATCTGTCACACTTGTCTCTGTAGATAGCTGAACTTCGCCGTAAGGGAAGTGAGGAAGGTGGGAGTGAAAGTGTAAAGAGAGAAGAGGAGCCGTAGTGGAGGGCTACAGAGTAATTTCGGCCAACTGGGAACATTAACGTGCGCTGACATCGCACAGCATTGTTTGGAATTTGGGGAAGGAGGGCGCTCGATCTGCCTCACTTCTGGCTGGAATAGTGCGCTTGCGATGATTGTCATAGATTGGAGATAAAGATGCCGCTCAGAATCCTTATTACAAACTAGCCGCCATGCAGCTAGTTCAGTATGATAAAAGAATAAGTAGAGGCGGAATTTGTATAACACAAATATCAATGCGGCACAAGGAAGGCTTGCGTGCAATGCTTAACGAATTCACGTGCATATTTTGCGAGTACGTTTTTCTCAAATCTCGGTTACGTCGACAGCGCCGACTCCTCAACTAGACAAGCTGTGCACGCTTCACGTAATGGAAACCAGTTTACTGCTCCGTTTCCTCTTGGCTTCCATTTTTGAAACTAGATGCTCAAAATGAATATTATCGAAATAGGTAGCATTTTCTGTCGGGGAAAAACGCTCCGGTCATAAGGTGTTTTACTTGCGTTGAGAGATATTGATAATTAAGTTTCACATTTTGTCGGCTTTTTATATCATTCATTGTGAGCAAAATTACGGAAGTTATAATTAAATGTTAAGAAATGAATGATGTTTCAGAGAGTTGCTGTCTTAGAAGAAGAAAAAAATTATTGGAGTAGAGCTCAGTAGGCAGTGCTCATAGCTTAGACGTTAGCAATATTTCTCTGTACAGAAATTTACGTGTGCACCGTTAGACATTTAGCTCTGTAAAGAAACTCTATACTTTTTTTTAGGGTGGCAGCACATGCTGCATCTTCAGAAGTTAAAGAAAATCATGTTATTGTTGGTGGTTCGATTTCGCATAATCTCCTTTTGAAGCACTTTTTTCTTATTTTAAGGGTTTTGATTGCAGTATTAGCGCAAAAACTGGATAGAGCACATCATGTGGTGCACACGTTGATTCTCCATGAAACATATACCGGGAAATAAAAAAAGACACACGCGTTCTGATGCCAGAAAACTCTCTGGCCGTAAAATGTTGACGGAGAAGCAATGAAAGGTCAGAAAATCTGAAGTAATAAAACAAGAGTTCAAAGAAATGAAAAAAAAAAAAAACAGTTCAATCCTTCTAAAGTTCTATGTTTGTCCTTGCTTGCAGAAGAAAAAAAAGAAGCTTCACTTTTGCACCAATACAAGAACCACAAGGTTTCGTGTGCTTCTTTCCAATTCTTCGAGACCTGGGGCGCCTTCGTATGGGCATCAGTAAACACAGAGGGCCTAACTTCTTATTTGAGCGCTGCTCTGTGTTACCGCGGTTTTTGTTGCGACTACGCAATAGCACCTGTAAGCGTGTGCGCTTTTAAAGTTTTCCAGCAAAGTTCTCACTCAATAACCATAGAGGTTGTGACCGGAACAAGGGGGGGGGGGGGAGGAGACGCGAGTCGATTGCCTGTGGCGAGTATGTTTATATGTTCGAATGCAAACACTCTGTTTCCGAGGTCAACTGTTTCGAGAGATGGCACAAGTTGTCTCGAATATGCAGCTGCAGATGGCACAAGTTGTCTCGAATATGCAGCTGCAGTGCGGCCTGGAAATTGAAAGCCGAGTTTGAACCGAATACTACGTTGTGCAAATGCACAAACATTCTTCATATAAGCTGTTCCCTCGGGGAATTCAAGTTTTCGGTTCACGATTAAAAATTAGACAACAAAAAGTGAAACAATGTTGTTTTTCTAAACAGCTAGAAACGAATTGCCCCAGAGCTCTGCTGAGACCGCTGGATTATGTTAGTGTTTTGTATTACGAAGCCCTGCGGGGAAACAAATGCATATAGATGCGTCTTGCTAGCTGCAGCTGGTATCTATTTTGAATACGACTTGTTCCACAGAGACATTTTAATGCCTTCAATACACTTTCGCCACAGTGAAATCGAGAGATATTATAAACATAGCTTTTAATGTACATCAACTTTGAAGCCTGTGTTGTTTTACTGAGTGTTTACGTCGCTCTGCCTATTCAACCTGCTGAGCAATGTGAGGATTCACTGTAACTGTTCACGCAAAAGAGAACAGCCTTCTGTGTCACCAACTCGGACCAAGTTTGTCTGATTAGGCTATTTCAAACATGCAGTCAACCAGACATTGCTAACCAAGCCCTTCGGGGAGCAAGTAAATAAATCGTGACGTCTTGCGAGCTGCAGCTAGTGTCCACTCTAAATGCGACTCGTGCCCCAGGGACGTTTTAAGGATTTCAGTGCACTTTAGTGATCGAACAATGAAGGAATGGGAAATGTAGCATAAACGTAGCTTTTAAGGTACATATCAACTTTTGGACCGATGTTAGTTTCCACTGAATTTTTAATTTTCCATCTCACCTAGCTGATGAAAATGGCGGCTTTCGGAGACTCGTCACGCAAAAGTGAATTGCCTTCTGCCCGTCACCTCACATCCAGCATGTCTGAGTAAAGCACATCAATAATCAACCAATCAATCAATCAATCAATCAACCAATCAATCATGTAGAGTTTCTGTTGGACACATCGGAAATTATACTTAGAAAACATATCCACCAGCCTGTAAATCATCTAAATTATTCTGCTCTGCTTTCCAGAAGGCTCTTTCTTTGCTTAAAAGAGAAAGGCTGGAAGGAGTGTTTAGCAGTTTAATGCACTGTATAGTTACCGATAACTCTGAAAACAGGGTTATCACTGAACGTGTTAATTAAAATTTTAAGGGTATTAATGTGGATAATGGGCGCCGGGCAAAACGAGAGAATTACTTGCGTCTCATTATCACCCAAAGTTTTCATGGCACCTTGAAATCTAGTTATTGAAACTGCCAATTTCTGAAGAGTTAACGCACAGAATAAAATATGGTTGTCTGATTTATTGTTCTAAACCCAAAGTGTTAGGCGTTTGTTGCGACAAATACGGTTTACTCCCCTGCCACGTACAGCATTCCAGCTTTCACGTATATCAGTTTAAATGCCAATATTTAGCCGGGGTATGAGTCACCAACTACTGCGCCAGGACCAAACTGTCATCTGGCCAGGGGCTACGCCTAAATGGGCGTCTGAAACTACTCAATTACTTTGGATGGTTTTTACTGTGGTTTATCGGTAATCTGAGTCAAGAAGAATACATAATTAGGCTCTAGTAATCATTATAACCTCAATCGCCTACAGTTAATCGATGGAAACGTCGCCGACTTCACTATCTTTAGTGATTTAGACATGTTCATTCGTTTGTGAGTAAAACCGCCACTCTGAATAGTTACGAAAGAGGTCCATCAATAGAATATATACAGCCTCGTAAAAAGGACTCTTTAGTCTGTCATAGGACACTCACAGTAAAGAGGGCCGTAAACATGGGGAGAAAGTACACTCGAGGAAGGAGCATAAGTGAATCAGTGAAGCTACATTCAATGTCGCGGTTATCATTACTAGATAGGTCCTAATTTCACGGGAGAGCATTATTTGTAATTAAAAAAAAATAAAAGCCCTCGTGATTATAAAAGGAAGAATATTTTTTGAAATGTGCACGTAGGCTAGACAAACGTGCCTCGATCATAGAGTCTTTATTGCTTTTCTGGTGTGTTTATCTGCTAATAACGGATATAACCGTAGTGGTGATAAACGTCCCCCAACTGCCTCTGTCAATTGAAAGGGATGCTACTGTCCTTGGCATTGGTGCCAAACTGGTCGGAGCGGCCCTTATATTTCCTACGTTTACGTTCCTTCCAACCGCTTTAGGTGATTGCTGCTCTACAATGCGGATAGCTGTGAACTCGGGCATTCAATAAAAATACAGCGATGCTGAGTGATCAATATTTTCGTGCGACTACATTATTTACCCACTTCATTTTGTAGATATTCATTGAGGTGGGGATTTTTTTATAAATATAATTGATGTTGTTCTTTGACAGAAAATTACAGGCCTATATAAATTAAGTGTGTGCAGGCGAGGTAATAATGGTACGATCTTTCTGGAAATAAAATTACTAAGATAATTTTTATAAAGCATCAATCGGTCTGAACGTTTCGCATATTGTAGACTCTGTACGACACAAACAAACTGTTGCCTCCACGTGCTACCACATCCAGCGAGTTTTCTCTCGTTGCAAGCAAGGGCCGTCTAGAAGCGGCAGTATCTTGTCGCCGACATTTACCGAGACCTAACCAGGACTGCCGTCAGCGCTGAGTGCAATCTCTGGTAGGATGCAACCGACTCTACTGTGGCGTACCGTTTGCTAAGACTACACCGGATGGCCCTCGACGTAGCGAGACGCGTGGAGACCGCTCGGCAGAGTGAGTTAAAGTGCTAACGTCACAAGAGCAACACGCGTCATAGTAGACGGTGTGGGCACCTTATGTACACGAGCGTCAAGGGGCCGCTACTGCGGACGTCGAGAGCTGGCGCTGGGAGCTGTCAATGATATTGTCCGCTTTGCCAAGTTGCCAGCCAGGACGATCAAGAAGCGAGAGGAAGCAAAAATAACTGACTCCCCTTCTGAGGGAAGGCGCCAATATGTGTAAGCGGCGCTGCTTACCAACCAGCAGCAGGGAAGAAGCAACATCTCGAGCCCTCTAGCGAGTCCTCTTACTAAGGTGTTGCCGAACCGGATGCGAGCACCGGCGTTCGTCCCATGTCAGAGAGCTTCTGCCATCGCAAGTTATCCGGTGCGGAAAAAGGCGCAGGGAACAATATTTGCTCCGGTTTGCGGCAGAGCTCGCACGGCGTGGAACCTAGCCTGAGGTAGATGAGGAGAGCGTAAGTGATACGATGACGAAGTGCCCTCTACGTAGCATCACGTGTGAAAACGCTCTGCGAAATGCGGGAAAAGTCAATACGATACGGCGAACATGAGAAAGGGCGGGAATGCCTCGATTTCGCTGTGCTAACACTCAGAGTGTGCGATCACGATGTTTGGTCCCCGTCGTAGCCCTGCTTCCTGCATAGGAATGAGACAAAAAGGCTACTGCGAACATTTCAGAGGGTTCCAAATCGCAAAAAGAAACGAAACGAAGAAGGTACAACCTTTCATCCCTTTTATGCAGCTTAGGATAAAAAAGGCTGCAGAGCAGTAGAAACACTATGCAGATGAACGAACCAAGGTATTTCAGCAATACAGTGCAGTTTATCACAACGAAAGGGTGCAAAGGGAAATTGTTTTATTTTCCCTCAGAACACCGCGGCCACTCACCTCTAAAAGAAAAAAAAAAGAATTCGTTTACGCCTGCCATTTTCGTCTTGTTTACTTTCTCGCGGCCTGCGACAGTACGCTTTGTATCAAAGCTGAAACTCTACGGCCAGCTGTGCACTCGGTATCCAAGGCGCCTCTCATGTCACGTCTTTCCGCTCCTTTCACGATGACGTGCTAACTAGGTTCTCCTTTGAGTTGTACTTCAGGTCTAATGCTATGCTTTCTCAGAGGCGTAAATGAGCGCAGGAGAAAAGTTTCTTAACAAGTCTTGGTGCCCCGGGGTGAATGTTCACGAAGTTTGGCTGAAAAGCTTGCCGTCGGCTGGAAATGGCGTGAAGGTCAGCAGATGCTGATTTCCCAATGGGTTTCTGAAGCTCAACAAAGCTATGCGTGGTAAAGTACTGAGCCCAAAATCTAAGCATCATATCAACGGACCTGGCAAAAGCAGCCAAGAGGAGCTATGGAAATCTAACCTCATTTAAGACGAAATTAACTAAAAATACAGAGGAAATCAAAATAATTATTGCCCTTATAAAAGTAACGTGGACACCGCCTAAGCAGTTGATAAGAATATGCAATTATCAGTATCCGGGAACGTAACTTTGGCAAAACAATTTGGGATGCTCGCGCATGAAGAACGCAGGCGCCGTAATGTGGTTCAAACAAAATTAGCATAATATTGTACAGAGAGCCTCACCTCACAGGGTACATTTTTCATGCCGACAAACCATAACAATTTTCATAACTTCCTTCGTTTTTGCAAACGGAAGTGTTCAGAAATGTGTGCATTATTACCGTTTTCATTTTGTAGAGCATAAAACTAATATTACAAATATTGATTTTCATTTTCTTTAAGAGGTTTTGTCCGTCGTTTTCTCTAAAATTTTTATAGCGAAGAAATGTTTTGAGACTTACTTCCCTTACTCAACGACACGTTTAAATTTATTAAATACATCTTTGAAAAAGAAACAACAATAAGGATGACTGTCTGGACCATGATCGCGCTCAGAAAGGGGGCAAAGTACTAGATAATTAAAGCAATACTAAACTTGTTTTTGTTGAAAGCACCTTCCTATAAAAAAACAACAACATATGGCTGCCTGAGAAGAACGATAATCAAAAAGCATACTCTTGCCCGCCGTTAGCTTAGCTCTCTTCAACTCATCTTATTATCACAGGATAAGCTATCTTTTACCATAGCTAATAGAACGCGCTTTAAGTGGGGCAGAATGCTATAGATTTCGTTACGATACTAACAGACTGTGACGAGATAGGCAGAACAACTACAAATGAGAGCCTGAAAGTGAATCCAGGCTAACGGATGACTTGAGTGAATGAATCTATACCGAGAAACAGAAGAACATGTAGGAAAGAAAAGGAAAAGAGCTTGTGACCCTGCTCGAAAAGAGGTCTTAAACGCTGGAGCCAAAATAACTCCTACCCGTTGACGCTCGCATTATAAATTCAAAATCATATTCACCCTACATGTAATATATTATATACTCCTTAATCTACAAATCGTAGCTAATATTTAATAAATGCATGATAGAGCTTTGAAAGCAGTGGATAGGCGCGTTACCCGCATGTCTTTCTGCTTTAAGTGCAATAGCAGCTGCTTTTAATATATAGCCAGCATTCCCTGTAGTTCACATATTAGTCAAACCTTCACGTCCCTTGCCAACAATATTCCCCTATCCTTTCAAGGTATTATCACGACACCAAGGATACCACTCGCGTAATGAATCTGATCTGCTAATTTTAGCGAATGTTACCGTATTATTCAGGAATCGTTAGTCGCGTCATTTACCAATTTGGATCCAAAATCACCAAAGCACAATTAAGGGCTTCATAGCAAGCTATCCAGACATGGCCGATTCGGTTTTTCCCGGCCATTACATGCGTCGCGATATTACACTGATGCACATCAAGCTGTGATATTTTGTGTAATTTGAGGACATACGAAGCAAAATAAATATAAGCGTGTCACCTATATTATAAACCTTGCGACATTAGCGGCCAAAGTTAAACACATTTGAGTTACGAACACACAGCGCTGCTGCATTTTTTACGGCATATCTGAAACATGGAAATTAATCAGCATTGCTTTTAATGTCGATATATACTATGAATTTCTGACATCAAAGCGAAAATATCGGAGCTTGCGAATAAGTGCTTCGAGGCTTAATACCTTTACAGAAATATAACAACATATAATTTTATTATATGTTGCTACAATCAAATTATCTAGGTGCAGTATATTTGTCAACATTTACTTAGTACACTTGCGCAGATAGATGATGAAACCACTTTGGACAAAACATTGCTTTCCAGGCCCCCCTATAGGTGCTTGAAAAATTATTTTGTGTTTGTTTGAATTGACTTTTATCACATGACAAGCCGGAAGTCGGAGTGGCGAAGAGCCGCAGATCCGAATAATGCGACTTGACTGTCCATTCCTTCTGAAATAGGAGTTCGAAAGCAACTCTTTGCTTTAGTGAAATTTCTCATCTGGACTTAAATTCGGACAACATAGCAGCGATTTGTAATTCGTGCCACACTTAGCTACGGCGATTCAACCATCGCAATTACTAAGCAAAACCCCCAGTCAAGACTTTGAAAAGTGTTGCCTACAACAAGAAAAGTGTTTGATACTTTGAAGTAAGGAAAACTAAAACATCGTGCACAGACAATAATGAGATGAACTGATGTTGCATGAGATACGCGCTTTCTCATGACGCGAAGGCAGTCAGTGTGCCGTGGAGCCAGCCATCCGAATAACGCTCCTCACTCAAACAAGTTGCGACGAATAAAAACAAAGCAGCACACAGTCCGCTCAAGCTGAAGATAAAACCAGGATAAGATCGGAGCGCAGTTACAAATGTAAACGACGGAACAACTTTCACCTTTCTTTACGTAGACGTTTTTACGGCCATCGTGACCTCGTCTCGAGAGCGTGTAAGCCATAAGCTAGACGTCTCGGACGGTCTTGCCTGTGTACATGGGACACATCCGTTCGTGTCGTTCGATGCAAGGCATAAATCTGACGGCACGTGCAATGCCACCAAGCAGGCAAGTGCTGTAGAGAGCCAGCAAAACGGTGCGCGCGGGGAATCATGCTGAATCCCGATTGGTCGTAAAACGGGCCATTCATGACGCCCCTTAGCTCTCTCAGCGTCCCCCTCGCACCTTAACTATTTCAAACGCTACTCTCACCCCTTCGGTTGTGTCCTGCGTGGGCGCGAGACGTTGCTCCTTTACGACCGTCCTAATTTACCAGCCATCCAGGCGGGGAATCTGTTCCAGTTGTGTTTAATTCTATGCAGCGCTGTTCTATATTGGACCTTAGATTGCCACGCACCTGCTGGAGGTTAAAAAGCCTTTCTTACGTAATTGTGACATATTGTTAGTTCGCGCTTTTCTTACCGTCTCTCTGCCGTTGCAGGCCCTGCCTGCGTCGTTCGCCATTCAGTTTTCCTTCTTAAGCAAGCTTTTAGGTACCGGAACTATTATGCAAGCGTCTTCCACTAAAATCACGAATGACAAAAGTTGTCATAGACAAATTATTGAGGAATGCTAATGCTCATGACCGACCATACGTCGTCCCGGAGGCAAGAGAAAGGCCACGACGTTCAGCCAAAACTACGTTAGACAGACGCGAAGTTTAGAAACGCAGACGAAGCTGCGCAGGCACAGAAATCGTCATTAGCGCGTCATTGTCGATAGTCATCAAAGCTATCCTGCTTTCACTAAACGCAAACAAGGGGCAAACGTGCATGTTCCGAGTTTAGGGAAGCCATGATCCGGGAACAAACAGTGAAACGTATTGTAGATAAATTCGTCAAGTGTTATCACCAGTGATGTGAGCCTATCCGATAATCTACCATTATTTGTAGGGCGAATACATTTTTGCTCAGTTTAAAATGTTGAGGGTAAAAAGTTTTATAGTTTTGTGAAAAGCGTTTATTTTTTCAGTTAGCCTCACAATTTTCCACGAAGTTGTCTAAGAGCTAGGAGTTCGCGCTAGGAAAAGAGGATCTCTTTTTTCGGGGGAGGATTCTTCGAGACAGACACGCCAGCTTCGTGTGGTAAAAAGGCTCCGTTAGCGCTGGAGACAGAGCGCTGCACGGAATTGCTTGGGAGGTGAGCGCTACGTTCCCTTAATGGCGCGGCAGGTTGGCAATCGGGCAAAAGTGTCCGGCCGCAAGCTGGTTTGTCGAGACCACTACGACCTTTGGCTTGTCCACGTCCCTGCTCACTCGCTCCGCCCACCATATTGCGTGGTGCTACGCACTTTGCGGAGCACAAGTACGCCAGTAATCTGTTCAGAAACTTCCCTTCCGCCATCACACGTAGGCGTGCAGAAGTAATGTAGCATCTCTACTGCTCTTTGTATACTAATCCGCGACGTTTTTTAACGTTCGGTTGGCGTGCTCGGAGCGAATTTCAGGCATCGTTAGGAACGGGCGTTTTGTGAACTTTTATGGGCGTACGACGGCGACCTTTTGGGAATATCAACAAGTCGTAGCCTGCGAGAAATTATTCTGATTGAGAACAATCATTTCATTAAAAAGCGAACAAAGTACCTTTAATTAAAAAATACATGCATTGATGTCTACGCTTAATCTCCATTCTATGAAGCCTGGTTATGGTAGCACAGCGAAGTTTGAGTGAATGCACCGGGAAGCATGTAAGAGTGGGAAATCATGACGAAAGATGAAAACGACAATATCTGGCATAAAAAAACTAACACAGTGTTTAAAATGGTATTTATTTGTACTTACACTTCCTTTAGTTAATATGTTTGACTTGATCGCCCCCAAGGCCGAGATGTCGCTTGCTTCGTATGTGTCCATCCTTCAAGCTTTCACGCGATAGCGGGAATCAAAGGACGATCGAAATCTGAAGGAACGCACAAGCACATATTACACCAATAGTAAGATGGGTGCTCCAGGAAACCATTATTTGAGGAAACAATCATATCAAAGAAATTACTGCATGCCAGAAAGGTGCGGAGTACAGCGCTTAATATTAATCGCTATATATTTAGCCAGCGAAGCGGTGTGAGGTTCCTGTATGATGCGGCGGAAAGTCGGTTCTGTCTTTGTTGAAGTATGAAATGTACTAAAAAAAAACACAATGCAGAAATCAATAATGGAAACTTTTGTTTCGATAACATAGGTTATACAACTACAGCTGAAACCTGTACTAAGGCCGGCGCATAAAGAACGCCCATTTTAAAGACCTTCAGGAAAACAAGAAACGAAAATATCGATTGCTTAGGTTGTAATTTCGTAACCTTATTTTGATTGTGCTCTCAGATTTAATGAAGACTAGGACAGAGTGCGCTTTAAGCAACCATTCGACAGAATGAGATACATAAATGAACTCAAGGTGCACATCTGTAATGAAGTGATAAAGGTAGTCCAATGCAATCGAAGTGGTCAACAAGAGGAAAATAGAATGTAGGTTAGAGTAGGTTGGCCAATAGCAACGTTCCTGATAGCTTGTAGCATTGCCCATTAGTTTTAGGCATTCTAGACTTTACCATCCAGACGGATTGAGTTGTGTATACATGGCATTAGGGCATACTCAAAATGTGTAAATATAAGTTTCGTTTTCCGCGCCACATGCGGTACCTTTTTCGGCATCCGCATCTATGGGACGTTTGTCTTTGTACGAAATTGTTTAACTCACAATGACGTGAAGAGAAAACGTCTCAAGTGAAAAGCTTGCGTACCACCTCTGCACTCTCATTGGCAAACTCGCACTCAAAATGTTTGGACGAAATAAACTAAAGCGGCCAAAAGACTAAACATGGTTACAATAGTGCACAAAAACAACTTATTGCTCGGTGTGTAAAAACTGAAGAGAATCGCCTTTCCTGTCGCTCTGTAGAAATATTTGTTATAGTGCACTTACTGCTATCCGGGCAGCCTTAAAGCAAACTCATGACCGCTTGGTTCGCAAGAGCACTTAAACAAGAGTAAGAAATGATGGAAGACCAGGCAACCGAGTACGGCAAACAAATGCCAGTAAAGCACTTACGACTTTTTCATTGTCCCTTCATGAGCCAAGTAAGGGGCAGATTGAAAACCATCGAAAACCATTTTATTGACGAATATATTGCTAAACTAACGTTGCTGCTTGAAATAGGGGGCGCATGATCTTTTTTTTTCTTCTTAATTAAAATGCACTGTGATATACTCGAATTCTTTGAAGTGTTTGTTATTGGGAGCTCAACTCTTCCTCATTTCAGCACTGCTCGTTCTTTCATTATGCCGCCAGCATTTCTAAATACACACTTTTTATTGGCGTCTCATTTTCGTGCTGAAACACTACATGTATGGAATTGAGATGCAGTGTGTTATGAAGATATTTTTTGGTTTTTACTATGAGCAAAACCGAGATGCAAAGTTTAAAATGTATTGTGTGGCATCAAGAAACCAAATTCGTGGAGCACATGTACTCCTGGGCGTTTTTGGAGGCCTGAAAATACGCCGATTTCCGTCTTGCGGTAGCATCCCTGATTGGTACTCTACAAAATAAATTCTATACAACTTATTCTGTTGGTCAGCGCTTTGTGAGTAGCACAACGTTTATATGAGTTCTGCGTAGTGACATCATCGAAAACATCTGATCTCTCCTCGCTTTCGCCCTATATTTTCCTCCTTTAAACCCCATGGCACAACACATCCTGTCAAATGCTTCGGTTGTTCAGAACCCAGAGGTTCTGAGATCAATCACTGTTTTTCGGCTTCAATGTGGCGGTGGTGGTTTTCGGTAGTGTCACTGCAAAACAAAATGTTATTTTAGCGCTGGGGGCAAATTAAAAACACTTTTTTCTTAATATAAAAAAAGAAATCATCAGTGTAATGAGTTGATGTCAGAGCAGGTGACGACGCTTGGCGCCGCAACCAACGTCGATGCATAAATTATCTGCATGAGTGAATGTTTAACCTTTTCACTTTTGTTCATGAGATTGAGAATGCATCTTAGGCTCCCAGAAACGTCATCATTTTTTATATTAACTCAGAAAGCTGCCCCTACAATTATTTTCTCATTATGTCCTGTATTCAGCATACCTGTACGCGATGAGAGATATGCTTTTTATCTGAAACCTCGAGCAGTGTTCCAAAACATACTTAGCTAAGAGTGAATGTCACGCTCGAACTGAAGACAATCATGCTGACATCCGTTCTGGAAAGAGTTCATGCAGAGTTGCTTTTTCCCTTCCCTTGGCGCCGCCGCTAATTTTCTGATTTCAGCCCTCAGCTTGGCTTCGCCCTTTGCCTTTCGTTAAGTTAATTCTTGATTCCATATACTCTTCTAGTCTGTAATATTGACTCGGACAAAAAGGCCTTTATTACATGCGCCATTATCGATCCTCTGGAGAGATGCAGGTGAACTGCAATTCAGGCGCCATCATTGCTGTACTCATGCTCGAGAGACGTACCTGTCCTTAACTACATCAATTAGTGGTCACAAGATTGCACGGTTAGTTTTCGCCGTTCAATGTGTTGTTCGCGCAGCTGTTTGGAGCTGCGGTACGCCGAGATGGGCAATTGCTCGTGATGAGGTTGCGGCGCAGTGATCACGTGGGCGGCGTTGATTACGTGTTAAGGTTTACACAAATGCTACTCACTCCAGACGGACCTGAACTATTACCAGCTCCACTAGAAAGTTTATGATTGATCTTTATACATACGGAAGGAAAACGAAACAACAGTGTTTTCCTGAGAAGTTTCGTTCGTCATGCGGTATAAGACGCATTTCCTTGATAAGATGTGAACTCTCAAACCATCTCCTTGTTTTTTGCCTTTTATTGCTTCCATTTCACTGTGAATTTGGGAGCACATTCTTTTTTTGCGTGTGTCGTTCAAATTCCGCAGTGTAAACTGACACATTATATTCTGCATGTCTAGGTGAAACAAAATATTCACGCAATGACAAAATACCGCGAATGCATTGAGAATGCCTTTTCTTTTCTAAAGTTTTACTTCGCCATCCCTCCAAGTCTCACTTATGCTCCGGATTCCGCTTCATATTGCGTAATCATTTTAGCACACTGTTTCATCTGCGCTAGTGCAACTTTGTTTTGAGTACTACTTTGTTAGCTCATGTTATAGCAACGCACGTCCAGTTGTAACCAGCTGCCTGAGCTGTTTATCGTCTACATTATCATCATCATCAGCCTGACTATACCCACTGCAGGGCGAAGGCCTGTCTCATATTTCTCCACTTAACCCGGTTCTGTGCTAGCTGCATACACTTGACCCCTGCGAACTTCTTAACCTCATCCGCTCATCTAACTTTCTGCCGCCCCCTGCTACGCTTTCCTTCCCTTGGAATCCAGTTTGTTAACCTAAGCGACCATCGGTTATCCTCTCTACGCACTACATGTCCTGCCCATGCCCATTTCTTCTTCTTAATTTCCACTAGAATGTCGGTAACTTGAGTTATTTCTCTGACCCACTCTGCACGTTTCCTATCTCTTAATGTTACCGCTACACATGCAAACAATTTTAGGTGCACAATCAAATGCGCTTGTTTTGTACAACGAATGCTAAACTTCCATTGCCTCATTTTTCATTCTTCTATAGTCAGGTATTTCACTGACGACTATTTTGTTCAAGAATAATGCAGTAAAGACTCAAGAAAGCTTTCCCTTATGGCCAAACCAAGTGCTTCGCTCTCCGGTGTATTTGTCATCGAAGCTTAGTGTTCCTGCTTACTTAGTGGATGCTTGTATTACTGGGCCGTCTTTGCTTTTGTAATCAAAACCTTCTTTGTACGGCAACTATTATCAATTTAGGGTTTATAAATGAAAAGCATTTCTGTGCAAATGTGTTAGCTGCCCTGCTGCCCAAGCATAAAAACAAAGACCACTGTACATAGTGAAACGCCAGGGCTATCATTTGCTGAACGCATGTTCCTTTCGCGCTGAAAAATGTTTATCACTAAAAAGGCAACAACTGGACCAGAAAATGTTTGAATTGTAGACAGCTGAGAGAACTAATTTGCTTCAAGGAGAGAGAACACATCAGCAAAAGCAATCAGCCTGTTTGAAAGCGATTCTCCGCATAAATTCCACCAGTAGAAGACTCATTTGAAGTGTCTGTTGCGTAAACCCACTGGCTCGCGTGCTACAAGAACAAAAAAAAAAACTGCTAACTGGCACGCTGGAAAGGATGATCTCTTTGGCACAAAGCAAGCTACGAATAGCCAGTTACGCGCCGGAAAGAAGACGGCTTTTACATTCTCATTTCAAGAACGCGTGGAACTCTGACGTGTGTATACGTATCCCGTTGTGTTGCACCCGAGCAAACATAAGAAGCATTTATCTAGACCAGAGAGCGTCTAAGAGCTGAAGTAGTTCCGGAATATCACATTGTTCTTCAGAGTAGCTACCCAATTAGCTGGGGCTGAATCTGGCGCCCATCTCTTGAACGCAGCGTGCGGACTCGTAACGAAAATACTCGTCCCTCGAGCGAGCCTCTCTGTTTTAAATGTGCAGTATTCACTCGTTGTTTTAGGCATAAAATTAATTTAATGCGTCCAGCTTAAGGAAACAAAAGAGAGAACGTGTAATGAAAAAGAAAGACTCAGAGTTTCTAGTTTGTTTTTAGCACAGATAATCCAGAAAAATACCAAAATGCGACACGGCATCTTTGGTTGCAGCCAACGCTCTTGAGGTCCTGTAAAGTGCGCGATAGCAAAAACATTACATTGACATGCTTTTGTTTATTTCCACGTTTATAACCCCTAAGCCGCAAATCAGCGTTTTCTCAACCACCTTTTTGTTTGTATTTTAGCATAACCCTTTTTCCTTCCTCCATCTTCGGCATCGGCTTTTTCAGAAATCTGATTACTTTAGTGGATGTCCAATATATTAACTTCATTTTTCGTTAGTAGAACTCGTGTGAAATTATTGCGGGCAAGTTCCTACAAAACGTATAATGAGTCATATTAGAGTTAAAAAAAATGATAGCATAAAAATTGGCTCTGGAAACATAGTTATTGATTAAGAAAGCCGCATTATGTACACCATAAAGACATGTGTCACATAGGTACCCTTGAAGTATTTCCTCTTTCAAGCTCTAAATGGGCAAATCTACATATGCGTGACAATAAATAATAACTTCATGAACGCCACAAAATTCATGGCTGTAATAGCTGTAATCGATTCTCACGACCGCGAAGCGGCTTGCGAAATACTGCACAAGTGGCATTAACGTAGGTTGACCAACCAAGATATAGCTTTGATTCTGGGATGTACCTTCGCAACCAAACAAATTCTAGAATTCATTCTAAACTTCCATCGCAATTCCAAGAAGGTCACTGCTGCGCAAACAAAACAAACATCGCTTCTCAAGTGGCAGGCCGGTGAAATTGTGCGGCTTAATTGCCTAGGGTTGAAATCGAAGTTGGCGGTGACAATGCCTTCTCTTTCGTTGAACGCGTCACTTGGGCGGGTTGCGCGGGGAGAAGAGAGTGAAGCGGAAAGAGGCGGGAAAGAATGGAGTGTTTCGACGCGGCGAAATCGTTTATAATGGTGGTGAGTGAAAATCCTGGCAGCGGTATTTCGTTTCCCATTAAAACGAGGCTGCCTCCCTCATTACTCAGCCGTCAGCGCGTCGCAAAACGAGGAGGAACAAAGGAAAAGAAATAGCTAGCAGAGAGCAGATTCCGTGACAGTAAATTGCTGCGGCATCGAAGAAGCGCTTGTCTTTTTTTTTTTTTAATTAGGCCGTAAGTGCTTTGCTCGAAAAGTGTCCTACGCAAACTGCTGTCAAAAGCAGGAATATTTCAGTGCGCCATGTGTATTGTTTATCGCAGCATCTCAGGTCCTTTCCGCCGGATATCGATAGTACTGTTTGTATGAGCTGCGAACGCTTGGGATGTGGTCAAGGTGGAAATATGCTAGAACTATTGTGGACGGGTAAACTTCATATAGGTGCTTTTTTATGCACGGTTACGAAATATGCTTTATTTGTTCCACTAATTTTGCGTGATGGCGTCAGGGAAGCGATAACTTCTCTTCAGAGGTGACGAGGGAAGGTTCAGTTCCACTGTCGCGACCTACAGAACGAATTTCGCTTGAATGACGCTAATGACTGGAAAATATACTGAAGTTGTTCCCTAAATCCTATCATCAAACAATAAAGTAAAAGAACAAGTACATTCGGTTTACGCAAATGTAACAGGAGCTCAAATCATGGCGTCGAATCTGATACAGGAATTTTAAAGTTCAGCACTCCTAGTAATATTTTTATGGCCATCGAAAATAGTCAAATTGAATGCCCGATCGGAGTGAGACGCAAGAGTGAATAAAATAGTACATTATGAAGATCTGAACAGTCACGCAAGGACTCGGGCATGTAAGTTTCTTACTGACTACGTGGTGAGATTTTCGCAGGTGACATATGGCAGCTTAATATGATGACCGGAATGCTAGACTCAAACTCCATACTGACACGGAAGCGCTCTTCAAAAGAGACTGCGCGTTAGGTGCTTAAGAAAAATACGCTAGATCCAGAGTTCAGTTAGAAATGAGTCATGTCAGAAGTACTGGAAAAAGGACAAAGAAAGAGATCGCCCAAACAAAGGCAATATTCGGCCTGTCGTGTTCGGGCTGTCAGCGGCGCGATCTGTTCGCACTTGCCCGCCCTCACTCTCTTGCTGTCACATAGTTGTATGCTGTAGAGTCAGAGTTGGAGCGACAGCATTTAGACAGGAGTAGGCGCAAGAAAAGAAAATCGTGTTTCGGGTCTTTGCGTGTGCCATGCTCGGCTTTTAAAAAAATTTAAGTCTAAGCTTAAGTAGCATGTCTTAAAACAAGTGTTTGGGTTGGGGCTCAGCGTGTTTAGTAAGATAACGAAAACCTCTCTGTTCACTATTTTCCTATAAACATTATTTGACTTCACAATGTTTCACGCCAACAACCCTTGCACGTAAACAAAGCTGCAGCTGTAGAATGCATAACTAGAGCATTTTAAAATGCTTCAGGCTTCAGTTTGAGGGCGAGCAGAGTTTGTGCTTATTTGCGATAAGCGCCGCTTGCGCTGTATTCAACTCAACTGAGGTACTGCTGACTCAAAGAAAATTGCAGTTGGAATGCCGCATCTCTCCACCACTAGGGCGTTTCTATCTCTTTACCTTTTTCAATAAAATTTCAAAGTAGTACTAAAGACATACTACGGCACAAAATTGTTTTGGCGTTTTGTAGAGCAAACCCAAATGTTGCATTAGGTGCTCGTGTGCAATCCAGACAGCTCAACTAAACTGCGGATTATTGAGATTTGCGCGATATTGAGAAAGCCGAATCCACAGAGGTCGTATTAGTCGAGCTTTTTTTTGTGTGTGCAGCAATAAACAAAAAGTATGAACAAAGAAGGAAGAAAAAGATTGGCATCGTCGATACCGGGATTGTCGAAATTGAACTCTCAGTTGTGTCTCAGTGCCGAGATTTCAGTTTCGCCGGCAAACCAGGGTGAACGAAACATCCAAAATTAATTCTCATCTTTTCTCTGCTCAAAAACTCTTCTATCATGTCGAGGGGAATGAAGCTTCAAGAACATGCTTCTTTTTTTTTTTGTCATCCTGCCTTTCCGAACAGACCTCGTTTCCTTCCAGCAGTTATTTCTCCTTTCATTTCAGCCCTGCTTCAACTTACTACTTAAGAGAAGATGAGTAGCTTTGCTGACAGAGACTTCCGAGAAATGCGGCGGATTTTTAACTTCTTTCTTTTTGCATTTTTTTGGTGAAGCGACACCGCGAACTGTCGGCTTATTTCTCTCTTCAGCCCTGTACTTTGGACGGGTAGTGCAAAGAGTAAGGAAAGGGGAAACAAAACAGGACCGGTTGGCACAAGACGTTTCATTGACACGGCATCCTAGATAAGGCTAGCTCTAGCCTGTGCAGTTCTGTGAGCGTTTACGCGCTGACTGTTGTGTCCTTTATATATCATTCTTCTAGTTCCATTGTCGCACGAAGTTGAAGGTGCAGCGCTTCATTTTAGGCTCGAAGTTTCTTATTGCGTTCGTGAGTATGTGGCGAGGGGATGTCCACTCTTCTGCTTTGATAGTGGAATAGGGCTGCCTGTTGTCATTGATTCTTACAGATAACAAAAACACATAACACAGAGATCTTGAAAGGAAGAATACTTATGCCGCTACACATTTTTGGGAGCTTTGCTTTGTTTCTTATTCTACTCTTATTAGTCATTTCTGTGCTGAAAGAAACCCAAACACTGCAGGAAAACCTGGAAAATATTACGATGTTTTCACCCCTTAGAACGAGACGAAGAAGGCAAAGTGAATATCAGACTTCAGCTTTCACTGTGGACCTTCATATTAAAACTGATTTATGTCTGGTATTATGATCAGTTAATTTTAGACCTTTTCAGCACCTAGTAAATAGGCACTTCTCTAGCTCATAGTTACCGCAGATTAGTTCCCCGATAAATGTCACTTCCGAGCAAGATGTCAAGGATGACACTGTCAGCAATCTTTCCATGGAAAGGGGCATATCACAGCTAAGAAGTAAAGCAGAAAGCGAAACATGTTTAGATATACCCATAAGCTGCCGCCGCGCTTTAGCTCATCCCAGCTGGAGAGTAATGCTTATGCAACTCAAAAAGGTTATCGCAATACAAACTTATAGCAGGATTTACAAGTTCCGCTAAGAGGGAGCACGAGAGGAAAATGACCATTTTTTGCTTTGTGGCATCTTCCTATGATGATGATTTTGGAGAAGTTTGAATGGTTTCCAGGTACATAAATTCGTGAAGAGATAATTAACACTTGAAAACAGTTCCGATGTTAGATTTTATTTGATAAGGAAAGCTGAATTAGTCTGGTTAATCATGTAGAAAGATATTGATGCTATTGCTTGCTGTCTCGACTGATTGAAAAAACAAAACTGACTGATAGGAAGGGAAATTTACCGGCCATATCTAGGGAGCTTCGTTCCTACCGCAGACATCCTGCCGAAATCGGCAGGCACGCAGGAGCTCTATGCTTGTGGTGAATGAAGAACAGTGCTTTGAATTACGTGGTACAGAAAAGGAGCATAGGCATTGCTATTTTCCAGTTTGTCCAGAAGGACATAAATATGATGATTTGACAAAGAAACTTAAAATATTTGGTAACTCTGCAAGGACATGGATTTTTGGGACTTGATTCCCTGTTTGTACACACAGACGCCTGCGTCGAACAGAAACTTTAATAAAGGCGCCACTGGATAAATAACGACATCGTGCTGGAAAGGCTCTTGTTGAAATTTTAGTGTTGAAATGTTTTTAGATGAGCTTTCTCACCTATCCACGGAGTAGATGCCACCAAAGGATAACTACCCCTGCTACAAAAGCAACTGAAGTTTCGTTACAGGCAAATAATAGAAGGATGTAGAAGCTTTGCTAAAGTTTCAACAGCCTGAAGTGTTTTTGGTCTCGATATTATTTAGCGAACAAGTTCGTCTTAAAGCGTTCTCATTGCGGGCAATGAATATTTTTCTTGCAGATTGCTTACAACGTGAATGCGTTTAAAACATCTGAAACAGAAAGGAACATTACGAATGGACGAGGTAACCATTATTTAACACAGTACGCATTAGGACCAAACCTAGCACAGCTGCTCAAAGGTTCCAGAACCCAGTAATGGTAACATGGTGCCGGCACACAAGCCTAGCAGCGTTCTGAACGAAAAGCTCACGGAAATCCCCGCTCCATTAATGCAAAGGGTCCCCCCACTAATTCTCTCGAAGTGAATGACACGATCACTCAGTAGGGAGCATAGGATATCATTATTGGGAACCTAAGTAAGGGCGATTCAGGAGGTTCGCGTGGTCTGGGAATCCCATAATGGAAAGATTTCCTTCTTCTTAACGTAATGAAGCGTTTCGGAGAAGAATCCCCTATGAAAGGATTTTGCTGAAAGAGATTGGTGGAAAAGTGTATTGGGCATACATTTTATTAGCGCAGATTTAAAGTCCCAGTTTTCTTACAGACATCAAAGACAGGACCCTTAACTCATAAGTACAGTTCTGCCGATACGGCGTACATCCTTTTCAGCTGCAGCCCACATCTGCAAAAGTACACATTACTACACACGGGCTTTAGAGGAATTCACTAACTCCTTGCAATAGGTTTTCCACAGGTAAAAAGGTTTGGAAAGTAATATGTCGTGCAAAGGAACAAGATGTAATTATGGATTGTAACATTGACATTACCAATAATTTCAGTTGCGAAAAAAGAAACCGGTTATACCTTTGAAGGATTGAGAGATTTTGCCTGGAATTTGCTGCATGTAGTATCTTGTCTTGGATTCAAATTACCTGTATCCTACAACTCGGCTGTACGACACATCAATGAGAGGACAAATGTGACGCTCTTTAACAATAATTCTCAAGAAATTGCGGGAAGTGAAACATTGACAATATTTTCGAACTTGTATTGCTATTTTCTGAAGACCAAATTTGTAGCACTGCCATGTTTTAATTTTTCACGATGATGATTTGATATAGGAAAAGTACACGTGTCATTGAAAGGAGCATTGCATAATGTCACGGGGTAGTGACAATGTCATAGGCGAGGAACGAAGGCACTCGCGCTGTCATATAAGAAAATCTGTATTGGGCTGACATGGGCCCGCAAGAACATAAAGCCACGCGGTGGCTTCAAAACATCAATCGCTATAGTCGGCCATTCAACTATGAATGTCCGCAGATTTCGGCAGAGCTCAATTTCAAGTCAGCGAATAACCATCTAGATAGCCGGCCGGTCGAAGTAACGTGGAAAAGCCTAGAACGATACGGATACAGTTGCGCTTAGGTACGATCACTCGGGAAAAGTCTTGGCGCATCCCGTGCTACAAAGAGAATGGTAAAGCAGTGTCTCGCGACAACAAGCGCCAGAAATGTTGATCCGTCTGCTGCAAATCACAGTTATAAGGCGGCGTGTTGGCGACAGTTGAAGAAAGGGTAGAAAATAAAGGTCTAAATAGCTAGCGGCAATAGTGCACCTGCTTTAGGTCATTGTCTATAATAGCATTCTACGCGACTTTAAGGAACGCTGGGCAGGACTATTCTATCGTTTGCATCTGAGTCTGCTGGGCGCTGCGTTAGATTGTATTTAGGCTTGTCATCTGGTCGTTTTGAACGCATTAGCACTTGGGATTTCTTTGAATATTTATTAGAATAACAGGTGCCAACTATCAGCACTGCAATATGATGGGGTAAAGGTAAAGGGTGGCTCCAATCATTCTTTATTATCCTTTCGAAAATACACGACACAGCTCACGCTGTATTGCAAGGTTTGCGGATACGTAGATAAGCCTACTAATTAGATAGCTTTGCGACAATCAAATGTTACTGCCATGTTTACCCAGTGAGTATTTCTTCTCATGTATTGATTTTGATGTTTGTCGTGCGGGCTTTACACCTAAAGATTTCTGTGACTTGTGAGACTAGACGTGTTACAAGAAGCCGCATTTTCGTTCATGCATCCACAATCTTGGGTCATTTATCTATGTATAAGGCGGTACAGTTTTCCCTTTTAATCAGATTGTTAGGTTGTATTCCCGCTACTGACCGAAGTGTTGTCTTTAGTTCTGTCCTTGATGCAAAAACTCGTAAAAGGGGCCAAGGCCTTGTCAGGTCACAAATTATAAAAATGCGTAATAAAGTATAAGAGCGCAAAAAAATGCTTTAGTGGACCCGCTCATGCTCTTTACAGCGTTCTTAGAGAAGCGTCCAGGTGTCGCTTTGGCTGTAGAGCACTGGATTAGGAAACGTTAAAGCGTATGTTTTGGCTAATCACGCCACCCGGAAGTATTCACAGCTGCGGAAGAGCGCACATAAGGCAACACACACGCGCTGTCTTGAGCCTCGATTGAAGCAAACCCTATATTTATACCGGCGTCGTAAACTCGCGGTTTCCACAAGCGTCGCTCTGCGACCCTATTTGCATCTACCTACATGCGTACGTATCCGTAAAGAACGGCATGCTGAGCAAGGCGCTGACCATTACGCCATGCGGTGAGCGACGGGCGGCACATTTACGCCTGCGTGAAAGGCACCCGTGTGGCAAGAAGAAGCTGCTCGTTGATTTTGAGAGTAACATGGCTTATACGCTGCGGTGCTAAGAGGCAGGGGAGAAACAACAAGCCTAGTGAAAAAGAGCCATCAGGCTCAGGTAACTAAAACCGGTACGATGGTTTTTCGGGAAGCGAAGAATGAGGTTGTGCCTGACTGTGCCAACCAGTGAAATACATATAAGTCCATATCAACTTCGAAGTTATCATTTGATACCCGAGATCGCCGATGTGGTCATTTTGTCTCTCTGTCATCATCATTTGTTGACAAGTTTAATTCTAAAAGCTTGGTTAAGACTTGTACCGTATTTTAGATATTCATGCTTAGCGAACCTGAATAAAGATTGGAGGTGCGGTGAGGGGGGGGGGGGGGGGATGGGATGAAAATTTTTAAAGTACTACTGCAATATCTTAATAAACATAGAGCTAGAAACAGGAGAACCAGCAAAAATGTTTGAGCAACTGGATTTATTGACCAATTTAGCCTTAGTTCAACAACAGGGGAGAATGAATAACGTCGAATTTTGAACGTCGATAGGTTATGGCCGCACAATAAAATTAATAATTAAAACATGTCAAGGGCGGGACTATTATTTAATAAGATGGATTGCGGAAGGACCTGAGTTCCAACTCTTTAGTCTTTTGTACAATGCGTATAATCAGCGTTACCGCAATGGGGTCATGCTCACAATACAAGCGTGAACTGTGAGATATTGCATTTACGCCGCTGTGTGTGTGCGTGTGTGTGTGTGTGTGTGTGTGTGTGTGTGTGTGTGTGCGTGCGTGCGTGCGTGCGTGCGTGCGTGTGTGTGTGTGTGTGTGTGTGTGTGTGTGTGTGTGTGTGTGTGTGTGTGTGTGTGTGTGTGTGTGTGTGTGTGTGTGTGTGTGTGTGTGTGTGTGTGTGTGTGTGTGTGTGTGTGTGTGTGTGTGTGTGTGTGTGTGTGTGTGTGTGTGTGTGTGTGTGTGTGTGTGTGTGTGTGTGTGTGTGTGTGTGTGTGTGTGTGTGTGTGTGTGTGTGTGTGTGTGTGTGTGTGTGTGTGTGTGTGTGTGTGTGTGTGTGTGTGTGTGTGTGTGTGTGTGTGTGTGTGTGTGTGTGTGTGTGTGTGTGTGTGTGTGTGTGTGTGTGTGTGTGTGTGTGTGTGTGTGTGTGTGTGTGTGTGTGTGTGTGGCAGCGGCTCTGTATCCTTGTATTCTTTTGTCTATCCGTCCCTCCATCGGTTTGTGAGCGTCATGTACACGGCTACACGACGGTTCATTTGGGATTAGAGAGACGATAATTCGCTAAACAATTATAGGCACAAAAAATATGTAATTAACTTGACAGTTAGTATTGTACCATGCCTTCGGGAGCATGATGTTTTCCATTTCTTTAGAAACGGGCCGCCAATGTAAGTGCAGCCTGCGCCAGAGTGAACAACAATTGCAAAATACGTGCTCTATGCACGGTGTCGTCGCTTCAAAGTCGCCATATTTAGCATGCGCGTCCTGTCTCCATTACACCGACCTTTTAAAGCTGGAGCTAATAAATAAAATTATCCTAGTCGTACTCCGTGCAAGGTCCGCTGACGAATGCAGCCCCGTGTCGACGCCAACGCGTTAGCAGAAAGGGTAGCGGGCCTTGTTAACATTTTCTACTTAGTTTACTCTTCTTGCGAAGGCGTAGTATTATCTACTTTATCTTCGAAGTCTGGTAGCTGAAACGAAGCTCTCAGGGAGCAGAAAAAGCTAAGACAAGCGCTAATCTTCGTCTGAGTGCGTTTCGCGATCACGCTTTAGCATCTTTGTTTTCCGGAGACAAATGAAAATATATGATGATGTAATCTGGAGAGATACGGCCAGTGGCAAATTATGAACAACAAACATTCTGCCGACAAGTCATAAGAAAACCTAAAATAACATGATAGAGATTTGATTAATTTATGGCGTTTGCTCTTAATAAGGGTGGTGCGTCTGTGCCACAAATCTAGATCTTCCTGCTTCTCAGCCTGGAAGAATTTTAAAGTGCCACATAAAAAAAAAACCGTACACAGACTGAGGGAGAATATTTAGTGCAAAAGCTCTCGCAAAGTAGTGGGTGTAGACTTAAGAAAATGCAATACATCTTGCAAACCTAAATACTGGTTTTCAGCGCAATATTTTATGATTTTCTGCAGAGCACGCATGTGTTTTACACAACAGTGCTAGCTTGTCCTACCACTTTTACATCGTATGAACAAAAAGAGAAAATAAATGTGATACGCTTGGAGGCTTTCAAGGATTGGTTACAAGCAACATAAAAATCACAATTCAGTGAGCAGAGCACCACAAGTGAAATTCGCATGCCGTGGGGTCAGATCCCATGAGCGGTAGAGTAGTCTTTTTTCTTCATTCGAATAATTGAGCTCAATGACTGGGTTATTACCTCACATTGATCAACACGAAAAATATTACTTATGCCTTGCATCACGCCATCGGCTGTATTTTTGCTTTGAATATACCACATAACGGGCCCCTCATTTTTTCTACATTTCTTTGCTGCCAAAGCGGTATATGCGGTTGTATCTAAGCCTAGGTACAAATTCGAATACGTAGATGCGAATTATTAGCAAACAGTTCATTCCGTCATATACCTGCCCACTAATGCGCATTCGCGCTATTTTTCTCGTCATCAAGACAAGATGAGCATCAGACTGATGCACATCTTGTCATTCTATTTATGCAGTCAGTTCTAACCATATCAACCCAAATTTTGTGGTGGCAATCACAGCCACCATATCTGGATTATAACTTTGACAAACGGAAGGTTGTAAAGCCATCTGTTAAGCAAACAGGAACAATTTATTATACGCTTTGATGTGAAGCCTACTCTTAACCTTATGTAATTATAGATCGTGATTCAGAACCCCCCCCCCCCCCCCCCCCCCCCAGCGCGCTAATGCTCAGGTCTCGTCCGTGGAAACTAAAGATGCAACGGCAGCAAGCCT
Organism: Amblyomma maculatum; assembly: GCF_055883805.1. Classification (NCBI taxonomy): domain Eukaryota; kingdom Metazoa; phylum Arthropoda; class Arachnida; order Ixodida; family Ixodidae; genus Amblyomma; species Amblyomma maculatum. The sequence continues at coordinate 75,558,598 of NC_139354.1, forward strand.
TTCTAACGACCTCAAATGTCATATAGCAAAGACTAACCGGCGCCGTAGAGGTCATTATGCCTTTTTCCAATGCCAGTCTGAGTTTGTTGGGGATCACCCCTTCATCCATTACCACTCTCCCTCACACCAAGCAGACGTGCCCTGTGTCAATGCTCCCCATATGCTTTATCTTATCTCTTTACTGCTGACTTCTGAGAGAGAAGCACACGTGCTCATCGTTAGTGCACCATTAACGAAGCATGTCAATCTGCATACTACAGTAGCGTGGCATGGCCCATTTTCTACTAATGCCACACACATGAACGCCAATTCGCCAAAAAACGACGGGGGGGGGGGGTGATGGAAGTCTGCGTTGACAGCATGTTATAATATGCAGATCTGCCAGCGAGGCTACCAAAAGAGAAGGCTGGTACGAGGGCCGGTGACACAAGTAGGCCACTGATTTAAAGTAGTGATGGTGCGGAAGCTTGCCCGACCTGTTTCAAACCTTTTGGATAAATGAGGACATGGCCGATAGCCTGCGGCTCAAATATGTGTCGGTGAAAGGCTGCTGAGTGTGCCATAGCATAATACATTTCAGCGCTGGTTTATTATATTATAAACACGCTCAGCAGAGTCTCTCAAAGTTTGCTTCCCACTGCCTTGGAGGCTCCAGCACAGGATATGACAACTGCTAGAAAGCTTCCTTCGTTTTCAAGCGCTGTGCTACTTTGAATGATTAAGCATGCCTCGACTTTGAATCATCACTCTAAAGAAATGCTTATGTGAGGAAACGTTTTGCGTGAATATTCTACCTTCTTTCAAGTTCGTGCTGAGCAGTGTAAAACATGCAGATGTTTTGCGAGAGTGGTTTTGCAGTTTAGTTTGTATATTACAGAAGTTGACGTATAGAGCAGAGAGAAATACTGGGAGAAACGAAGTGAGAGGGCACCTCGAAATGTTTTTTTTTTCGCGCGCAGTACCAAGCATGGCTTCGCATATTTGACGTCTGGTCGCGTTGCTAAAAGTGGAACTGAAATAGGAACGTTCGCTACATAAATTTTACGCTACTCCGATGTGGTATAAATCGAATTGGTGTCACATGTGAAACTAGTGCAATAGCAATAGATACAAAGAAAAATGAGAACAATTCGTCAGTACATAAAAACTTAGCTGATAAATTAAGTGGCATGCATAACTGAAGCGAAAAAGCAAAATCTAATTTCGACATGCATATTCACGAGGGTCACAGCTTATCGAATGTTTCGCCTAAATGTTATCATAATAAATAGTGGAGGACAGTTTCAAGGAGCACCGGAGGCTACCATGTGATGATTCTGCTATCTTTTTTATTTTCTCTTTGTTTTGCTAATATTTAGCTCTAGGCACCAGATCTCCCATGGTTATTTCGTGAAACTGATGAGAGACAAAAATATAAACGCAGCTCTCGTCCCCTCATTACGTGCTGTGGTGCGTGGGAGAACCACGCTAGCATACACGATAAAAAGGAAATGAGAATGTTGAGGGGTTCCAGCAATTGTGACGCTTATTTCTGTAAAAATAACAGAGACCTTGACGGACAGAAGATGCGCTTACTTCCTTAACAGCAACTGAAGGCTGTAGTAAGTCCTAGCGCCACGGACATGCTTGGAAAAGCGCGTGGAACAAACATAGCTCTGGCGTTTTACGGACAAGCAAAGAGCTACAGAAGCAGAACGAACAGATCTGCTTTGCGCGTTCAAGAATTCACCACTAAAAGAATAAGGACATTGTTCGGCCTCTAATGCACTGCCGCTAAAATAAAGTGAAATTATAACTAAAATCATCCATATTCTAGAACCTGCTTTAGCAAAACAAGTCATGGTAACACACTTTCAGTAAAAGTACACAACGATCGATTGATGTGATGTATATTGCTGATATTTACCATAATATTATATCTTATGATATCGTACTTATATTACCCCTGCTATGGCCTAGCTCATGGTCATCAGTTTATAGTGCTGTAGATAGCTGGTTTGAGCCCCACTGGTGCTGAGTAACCACGTGATGACACCACCAGGCAAGTTTTTCTGCTACCTGGTGCTAGAATTCCGTGGCGACATGCTTCGAACCTGTCCTTCATCATATTCAGGGTAACGAAAATTATCCTTGTGCCATGGTGTTCTTAAGGACAACCCAATTTTTAACAAACAATGTCAACACCACCAATATATCAAAAAATTATCAAACACTCATGCCAATTAAATCAGTCTTCAATAACGTCATACCTCTCTTCATTTTAATCAATTATTGTTCTTCATAGCAGGCTCCTAACCTATATAAACACAATAACATTATTCACGATCCTTAAACTATTTTTCCTGTCACCAGAACCAGCAAAGTAAGCGCGGCACAAACCATAATTTTGTTATCTCATAAAATTTGAAAACGTGAAGGAAGAGTGCTCTTTTGTTCCTAGGAAACAAAAGTATCTCTTTCTACCCCAACGAGCGAATTAATTTACTACCATAAAAAAAAAAACTCACATTGAGAAACGTACACACTAATATTAAATGAAAATACCGTAAAATTAAAAAACTGAAGCGATACTGATGTTGCGAAAAAATCACTGTAGCCCTTTCCTTACCAGATTAGTTCACATATCATGTTTAATCAGCCTTCTTGTGATGCCACGTTAGCTCGCACTGAAGAAAGTCCCTAAGGAGATATCCAGGCGGAGGAACAATGTTAAGTGCAAATTTTATCGTCCTAAAGAAGTCGAATAACGCAAATCAGTATTTCCGCGCAAATTGTCATTCTCCTTACTCTCTTTCTTGTCTCCAGTATTCCTTATAGAAGCAAAGAGCTACCAGAATGAAAGATGATCTTGTTTTTTCCTTTCATGGGGATGTCTCCTATTCCGCAATTAGTTCTCCTCTGGTTGGAATTCGGTCACGATCGTAAAAAGCTCGAGAACTGTTGCGCGACTAGAAAAAGACGTTCCTCGTTCAACAGATCGCAGCGCCACCCTTCCAAAGCTCTCACTCAGCTCCCCCTCCGCGAGATATCCTTGAATGTTCGTTCCGCTAACGATCGCAATTTTTAGCCCGGCCCACGCTCGTATTCAGGGTGGTGGGGAGGCTAACAAGATCGGTTCATAGCCTTGCGTAAATGGGAGGCACTTCGTATCTCTGAAGATATAACACTGTCGCAGGGCTTCTGGATTGCCCGAGATCAGCTTTCAAATGAAAACCTATCTTCAATTATTGAAAGGAAATAAGTAGCTGTTGTAGGAAGAGCAAAAATGGAGGCCCGTATTACCATTGTCGCACAGGTCTCCAAGTCGCTGAAATGCGCAACGTTCTAATGGAAACAGAAGAATTCATTTTCATCCTCATTTGTTTTATTTTCACGCTGCAATGAACGTACCACACTGATTTCTCTCTGTGATATTGTTGACAAATTTGAAACGCTGGCTGAGCGCTTGAGACAAAAATAATCTGTTGCTTCTTTATGCATTTATGACCAGTGCTTTTTCATGCTGACGCAGTCAACAATCAGGCTTTACACATAAAGAGGCTGTGTTGGGGGTTGCTGTTTACCGCAGCTTCCTAGGTGGGGCCGTGTTGTTTCCCCTCACAAATTTAGTAGAATGCAAATGATTTTTTATATTGGTACTTAAGGAGTTCCTGTAGCAAGATCATCGCGTTGACACATTTTTTCCTATGGCCGCATTGTAACAATTGTTGGTTTGCCCTATTATCAACGTATAAAAATAACGCGGTATGAAAAACTAGTTCATGCCCACCTCATGGAGCTGGAACTGAAATATAGGAAACTGTGTCATTTATGCTAAACAGTGATTTCCTCTCTTGCTTCAGTTTGGTTGTATCTGCTTGCAGAAGAATTGCCTCTGTGTTTCCACCACCCTGACAGCTCTTGCCTGCTGTTCCCCAAAATAATCAGTTTCTCTTCAGTCCACATGTATGTCGCAATAAGGCATGCGCACAAATCCAAACGGAAGCACCAAGCACCAATCAGAAGGCGCTAAAGCGTGAAACATATTCCACTCGAACCTTGCTACCATAATTAAGGCAGGAAATGGCAAAGACAAACGAGATAGGAAAAACAATTACATGACAAGCTTATTGGTACGGCGTCGAGTTCACGCCTTTGCGCTTAATGAAGCGGCTCATTCGAATACAACATTGCTGGATAGTATCGTCAAGAAGCGGCACTATAGAAGGACGCGTAGGAAGAGCTTACAAGAAGACACTCCGAAAACCTTAAGAGTCACGCGGAGGGTGGAGTCTGCGCGTTCTGCTTAGCTAGACCAGTCAATTGAATTCTGTGCATCACACTAGAAACGCTGGAGTCGATCCTTCGGTAAAGCGGCTGACAACAGACCAGCAGCTCCAGAGTGGGTGTCTGATTCCTTACTGATACAACTGCGCCTGTATTGAGCGCCTTTGAATGCAGGTTAGCATACTACTTTGAAAATGGTGTTGATGGAGCTTTATACAAAATTACTGACCTGCTGTTTGTGAAATATGATGAAAAAGGATGATGTTTATGGTACACCTACATGGTTGCATTCTCATTTATGTTCTCTTTGTACGTTTGTCTTCATCTACCCCCTTTAGGCATGATTTCAATGCTAACTGTTCTCTTCAAAATAATAGTCAAAGTTTTTTCACTCGGGTTCTATGGTACACATGTCCATGTTATGCGCGTCTCAAATGGATTTATTCTGTCACTCGGACGCACTTCTTTCTCTTTTGATGGAAGTAGCTTTTTCTTCACAGTCAACTTAGCGAAGATATTGGGCCTTGAACTGTCGAATGTCTGTAATTGCACCCTGGTATCATTGTAGTGTTACTGTTTTACATTAATGAATTCTAAGTTTTAAATTACACTCTGCATGACAAAAGACATTCGGAAAGAAAGTTATACAGATGGGAACAATTTCGCGATTGATTTTATAACAAGGCTAGGGGAAGGTGCGAAACAGTACACATAACTTTTTTTTTTTTGTGGCAGGTATAGTTATAGTTTTAAAGTTTGGTGAAATGACTGCACAACTCAACAGAATGACGATTACTTTCATTCTGATTTTTCTTTAGCCTAGAGGGCTAAAGAACAGCGAAGCAATTCGTGCTTCTCATTGTTCATGTATAGGAAAGAACAGTGGTAATTTTTGTGACAGCCGGCTGTGAGTGATACGATGAGTGTCCTGCATCCAAGCTCAATTCCAATGTGTTATGAGATAATCGAGCCAGTCCAACGGGTCTCCCGATTATATTCTCTTTCTAGTATTCGGGTAGAAAGGGTTAACTCAACAAAAACGAGGTGAAATGATGCTGTCATGCTTGTCCACGTGCTCATGTGCTCGGCCTTTCCCCTTAGCCATTTCACTGCACGCAACTAACAGTGTAGGGCGTGGCCCCTCTGCACCCGTCAAGGCAGCGGCAGTGACCGCAAGGGAGCGTTGGTAGGCAGAGCTGGTTACAGTCGAAGGAGTGGGCGTGAGGTTATTGCATTAGTTTGGGGCACCAGAGGCCCAGACGTTTGCACAGTCCGATGCGCACTTTCATTACGGAGCCGACTTCGAACTGACGGCATCCGGGGAGTTTGGCGGGCAAACTGAACGAAGGCATTCTGCCATGGGGCGACGTGGAGGAGAGCTGCGGGTGTCCCGGGGCTTTCAGTGCGCGTCTGGGAGGTGGCCGCTTACTGCTAGTTTATTCTGAGGTCTGTCGTTGTTTCGCTTGCGGGATGGCCGCGTGCGACCGTCACTTCTAGAGATTGGTCGCGGAATCTTACGCGTGAGCTGACGTCATTTATGCTTTTGCGATGCTGACTTGCAGCCCTACATTGCTTTATATAGCAGATGAAAAGGCGGGGCTTTATTTCTAAGGAACGGTGTGCGCATTCCTGAGAACCAGGCGGGCAAGACAAGTGCTGATGTGTACATGTCCGTTTCAGTGCACGTATACAGGCCCTATGGTGGTGCACGCTGAGTTCATAGTTGGTAAAATATGAAACCCGGGCTCATGGTCCAGGAATGCGAATGTAGATTTCTGTTTAAGAGTTTCTTGCCGCATAATTTTGAACCAACTGGTTGAGAAGACATCCACAGTATACACGCGTAAAAAAAGTTGTGATTTTTTTTTTGCCCAGCATACTTTTATCCACGCTACGCGCACACTTTGTGCAAAGCCTTAACTTGATTGAGGAAACCAATAACTATAGAATACAATCCAATATCTTCTGAGTTCTCTAGTGTAGCAGTAGTCCTCCCAATAAGAACGGAAGAATCTCAGAATAGCAGCGCTTGATTCAATATCGGCAGAACGTACTCGGCCTTCGTCATACATGACACGAATTTCTGAAGAGGTGGACGGCAGAGTTTATTTCCTATCCTTTCATTCCTGTTTCGGGCTTCCCAGAGTGTTTCCCTTTACTGTAAGAAATTTTTTCCTTATCTAGCTCGGCAGAGGAATGGAAACGGAATTCCAATATTTTATTTCTGAAGGGCGGAAAAATGGAAGTGAAACTAAAATTTCAAAAATCTCAAACACTAGCGCGGACAGTGGAGTCTTTACTGCTGTTCTAAACGGGTTTATCGCTGCGCACTTACATGTATTTTAGAAATTACTGCGAGTCGATAGCACCGCCGAAAAGAAATTATTATACAGTCGTTTAAAACCATCTCAGGTGGCAATATGAAGTTTAAGGCTGCTGCCAGAGGCCTAAAGCAATGGTGCGACAAAAATTCGAGAGTTAAGGCTGTAAGATGGATAAGCCTTAAAATGCATGCGCCATGGCTCACTTCGCACTGCAAATGCAGTAAGCATCTCCCTAATATATTTCACAACACTGCCGGCCTTAATTTAGACGAGGACAGAAATTTAAAGAGCAGATGGGGCAGGCATATAAATAAATCAAAAGAACAAAGTAATCCTAAAATATAACACTTCTGGATGAAGCTTCCTTCTAGGGGGGCACATTCATATTTTATGGCGTCTAAAGTATGTCATGGGAGTGAAAATCAGTCTTGGCCAAATGTTTTGGAGAATCGCCTAAAAGGAAGTATAGTAATTACTCATTGACTTTTACTTATTTATTTATTTCAAAATACTGTGAATCCTGTGAATCACTAGAGGGATGGTAACAGGGGTGCGTATAAAAAAATGGCACACTGTGGTTAAACAGAGCAAGACGTAAACAAATATACCAGAGGCCCTAAGGCGGCAGAATCGATAACTCACATCACTAAAATTCGAAACAAAGACGAGGTACAATGAACAAAGCTATACAGCATTCAGAATTTCAAAATAAATATATAAAAAGACTTGTACACACGCGTTATAGTCAGCAACACCAGTGCGCAGCCATACGACTACAGAAGAAAGCTGTAATGCTTTTCTTAGTAGCCGTTTGACTGCTTGGGTGAATGTCAGTCATTAAATAATCCCTTAACGCCAATATCAGTCTTATACACAACGTATAAAAAAACTTTATCAACCATAAATTATAATCAGTTCAGTTCAGTTCAGGCGTTCAGTCGTGTCCGACTCTTCGTGACCCTATGGACTATGTCACGCCACGCTTTCCGGTCTCTCACTATCTTCTTAACATCACATAGCTTCATCTGCAATCCGCCGTCAATACACATCAATACGCGTACGCAGTACACATTAAACCTGGAATTCATTTTCTATTTATTGGTAAAGGGTCATCTACATCTAGCTATAACATGGCCACTGCCTTCAAAGCAACATTGCGTCCTACGCATTCGCATATTGATGCAAAGCGACGCAAGAACAGAGGAAGCTGGATGTGCTGCTTCACATAGCCTGTCACTTAGGTTTACTGCGCGACCAGGTGGTATGCAATGACGCTTAGAAAGCTGTGACCTTGTTATAGCTAGAAGTTGATGAGGCTGTACATGGTAAAAAAAACGTCTTTTACACTTACATATCACTCAACACTAGAGCCTTTTGTGGAGCATTTTCTAGCGCATTCCGACACACTAACCCTGACGCTTAGCCTTTTCGTGTTTTTTGGCTTCTAACGGATATCCCTGACAGCTGTCTTTTATCAGGATTTTCCTCCATTCTTTTGTCCTCCTATACGTCAAACCAAGACCCTGTTTTTAATATGCCGTAAGGACGTAAAAAGTTAATTAGTATAAACGCGGTAGGTAACTTATCTAGACCATTTTTTGATAACGTTAGTATTCTAAAGCCGCGCAACACGTTTAACTATTGCCTAACTCATAATTAGATGCACTGGTCACAATGCAGTGAAGCAGCGCTGCTGCCTGACTTGAAAGACATGCGGACACTTCATTCCCACACACTATGGCTGTACGCTACGAATGGATCAACACGAGTAACCTTGCGAGTCATTACGAGTGGCGGAAAACAGTTTCTCGACAGTTTCTATTCGCGGTGGAACTGCGTACTCATAATAAGCAAAAATGGCGCATCGGTAAAGCTGTCCAAGATAGGCTTCCTTGAGAAGGAGTAGCCACTTTTAGAACGTGACCATAGATAAAGCATTGTCAGTTTCACACTTTACTTTTACGTTGATATGCATCTGTTTCAGAAGCAAGGTTTCCACTCCAAGTCTCTATTTTCAGCTGATTCGCACAAACGGATGAAAGCAAAACAAGTGTAACAGAAATGATAAATGGAGATCCGCTGCGAACATTTTCAATGCGTGGAGCGCTGATAAACTGATAAACAGGGAACATGGTGATAGCAGTCACGGCTAGGGACCAAAACACTAGCTTGATTGTGTTCCCTACTGGCTATCGATGAGCGCTATTCCGTTGAATCATCTGCTTCTTATCGCAGCGATAAGCAGGCACCTTAAAAACCCATCATGTGCGGCTGAGCGAATTGTCGGCCCAGTTCCTGGTACTTCCCAGGTGATTACGTTTATCGGCCTGAATATTACGATTGAGGGTACCGTGTTTGTCCAGTATAAGCCCAGACGGCGCTAGCTCTTCAAAAATGCAACGTTTTATTCTGACATATTCAACCTCTTTATGATATTGCAGCAAATGCGAAAAGAAATCATTCGTAGCAGTATGGCTTTGCCGCCCATGGTGGGTTTGGATATATATTAAGTTTCTCTGAACTTCAGGGAACTTTCCTCATCAGCAGCGTTGCATGTACACCAGATTTATATAAGGTGTGCACGATGTTCGGACTGTAGTTTGGTTTTTAAAGCCTAAACTGGATAGGGCTATTACGCGCAGAAGGAGAATGTAATATTTTGTACTATTCCGGCTTTTCTCATACACATTTTTGGCGAAGCCTGACGCGCAAAAAAAAAAAAAGGAAGACAGAGACGGCTTCCTTTTCCGCGCTTCAGGCTTCGCTAAAAATGTGCAAAACCTATAGAAACAGCTTTACTGAGCTTCATTTTCGTCATAGGCAGTGTGTTGTGCCACCTAACAAATCTTTCCGAAATATCTTTTGACTGGGCATGTTAATAAAAAATAACGCCGTATGTAGATTGAGCCTTGCTTAGCACGTTCACCCATTTAAAACGTCAATGCAAGGAGGGTACAAGTTACCATACCTAACTACATTTGACTTTAAGCACAGGTGGCGAATATCAAAATAAAATTAATATTTCTGCCGCGAGTGCATTGCAATTACATCATTCGACCATCTACTCCTCCGGGGTGCGCAGGAGTTAGGGCGCCCGACTACTGTTCCCAAGGATGCGAGATGAAATCCCGGTCTCAGCGGCTTCTCTTCGGTGAAGGCGAGAAGCCAGGCGCCCGTGTGCTGTGCGATGTCAGTGCACGTTAAAGAACCCCAGGTGGCCGAAATTTCTGGAGTCCTCAAGAGGGTTTTAACGTCAAAAGGCAGCAATATTTTCTGCAGTGACCATAATGCCAAGCTATAAGAAAAACACTTAACAATATTATAACACTGAGATTATACGGGGTAGAAGTATGACCATAGGAATATTTATAAACGCCTCTAAAACATCCCCTCTATTCTTATATCATGGTGAAAACGGGAGTTGCGACTGATTGAGGGATGGCGACGTAGAAAGAAAGTGCTCGAGGTTTGTTGGGAAACAGTTGATATCTCCAGCAGCCTCACAGTTCTAACGGCGGCAGCGGGCACACGTTATCATTTCGCTGGCGCCCTTTGAATATCTTCTTCCGAGAACGCCACTCGACTCGTAACAGCTCGAGTGCGGGGTGGTGAAAACAAGGCGCGTGCGGCTTCCAGATAGCGGTCTCCATCCATTTCGTGTTGTAAACGCTTATTTACCGCAAACAGCGAATGAACGAAATTCGAAAACTGTTCCTCGTGTGCAAGTGTCATGTCTGTTATTCAAGTGATGCGAAACACCTTTGGAGGACTTTTTCTTTGACTGGAGCCTCAGGACGCGAGAAGGGTGTCAAGCGACAGGTAGTTCGTTTTTACTTTTCGTCTATTTGAGCTATGGAGATCCCGCATTTAAGTTTAAATGTACGCACTGTGCTGGTGCTAGTCAAATAAAGAAAGGTAATAACAGACGCCACCTTTGCTAGCTAAAAGTATATGTGTCAGAGCTGTCGTCACGGTCCTATCTTGTCTCTTCCCCTAACCTTTAAAATTTGGGCGCCGGCATAATGCCTAGTATGTACACGTTAAACTGATGCTTCGCTTGCTTTTAGAAAAACCTCTAAAGGGACTTTTTCGGTTGCACTGTTATATAAAAGAAAGCCAGCCATTGCATGTACGCTCGGATATTTTCTTATACACTGCTGTAATAATCAAATGTTACATGTGTGTCACGTGTTTTCGACGATGTGTATATTGAAACAATTTGCCTATAGCGCATATTTTACACCGAGGTCAGTAAGACTCTTTCCTGTGTTGCATCTGTGTATTACGGAGATAAATGGGCATCATTGTCTAATAGCTGAAGAATATTCTCATCTGGGCGCACCTCCTACTGCTCGCCATTATGTGTTGATAATGTCAATTCGGCGAAAAAAAAAACAATTGACAGGAGATAATTAAAGGTAACAGAATGACAAAAATCCTTTTGAGTCACAAGGTTACACTGGAATATTTTTTTCTCATCCATTCGGAGAGATAATCCTTACGGTCACAATGGGAACGAATTACTGAATATCTCGGTGTATATATACCAAGTAGAAAGTGTGCACATCCAGTGGCATGCGCTTTCTGGTTAGTTGTCCTTTCCCAAGAGGTAAGAGAGGGGCACATTCCATTGGATACGAAAGTAGCTACGTGTAGCAAAAGTACGCATTCCTCTGATGCTGACTGCGTTAGCCCTTTTTGTGAGGTAACTGCAATAACTACAATTTCGTCCATATATTTTGACGCGCTACTTCTTTGTCGTTAAAGGATGGGGATATCATCCTTAGCTCTGCTTTTTGCGCACTATTTTGAGCTCTTTATCGTACGTACGACATGGGTGTGGCAATTTATTACTAGTGCATGATCCCAGCCATTCGCTGCCAATGTGTGCAGCGCGGTGCCTTACTCAATAATGTATGTGCAGTACCTGTAGGAAAGTATTGGGAATCGTGATTGCACAGGAAGCGGCTTACTGATTCATCCTGAAGCGGACAGCTGTTCAGCGAATATGTCACTGTTTTCAGCATAGATATTGTTAGTTTTTAGAACAGTTTTATTCGTGTTTCTGGTCTTTCAAAGATTTCAACCGTTTTGCCATGGCCCAAAAGCGACTTTCTTTGTAAATATATAGTGCAGTGTTGTTGCCTGAAAAGTGTTACCCAATATTCATTTTGAGTTGCCGTGGTTTTGGTGGAATTGTTAAAACCACAGAGAATAGAAATCTCGCCCACTTGACTCCTTAAACACCTCAACTCGCAGTAAAGGATAGAACCTGCAAAGGACATACAAGGAAAAGGACAGAAGATTTATTACCGTGATGACACTTATGACACTCATCTTTTCAGTATGGCATAATTTATTTTCTTTGCTACATTATCGGACTGCTGTAGCCGAACATGCATTTTTTTCTTGATAACTTTGTCTTCAGAATTTTTTCTATCAATAGCTTTTTTTTTTAATTGATGCCGCCGTTGAGACATTTATATGTGGCGAATCGCATTGGCGTTAACGTGTTATTTCTTATCTGAAGAACTTTTGTTGGACTGTCGCATGGATGAATTGACCTTTTTCCTATTTTCCTTGTTTTCTGTCTCAGGAACACCAGACGAGACTGAAGGATTATGAAGATAGCCCTGCTGCTATGCATTGTGGGCTGCTACCGTGGCCCGTTTCTACTCTGCTTCGCTGATGGTGAGTTATGCAATGAGCGTTTGGCTACTTATCCATCGACAAAGAATTCCGTCATATCCATTCGTAAATAATATAACAGCAGTTTATTTTATGGTAGGAAGTAGTTAATAGCCCAGGGGACCCTTGGTCATTGAAGAAATTGTTTCCAGCAATTTTGCGTGAATTTCTACTTTCTAACAATTCAGCCACAAGATTGAGCAGTGGTGTACGGTTAAACGTTGAAACTTTCAAACCTTTTCATACAAGCCATTAATGCGCCGTCCGGGATGGTGAGTGGTTAAGACCCTCGACTGCTGTGCCTGAGGTTGGGGCGATCGAATCCCGGCCGCGGAAACCGCTTTTTGACAGAGGCGAACAGCTGGGCTCTAGCGTGCTTTGTCATCTCAGTGCACGTAAAAGAACCCCAGGTGGTCGAGATATCAGGATTCCTATGCAACATCGTCGCTTTTAGCCTGAGCCGCTTTGGGCCGTCAAGCCCCATAAATCAAACTAAACCAAGCTAATAAAAGAGGCTTGGTGGTCCACGTTTAGGATAATTGCATTAAGTTTTGCTACATCTGAGAAACATGAAGCATGCCCTATTGTGCTCCTATTGTGTGCCCATATTCTCTGCAAGAATTAGAAGTTTTTTTTTTCTGCACAAAATTGCAAACGGTCAAAAAGTTTGCTGAGTGGGTACCACGTTTCGGAAATAGCTGGGGCTGCATAAAAATTTGTATCATAGTAATTTGTTGTTCTAGTGATTATAATCGATTGCTGTGTGATAGACGAAGAAGAGATAATAAAATCACAGCAATAATTCAATTACGTGCTGAATTAAACAAAAGAACAAGGGAAAACATGAATTTAAATAGAGGTTAAAAAGTGTGAAAATGCTCCCAATCAAAAAAGACGGTTTATAAATTAACCTATATAAATTTAGTATGTGTAACTAACCAATTGATCGATTGAAATAACCAAAAAATTTATTATTCGGTCAAAGATGTTAACTGCTCAGATTGGAAGTCAATATTTGATGATGCTAAGTATCCTCACATAAATTGAAATAAATAAAAAAAAGAAAACTTGAAACGTGAAAAAAGATCGTCCGTGGGTGCGAAACGCTATCCCTTCGTAACCTTAACGGTGTAACATCAGTGTCCCCCTATTTCTTCTTTGTTTCTTTACCTTTGCCTGGCTATTCCAGACGCCAAGGTGCTGAACCAACCGGAAACATCATCGCCTGCCCCGCAACAGCTGGGTGGACACACCCGTGTTCACGAAGATGGCAACCAAGGAGATTCCACGGCCACACCAGCACAGCAAGCGGCCGCTCTGAACCGGGTCTCCAGGGCAGCGGGAAGCTTCGACGAAAGTAGCGATGCTGTGGACGAGTACAGCGCTCTCCGAGCTGCTGTGACTGGTCCACGTCGGCACCGGTTCCTGCACTTTGGACGCAAACGTGCAATTTCCGCACCCTACGTCGGGTGAGGAGCCGCTGTGATTAGCTCCTGTCGAGATGTTGTACTTGTCAGAGGGGTCGTTTGGTATAATCAGGGACTGTAATAACCGCACGTGAGATTGAAAGAATATGGGGAATTAGAGAACATGCATGTTGGATAATGTCGCGGGACTATCTCGCATTTATGAAGCGTCATAAAAGTGGAGATAACTAAAAAATACGAAGCAAAAAGGAAAAGAAATTCACAAAGTAAAGTTAATGGTGCCGAAAGAAGTGACAAGATATTTCATACCGGCGCAGTCAAACACACGTTTTGTAGAGAAAGTGTAGAGCTGCCCGAAAAATAATTACTCTGATACACAGCTCTTGCGCGCACATAAAAATGCCGCATGGTAATGAGAGTAATATCCTTGCAAATTAGAAGACAAGAACGCATACTCTTTATTAGATTGCGCAAAATATTCGACAGTGATATCAGCTACATTACATTGCTAGGTCCCCTCGAATATATTACTTGGGAACCCGAAATTGGCTTGCAGGTCGCTCATTTCATTATTTCCTGGTCCGCGGTGGATTTGAGAACTAGTCAGTGGTAGGTTAACAAAGAGTTTAAGCAACAAAGATTTCTATTCAAAGTTCTGCACAATCCCTCAAGGTGGATACTAGTGAATAATCACTCTATTATTGTACCCTAATTTTCATTCTTGTTTGCGTACTATAATAAAGATTGAACGCATCTTCTTTTGGTTTTTTTTTTTATAGTTCACGACAACACGTACGATGACACTAAAAGCAGCAAATATTTGATTTAAAATTGTTGCAGCCTAAGATCCCGAGGATCACATAGCCGTCTTCTTTGAGTGACATGGTATGGCATATAAATGTAACGAATTGATTTGAACACTTAAGAACGTGATGAAAAGATAGCAAGCATTCCTACAAGCGGTTTCAATAGCTTGTTTCTTTGTTCGAATAAAGGAGTGAGCACTCTGACAATCACCAGAAAGCAAATACATTGAAAAGTGATCAGGGCCGTTCTTATCCATTATCGTTCTTAATAGAAAAACTATGTCTTCCATTTTTCGTAAATTATTGAAAAGCAGAGTAGAGCGGTTATGGAAAGCGTGAGCTTAGCTTATTATTGCCAGGCTTTTTAAGAAACGTTATTCAAGAAAAAATATCAATGAAAAGTGGCACTACGCATGCAGCAAAACATTCATGCTGAATAAACAATCTTGCACATACCTTCGCGAAGGTACAAAGACGCTCTGAAAATGTTAAACTTTCAATGCATGTTTTGATACCCTATTCGATCTATTTTATAGAACAATTAAACTTTTTGTTTTGGTGTTCAGGTGGCCACACTGCAGTGGGGAAATCGGTCAGATAAACGCGCTAATTATTTTTCTTTTGCTGAAGGTCTGGTGTTGTATAAGCAATAAATCGTGCAGACGAAGTTTTCACCTTTTAGCCGAAATTAATTTCTTCGCGAATAATCCCTAACCTCCGCCTTGACAGTGGGCAGTGGCAGTCGCTTGCGTTAATCTTCTTATTAATTAGTATTCCTAGCATAGTAATTCATACATTCGAAAGAAGTATGTGGAAATTTCCAGAGCCCTCCATTACGTCTTTCTTCATGTTCGCTTTCAGTTTGGGAACTTAAATCCTATAGAAGAAAAACAAAATAATTGTTTGGGTTACCGCATGGGGTAACTATCTGGACAAATCTTAAAATTTTGTGCAGAACAAAAGAAAACAGTCGAATGCGAAAAAATGAGAAGAATACTGCGAAGGAGAAATTATTCCGTCGGGCAGCGCCGTCTTTCGCAAAAGGAAACAGGGAAAGCCGCAAAGTCGTTGAGCCGTTACAAACCTCCAAACATTAAATTGCTTCGAATAGTGAGGGGTCGGGGGGAGGGGCGTTTGTATTTACGTTTGAAATGGACGCCAAATCTCCAAAGACCGATAAGAAAGAGTCCGGGTAACCTAGCTATCTTTGCATACACGGTAAATGGTGAGGGTGGTCCGGCAAACCTGTTGGGCAAACTTATCTCATTGCATAATAACGAAGTTTTGAATACATCGGCATATCCACTGACAAAAGATCTCCTATATAGTTGAAAGTACTAAACCAATTTTATAGGGCAGGTATTAAAAAAAAATGAAGTCATTACTTGAGGTCACTAACGGCGTTTACATGAACCCGACTGAGGCAGGCGTGTTGAGTTATTGGGTCAAAAACAGGTTACAGAGTTAGTGTAAACACGACCGGGTTGGGTCGGGCAACGGACGGGTCGAGTCCAGTTTACTTCGCCTCACGGGGTGGGATGACTTTCCCGACTCTGCTGCAGGAAGCATGTAAATGCTGTCGAATAGAGACGGGCATTCGAAAACGTGAGTGGTGTGCTGGCGAAAAAACCCGAATTCGAATAAGGCGATGCAGAGCAACTGGACGAGGCCCAGATAAGAGCAGCGGACCAATCCAGCGCTATCCTTGTAACTTTTTCCGGTCTCGTCCTCCTGCTGTTGTGCTGCATCACCTGAAGCTATACCTGACCAACAAGCCCCATGTTGTACGGACTCTGATGCTATTTGCTAGTTCATCGTCTTGACACGACGCGCCGCCGTAATCGCCTTTCATCGGGTAGGTTCATGTAAACCTGGTAGGATGGAGTCCACTCACCTCGACTCCTCCACTGGACTTCTGCAGTCAGGTCTATGTAAGCAGTGGTACTGGCGTTTTGTACCAGACAAGTAAATCCGGTTCGTTAGCGCAAACCACACCTTATCAGGAGTTAAGAAGAAAGTCTGAACATATTCTTTAGGGAATATATTACACTTAAAATGTCTATAAGAGAACCTTGCGAGTGGAACAACGCTGTTTATTTGTTTTGCTTCGGCTTTAAAACCTGGAGCGCCTGTCCAATACTTATAGTGTTCCATAAGTGCTAGAACCAACTTCGACATGAATGGATTTTGAGGAAGAATGAAATTCGGTGTTATGACGTTTTCTTCACACATTGGACTGGCGTTTTCCATAAATAACGTTATTGTTAATGTGTGGTTGATATCAATGATATAATTAAAAAAATTAGGATCGCCGATCGCATTGATTACCTTCATGTGTAACCTAATTTTACGCCGAAACCAATCCCCGATATTCCAAAATTACCTTGGGGGTCCTGTAAAAGGAAGAACTAAGTATAGATGCACCAAACATTTTATTTCGCTACGATTCTACCGCAGCATTGAATTATAAGCATGAGCTTTCAATTGCATGTTATAGACGTCATACAAAAAGGAGTGTAGGGTATGATCTTGAAAATTCATTTGCCGCCTACCGAAATATTTTTATTTCCAGAGTAGTTACAAAGAAAACTCTGAATGACCGATGGAACAAACGTTGAACTCAGAAACGTGAAGACGGTTCATGGGCCAGAGTACAGGAAAGCAGTTGGCTCAAGTTCTCAACATAGGCAAATGATACAACAGCGAACTCATAAAAATCGAATGAATATTTACAAAGCAGTTTGCATCCCCACGCACGCGTCTATGAAACGCGCACGCATCTACTCTCAGTCCCTCAAAACTAAACAAGGATGATGTTTTTTAGTCCCATTGCTTCGCTGCAGAAGTAATGAAAAATAAAATTCTGCAGGATTCGGGACCTGGTCGAGGACACTGCCGCTTCTGGAGAGGATGACGCCGAATGGAGCGGAGGCGGAACCGATGAGGACGATGACGCGGCTGACGTGTCTCGGGAGAGGTCAGTGGCGGCTGGCTTGCGCTGGGCAAAGAGGACGCTGAAACAAGGACCAAACAGTTTCCTACACTTCGGCAAGAGGGACCCCGAGGAGGACGGCGTTGCCGGAAGATTGAGGTGAGATGCTGCAGACAACGCATATTTTTGATTTCCTTTCGATTCCCCTTGTGCCGGTGAATATTATTAGCGAATAGTGCAGTATTTCTTCTGCATTATGGGGTAACTATTGGAGCGCAAATGCAAGCACACGCGATGCAAATTACGCGCGACTGAGAGCGCGAGCAATGGTGTGCTATCACGTGCCGATATCTGTGTGAATAGTACATCATTTTTTTACTGATGCGCGTGCTCGGTTTCCCAATGCAACCCTCACCGCTAGAAGAGAGGTTATCCCCTTTTACATCGAATTTAATTATAACCAAAAAAAAATTCAATTTCTCATTTGCTTTCTGTTATTACGCGAGTCTAAAAATGCTAAACCAAGTAAGCAGAATAAGCACAAGGATATTAGAATATAGTCAGAAACTGAACATTCGGGATCAAATACACCGCCGATGAAACTTTAACCAAAATGGAATTTCAAGTTTTCGGGGGCAATTTAGTGGATATTCGTACCCGCATGCGGTTCCGGTTGCTATGCTTGCATAAAAGTGCCTTAATCTGTAGTATTCATATCGCCGAAGTAGCGAAACGTTTAAGAACGGTTTTGCATACCTGTACTCCCTTAGATCGCTGTGTGATTCACGTATAAGAAAAACAGTCTACAAGAGCTTAGGTGAGTCGGTGCTCAGATATGGTCTCACTGCATATGGGTCCGCATCCACTTACAAATTAAATATTCTAAACAGTATTTTAAGAATTGCCTTTAGCCTTTCCTATGGTACTACCTTCCACAGTGAAAGTGTATTACTGAGCATGGTTTGTTTCGACATATTGTCCATAGAGAAACAGTTTTCATATGAAATTTTGTAAAAGCACTACTTTTCGGAAGCTTTCAAATGTAAGAATAGAAAAACGCGATGTTTGCGCCATGCAGAAAAATTCATAGTTACGCGTGTCTATACAAATTACGGGCAGAAAATCCGGAATTTTTATGTACCTTCTACCGTCTATAAATTTGAAAATGATACGTCACTCACCTCTCTTAGAAAAATTACAGTCCATTCGGTCATTTGTGCAATGCGATTGAGCGTTTTACGGTTCGCTTGTGCTATTTCATTCTCAATACATTATCAGTAAGGAATACTGTAGAGCAGATTTTTTTTATATTTAACTTTATTATTCTTTGTTCTAAATGCTTTTCATTTGTTTTTGCTATTTGCATTCTATGTATTTTTCGTATCAATGCTGTTTTTGAAAATTGTTTTTTTTTTGTCTTTTTTTTTGTGTGCATGGCTCGGCACGTATGCAATGACTCTGTACTACCCAGCTCCGTTCACAAGCATGTATGCTTAAACGGGCTGGTTATGATTTTGTAAATTTGTTGCCAATTCATTATTATTATTATTATTATTATTATTATTATTATTATTATTATTATTATTATTATTAATATTATTATTATTATTATTATTATTATTATTATTATTATTATTATTATTATTATTATTATTATTATTATTATTATTATTATTATTATTATCCAGGTTACATTTGAAACAAAGAGTTCTCTACCGGCAGAACTCTTAGAAGAGATAGATCATGGAAATTTTGTCATATATTAAACTAAATATTTTGACGTACTTGTAACAATACCACGCCTATACGGGCCTCAAACTTATGCTAGGAAAAGTATAAACATAATTTTGTACGGGGTAATGTGATTCTGAGAGGAAAGAAAAATTCAAAACTTTTTGCCTTACTGTATCGCACTGTCTGATTTTTCGAACATTTACAATTCCAGGTTCAGGAGGAGCGTCAAACCCGGTGAAATTCAGGGGCCCAAATCTGACGTGAAGGAACTAAAGCTGCATAGCGAACGAGCCGAGTCATCTGACGGAGAAGGTGTTAAACGAACGACGAAGACGAAGAGATCGCCCAACCGGATTATGCACTTTGGGAAACGAATCCAGCCGTCAGCCACAGAAGGGGACGGCGTCAAGCGTGCATCGCAACATAACATCATGCATTTTGGAAAGCGCGCGAACGAAGAAGACGTCGCCGATGCCCTGGAAAACATGTACACTACTGTGGATCGCGCGGTCATCAAAAGAGCAGCGAATAGAATTATGCATTTTGGCAAACGGGACCCCGAGTACGGTCTTTCCAGCGGGCTGGATGGTGAACCAGAGTTCGAGTTAACCACAGATGACAAAAGAGCACCGAACAGGATTCTCCATTTTGGCAAACGACCCAGCGATGGCAGTACGGAGATCGAGGCCGATGATGAAGTGGAGGAGAAGGAGAAGAGAGATCCACTTGGACATCGCATCATGCACTTTGGCAAGCGAGGAAATGACGACATTTCTGGAATCATGACGAGCGATATCGATACAGCATCGGCCATGACTGCGAAGAGGGCAGCGGCTCCCCGAAGCAACTACGATGACAGAATGGATCAGATTCAGTCGGTTACGGGAATTGGAAGGCAACTGCAGCGACAGTTCCAGGAGTGGAAAAAGCGAAACCGCATTCTGCACTTTGGCAAGAGGGAGCCCCAGCATCTACAATCGAGGTATTACCAGTCAAAACGCCTCGGCAACAGGATCATGCATTTTGGCAAGCGCGGTGGCTACACGTACTCTTCGAGCAACGTAGGGTCTCCGAGTGCAATTAGGGACAAGAGACTCAAGCATTCTATCATGCACTTCGGCAAGCGAGAAGAGGACCTGGTATCCATGATGGGGGGAGAAAAAAGAAACCGAATTATGCATTTCGGGAAACGAATGGGCGGCGGCCAGGACGTGTCGAAAGGCGATCTACCTATGGACAAGCGTGCAGGGAACATGATCCTTCACTTCGGGAAAAGGCTTGAAAGCTCGGACGCAGCAGGGTCTTCGCCTTGGGCTTACGGCACTAATACTAACCCCTCGTTGCAGAGTGATGTCTCCAAGAGGGCTCATCGAATCCTTCATTTCGGTAAACGCGAAGGTGGCATGGGGAGTGATCCCCTCGTTACCGGAGGAGACGTCGACGATTCTGGACCATCCAAGCTGGCTGGTCTTGGACAGCCTGAGACGCAGAGCATGGTGAGGAAGAAGCGGGCAGTTTCGTCTCCAGAACCGAACGAAGATATCGACGTTACTCTGGCGCAGATGATGAGCGAACTGATGGGTGAAGATGGCTACGCAGATCGCATCACTATGGGTCACTCTGGACTTTCCGGACCGTTGCACCTACCTCACGCGTATGTGGCCGCGCAGGTGTACGGGAATGCCTTTCCGCGCATGCTCAGTCGACCCAGCCGAAGCGACAGGTTATTCCGCGCATTGTATAGCGGAGAACATGGCGCTGAGATGATGCCCAAGGGCTCGTCTCGCAACGTGTTCCTGCACTTTGGCTGAGTTTGTTCCACACTTCACGATGCTGAGCCGTGGCAAAACCTTACTTCTCGTATTCCTACCGTCGCACACTGCTACGAACACCCTTTTCTTTGTCAGCTATCTGTCTTTCCGTTTGTCCTACTAGCTCGCGAAAAAAGGAAAGATCTGGGAGGAGAGGAACCTGAGCGCTGGCTTTGTCTTTTCATTTGTCGTTTCATTGCAGCCGCTACAGGGTTGTTCATTAGAAGCGCTACTTTCTGTCTCGTCTATGTGTGTTGTGCGAGTCCACTATTGAATCACGAGGCACTGCATGTTGCTTGTTTGGGTAATTTTGCGCAGCTTGACGAACAGATTGACTACAGGTTCAAGTATTCCATGCACTTGCAGAAGCCTTGAAGCACAAATGTGTTATTTATTCAAAAAAGAGCAAGCATGTTTCAGGGAGTGCAAACGAAGTATCGCGTTGAGGCTACTGATCTCCGCGACGTTGTATTATGAACTCCTAAAGCATACTGAAAGTCTCTTGCTAATGCTTTGTCATATCTGTAAGCGGAAGCTCTTGAATAGCACGCCTCTCTGGGTTTTTGAAAGCAGCTATGTGATTGTAATTTCCATGTGACAGCTTGATAGTCGCTGATCTCGAAGGCAAACTGTGATACCACTTTCTTAGTGAGTTGCTTGAAATTTCACGGTAAAGCAGCAGAAACAAAATAGCGCTTTCGTGCAGTTGCGTAAGACCACCTGATTATTGCCCAACTTTTGTTTCTTGTGAGAAACTTGACGCAGCTATACCTATGAAAGTTGAAGGTGGTCTTAAATTCGCACTCGTGGTCGTTGACCGGTTTAGTGAGGATGGTGGTATTTAAGACACGTCAGTGTCTGGATCACTCGGTGTATTATTTATACAAGGCGCAAATAGCTTGTACTGATTAAACATACTGCTGCGAGTATTAGTTTTGCTTATTTTCCCCATCGTATGCGAATATTCTAATGAGCCTCAGTTGGATCTGCGTAGAAAATGAAGAATGCTTTTCATTTACTTATGTAGGTTGTGAATATATAAAATCCAGCTTATGCTCCGTATTGCATTGATTTGTCTTGAAGAGCAACGCCTCGGATATTAAATGCACGACCTCTTCTCAGAAAAAGAGATAAAGTACTTATTAATCGCAGCAGTGTTCAAGACTTCTTGATCCCTTTGTCCAGATAAGATTTAAGTTACTTTTCGTTCTTTGCGGAGGCCGCTGCCATATAGTTCTATAGTGCTGAATTGGGCCTTGTTCTCATTGGAAATAAGCCATATTCGGATATTTTAAATGATGCCTGCTTTCAAGCAAAATTATGGTAAAAATACGCCAGCTTGACAGTTACAGACCCGTCTGTAATATATGATTGCGCCGAAATGCCTTATACATGGCACCTAACGCGCAGCACATCCAAAGCGATTACAGTTTCAAATCATTGCGTAAAAGCCCACAACATCTTGTTTTCATTTATATGACTGTAGAGAAAGCTTTTCTTACCACCACACAAGTACACATGGACTGGGCAGGAATGCTGATATTTGAGAAGGCTTATGTCCTATGATGCCACCAGCTAGAAAAACGTATCTGCCAACATAAAAATCTATTTTTTCACCTAAAGAAAATCCAAGAACGAAGTCGATGTTACTGTTGGCGTTTCTGAATAGATACGTCCAATGCTATCACTTTCAAGAAAAAGATTGTAAGTTGTCAACTTGAATGACCTATATTCATTTACCGAGACCTTGCTCTTCAGAGGATCATGTCAAGCGTTTGTGTCGGCGCTTAGTCATGCGATTTAGGGCTTGTGTAATGTTTTTCGAGCGTTATTTTATATACTATTTTTACGTTTTTACAAGTCTCTTTTTTTCGTCACAAGTTGTAACTGTTTTCCGTAAAGCCAAGTTCTCTGGAATGCTTAACGTGCCATAGAAGGCGACTCATGGAACGTGTACATTGAGGTACAATGATGTATCTATTCATTACCCGCTAGTAATGTTTCTTGCAAAGAATAACAACGATAATGGCAGATGCAAGCCTGAGGGAAAACTATTGTACGAAGAATCTTCAGTGTCATGACTTGAGTGGAAAGAGATGTCAGCGCTCCAGCAAATGTTTAGTGCACCCAATGTGACGTTTCGTTTCGTGATAATGGTCAGAAACAAAACTGAGAACTGTATAAAAATAGTATTGCGCGTGCTAGTATGTTTTAATGCCTTGTCATTTCAATGAAATCCCATTCTATTCATCCCTTTCTATTTATTACATTCGCGCTCAGGTTCACCTTTTCAAAAAGGAGTCGCGGGTAATTTATTTTTTTATTTATATATTTATTATTTATTTCCGTCGGGTGTCAAATCCCGGGATCGCCTAGCTGCCGAAGGCAGCCAGCTGTCCTCACGGCCCGTTCTACAAAAAAAGAAAGCCGAAGGAGAGACCCTATACACCGTGCGGAAAAGGAGTCGTTGACAATCTCTACCGGATGACCAAAGAAGACGCACGAAATAATAAAAAAGAACGTTTAGAAGTCGAATCGTTGTGTCTTTTGTACAGTTTCTTTTGTCATTCAAAGTTCAATAGACTACCCTTTATGGGCACAGACATACAAAATAAACAAAATAAAATTTTGTCCTACAGACAAACACAAAACAAGTCGTTACAGAGGGAGAAGTACATAATATTTTCGCAGTTCTGTAACTGACGAAGAAGGTGAATTATGAAGCCAGAACTTCAACAAATGAATTTTAAATTTTGCTGTAGACACCAAGTGAGATATAATTGTGCTGTGTTTGGGCATTATGCTTGCTGACACGGAAGAACAAACATTATGCGCAGAGATAAAATTGTGCTATACAATGTTTGGCAAAAGTGTATGAAGAGTAAACAACCATCTGTTTGCTATGAGCCGGTACTAGAGAGCTGACGTATGTCTTTCACCTGCCGCGTAATGACAGAATAATAAGAGAGACATTCCCGAAAATATTTGCGTTAGTTCCCTTCAGAGAGGACTGCGAACTAAAAGAGAGAATCCACGAAGAGGAGGTCATTAACATATTAATCGGTTTTAAGCTGGGTCCACATCGGATATGTACAGGTGCGCGAACATTGATGCTCAGGAAAAAAAGAACATCAACAGCAATTGAAGAACTATGCAGACAAAATGTTGCGCTCAAGAAACATGTACAGTCTTTGTCAAATATATACAGCCCAAAGGGTTTGCTTCTGAGCACTCTAACTAGGCTGCTGGAAGCAAACGAGTGAGGACTAGATTTTTCGTCTACGAGATTTAGAGCCCTGCAGATGCGTAAATAGCTTCGTTATGAGGCTTGGAAGCAAAACCCTTGGACCGTATATTTTTGACAAAGACTGTATGCTTTTAGGATCCGGAGTTCACGGATAAAATGTTTCAGACATTTATTCGACGACAACATGCGTTTTCTACCAGACCTAGTTCTGAGCGGAAATCCACTTGGGTACAGAGTATGAAAAAGCAAGTATTGAAAAAGTGACTTCAAACTTTGTTTGGAATGGTCAATTGCAATAAGGTCTGCAGCATGTCGGTTATGTTGTCAGTTCTTGTTTTTACCGACACATAAGATTTAAAATATAACACTAATCTGCCCATTATGTGAAACAACACCCGACAGAGATGAAAATCCTCGCTGTAACGAAGCCACTTACGAAGGTGCCTACATAGCACATATGTAGAGCATCTATTCTGAGAGTGAACACTCCGCGATTCACTCAATTCCCATCTAAAGATACAGTGCCCAGTTTGGTAGCTCCTGGCCATGACAAGTGGTTTCTTGATGTGACAAAACCAACCGGCCAACCATGCTTTCCCATATTATGAAAAACCAAGCGCAAAAAAATAAACGAAATAAAAAGGAACAAAGAAAAACAAGCAAACACAGCACTGTCTAGAAACTGAAATGTTTATTGGGGGGTGGGGGGGGGGGGGGGGGGGGGGGGGGCGATAGGGCAGCAGTACCAAATTTGTATAATGTGCAAAAAGTGATGAGGTGGACACTGAAGTGAAGAGTGGAGTCAAGGGCTACTGAGTGGCCGAGCTTGGCGCACCACGCTTTCGCAAGCGGGCACTGAACGTACAAACAATCGCTTCGCCTGAAAAATTTGCCAGGCAGGTGGCTATATATATGGCTCCTGTAGGTGTGGTGCGCTTCTCCTCCTCGGCGAGCTCCACTGAGAGAAACATTCGCCCCAAAAGCCTAAGGGAGAGTCCCGTATTGTTACATTATATAAATCTGTAATTAGAGCTGCACATTTCACGCGTAATATAGAATTCCGTTCAATACACCTAACACAACGCTTGAGTTCTGTAAGATTTCGGTGAAAGGCTTCTTCAAGATAGCTGCTATTATATTCTGAGTTAACTGCAAAACGCCACAAGGAAGGCTGAAAGGTCCGCAAAACGTACGTCCTCCGACCTGGTAGACCAAAAGTTTTCCGTCATGGAAGTCAAGTTCATCCGCCATAATTAAGTAGGATCGACTGCGGAGCATGTTCACAACGTCGAGATCAAAGATTGAGCGCAGCATTTCACACAGACATACAATGTATCTTCCCATACAATTTCTCGAACGTAATGCTTGTAAGAAAACGCTTAAAAAAGGGGACGTGTGGAAACTTTGAAGGTAAATAAAAATTTATGAAAGGCACCAGACATATGTTGTAATTAAAAGTTCCATCTTTCAAAAAATGCATCTTGACAACAATCGTGCAAGAAGTTTGGTAAAGTGTGCCAGAGCCATGGTAAAATGCCAACATAACCTAAAGAAAAAATAAAAACGTCTCTCTTATGCTTGGACAGGACTAAGTGATCAGCTCGCCGCCAGTTCCTCACAATATATCGGCCCAGGTGATTGTCAGCAGATTCCTAACCTTTGTGCCTAATGGCAGGAGGCGTACTGGAAAGATCAAAACAGTATCTGTCCAATAATAGGCTGATATCACAAGCCCATGAAAACCGAAGGACTAGTATACTTCCCTTTTCTCTTATCAGATAATCCACACCCTTCGAAGTTTAGAACCAAGGGTGTTTTCTTCGGAGTCATGCTATGTGGCTCGTAATGCATTCCTAGGTTTCCAAACTTGCTAAATGCAAGATTTTCGTCCTACCCTCACCAAGGGCGAGGACTTCCACGATTGTTAAAAAATTCATAATATATGGCTTCAAAGTAAACCCTCTGGGCTCTAAACTTTTGACAAGGGCTACAGGCTAACAGTTTCCAACAAACTTTATAGGCAAAAAAGCAGCCGATATTTATGAATAAGAATGTACTTACACAGTTTACACTCCATCAATAAGGCTATTACAATGCTTGCGCATTGCAATGGTTTCTCATGGCAGCATTTATATACGGCAAAAAGCCTGGAAATGGCTTGAGTGCAGGAGGTATGCGTACGAGCAGTCCGAGTTGAGACCTGAGATCTGTCGCTGCGTCTAATGCTCGCAATCGGGCTTTTCTAAAATGAAAATGTTCCAATTTTTTATTGAGATGCTGTGTAAGGCTGTAAGAGTAGTCTAGGTGGCCTGGTACGTCTGCAGTTCAGAGCACGCTGTGGCGATAGTGATGCATTGCCTGATAAGCGATGCCTCAGACAGGCTACCCGATGTCCACATTGGGTATAACCGTGAAACACGAGCGGGGTCTTTGAAATGGAACAAACACCGCGTGAAGCTGTCAGGTTACTTCGACTTAGGTAACCGACAAAGCAATAGGAGGCGTTGAAACGCGGAGGCGGGTGGCAAACTGATGGCATAGCGTCAGAGATTTGCTACCAGATTATTTTCTGAAGAGTCACTGGAAGGATTAATCGAAGCATCACACAGAGAATATGACCACGTTGCTTCCTCAAAGACAAACTGTATCATGCGTATCATGAGCGAACCGATCGCCTTCGTCTTCAAACCGAGGCTGATAAGAGTCTGACTGCGCTTAGTGCGAACGAGGAACCCACCCTCTCAGCGCTGCTCGTCATAGCTATGAAGCAGATTATTAATATCGATGATGGAGGTGGAGACCTAAGGTATTGTAAAGGTCGGTGAATGCAAGCAGTAACGTGGAGGATATTGAGTTGCTGACCCCTGATCAAAATGGTTCCTAGTAGAGGTGTACATAGGACAAACCTTTGAGCCCGAGCACGGAACGGGCTCTATGCTACAGACCCGAGCCCATCCCGATACGACACTCAAAGGGTCTGAGCCTAGCCCGGCCTAGCCCCGTAAGACACGGGCCCGGTTCAACCTGACAAGCTATAACCGCAGTTGAAGCGATATGATACAAAAACAAATATTATCAGTGTTGTAGGTTTATCTGAGATCTTTATTGTAGAGTTCTCACATTTAAGATGACAAATTTGTAGAATATATAATGTCACAAAAGATACCAAAAATTATAATTATAACTTATTCGGCGAAACCAGACTCTGCATTGATGAATTTATGCATTGATGAAGCGCTTAAGTTTCTTTCGGTGTTGTAATTTGTTACTGAATTGGATTGACTGGCAGGTTGTTACCCATAAAAATAAGTTTGGGGTAAGCGGCTTCTTTGCTTCTTCAAAACTGCGCTAACTCCAATTCTAAGCAAAGGTTTGATTCTGAGACTTAGTACTAGGTGAGGTCTTCGGCTCATGGCATGCCTTTCATGCGACCTTTTCACGGTGTCAGCACTGATATTCCTGCGCCGAGAAACACCACAGAAGCTTTGAGCTATGTCTAGATTCAACAGAGGCCATGTGGCGACACAAGCGAGTCACAACAGACTCCTGATTGGCGACATCGTGGCGCGACTCTAAAAAACGCATGCATAAACATCTGCGATGGTTTTACCGAAGCAGCAATGCGAACCTCGATACTAATAGTCCATAAGCGGGCCCTCTTCTCTGTAACTGACGGCTAGAAAAGATCCGTTCAAGGCGAGGAGGCGTGGAGGAAAGCCAATGGATGCCGGGAGAAGACTTGGGAGCTCTCGCTCGTAATGGTGGGGAAAAATCATGGAGGAAGGAAACAACTTAGGAGAGGCCCTTGCCATTCCCAATGCATTGGAGAAAGTGTGGCGGAAGTGACGTCAAAATTTAGGGTTAGCCAAGTTGGGCCATTAGCAACGACGACGCTGTTGCTATGAAAACTCGGGCCATTCCATTAGCAACAGCGTTGCTAAGGGCCCCAGGTAAGTGAGCGCCACGGAGAAAGAACATGCCGAGGGTGAAGGAGGAGGAGAGAAGTTGCAGCGTCCGGTCGCGGCGCGGCAGCGCTGGCTTAAACAAAAAATGACGTCAGGGCCTCTCCTAAGTTCTTTCCTTCCTCCATGGGGAAAATGCTGTGCATTCTAGACCCCCATCACATCATGGCCGCATTCTTACTTTCGTAAGAGTTACATGTGTTTGTAATCGGAGTGTCCGGCCCTGCCCGGACCACCCGAGACAAATATACGTTGGCCTGGACCTGGCCCGAGCCCGAGAACTTCCGAGCTGCCCGAGATCGGCCTGTGGGAGGGACCAGGCACGGGCGGTCGAGCTGGCCCGAGCTCATGCACAGTTCTAGTTCCTGGCGTATTCATAGCATACAAAGGAACTTGTCGGCACTGATGTATGTGGACGGGGCAAGGTAAGCGACATCTACGAAGGCTATTGGAGTAACAGACGACTGGCGACTACAGGTCGGAGTTACGAGGTGCGTGTATGTACCTATTATCCAAAGCTAGCCGCGCCTTTATTGTTATTCAAGAGAATACTGCCACGACCCTGTTGAATGCTAACAAATATTAAGCCTGACTACTGATCGTTAATATTAAAATATAGTTGTGCTGCATGCGACCCTTACACACACAAAAAAAAAAAAACATTGGCAAGCTCGATTTGTGTCTTTACAATTCAGAAAAGGCACTGATATGATTCGGAATGACTTAACCTGGCCGCTTTTTGAGGACAGGAGAAAGTATCTGATATTATGTCTGTTT
The DNA here is from genome assembly GCF_055883805.1 of Amblyomma maculatum. Taxonomy (NCBI): domain Eukaryota; kingdom Metazoa; phylum Arthropoda; class Arachnida; order Ixodida; family Ixodidae; genus Amblyomma; species Amblyomma maculatum. The sequence goes on from NC_139354.1 coordinate 75,587,572, forward strand.
CATTACATTTTCATTCCAGATGAGGAATTGGCAAAACATATGCATTAAGCCAGAAACTTTCAATACATTCAATTCAATACAATTCAATACACTAAGCCGCAAAACTTCAATACATATTTTTCCGCAGATAATTCACGAGTGCAATAATCTACCAGAAGATATTGTCCCGGTACCCCCTTATCTTTGTCTGCACACTTGCAACGTTTCATGTATAGCCACTGATGCTTTGTTTCTTTCTCCAGGGTGTTTTTTGGAGTTTTATGGTTTGTATCATTTTATTTCTGACGTGTTTTTATGCCGTTCTGAGCTCGATTCCTGTATACGTTTAACTTTGTCCTCTTCTCTTTTTTGCTGATTGAAACAGAGCTTTGCTAAAATAAAAGCGTTCCCAGTGTCTGCAAATACCTTGTTGATGTATGTCCAGACTGCCCTTGCTAATTCCTTATTTTTTACGTACCACTCCCAATACAATAATGCCCACCAGGGCGCTGTTGTACTCAAAGTAAATAAGCATATAAGAAAAAGAGAGAGGCACCTGCAGAGATTCGTTACATGTCTTTTCAGCAATAGTTACGCACTCGCGATAATGAAGGTCACTGACGATGCAGATTTTACGAGAACTGGCGGTCCAAGTTGACGGTCACTTATTGCAGTGAATGGCGTCGAGAAGCACGGGATGTATGCATTGAAATAGCAACGCCAACTTAGCACTGCAAATCGTAGCGTTGAGGTGACCTGGTGCGGTGTCAACGCGTAGACGACACAGGATGAAAGGAAAGGTTGTATCCTTGTGTTTGTTTATTTCTTCTCTCCCTCTGTCAGAGAGAGGCCCTGGTGCAGAGTAACGTTGTGTGTGGCAGAGCCCGTAGATTGACTGGCGAATTGTTGTGGCTTGGGTCATAGCCGCAGGCACATTTTCACTTTTTGGCATATTCTTATTGCTTGCACAGATGCCCCGGAAGAGAGTTATTAGCACTGGTAAAGTCAAAATGCATGTCGTATGCAACACGTAACGAACAACGCTGATGATCTCTGCGATTGGCTATGATTCAACTCTGGGCTGGCCTCGATACAATAAAACTGAGCCCGAGGGCCCAGTCGAGCATTCTGAGCTTCGGCTTAAATCGCCATCTTCCGCTAAGTACATTTGACAAAGTCCACGCCTTGCCCAACTGTGCTATAGATGCTGTAAATATTGGAACATATATTGCGTGTATACTTCAGTTCATCTCTTAGCATTCAACAGTCGTCATCTTCCATCATATGGTCGCTTCTCACCACTTTCCGAGAAGAACCACAGCGGACAGAATGTTCGCTGGTGCAGTCAGGAAGGATGCTGTGGCAGCACAGGAGGAAGGCGGAAAGAAGGGAAGAGACGATATTTCGCGGCGCAGACGCAGGAGGAAAACGGCGATCTAGAAGAGAAGACAAGAGAAGCAACTATAACGACAGCGGCAGATGGAAAGCTACCACTGGCGCGAGCAGATGCGCGTATAAAGGACCAGCTACTGAAACAAATATCTCAATGTGAACAGGGCAGCGCTTCGTAAAAATGACCGCCTGCAGATACCGTGATCCGGAGTTGGAGCAGCAGGGGCAGTTCCGAAGGGCTAGCTGCGGACTTAGGACCCCGAGCGGAGCGTGCAACGGCGCCTCATTAAGGACCAGCTGAGGACAATGGATCTTTACCATCCGTTTCAAGGAGGCTGAAATCAACGCCAGCAGGAAAAACAAAGTACAAGCAATGAAGATCGGAGGCTAGCAGAAGCATATTGGCAAGAGATTTAGTCCTATTTGTCCTTCATTTTGTCGTGACCATTGCTGTTTATGAAGAATTTGGGGCTGTATGAACACCCGGTTTAGACATTTCAACCCAGAAAGGCGAAAGGCTCCGAAAATGAAACATTGAGAGGAGTCGGTGGACAGGTAATATTTTACAAAGATGCTCGACAGTAACACAGTGGCATAGGTGAAAAATAAAGAACTGGGGGTTCGCGTTCTAGAACTGCAGCCGAGCTAGCGACATTTTAACGAAGTAAGGAAGGAAGCATTGCAAAGAACGGCTCTATAGAGGAGAGATAAGATACTTGCGTTGAGGTGGGTGGCTACTGAAACTGGTTATCATGTGCAATCCGGAACTGTGAGGCACAGGCAGACGTTATTATCTGATTCGAGTCGATCGAACATCCGCTAGAGGTTTACGCGGTACCAAAGGACCTGCGGAGCCCCATTTGTATTCCTGGTGATTGCAGAAAATTATGAGCTCCTAAACTAACGCGCTTGTCAACGGCGCAACATCGTGAATATGAGGTTCTGAAGAAAGTGGCTTAGGAGCAAATTAAACTTTCTGCAGGACAGTAGTGCAGAATGATGCGCAGGTCTACGAAATTGTTCAAAGACGGCTGGACGGCGTTAACGATCCGCTTTCAGAGTTAACGTCTATGCAAAGGAAAAAGGCAGAGCTAAAGAAACACGCTATTAGAAGACGCCTTCGCAACATAACCCTTCAAGAGCGTGACGGTAGGAAGAAAGTACCAGCGCTTGCCCCTTTGTTGCAAACTTTCAAAGATGCTCAAGGAAATAATAGCTCAGTCAAAAAGCATAAGTAGAGAGGAGAGGGAAGCTCAGTATCTAAGAAAGAAGGTGAGACATGGGTCTCTCTAAACCAGAACCAGGAACCGCCCAGCGGCCAAAATAAAGCAGAGGTACAAAGGGTTCTCGTGCGGCTCATGGAGCATGCAAAGGCTTACTGCGTACAAGGCGGGGTACAAGTCATTCAGAATACTATCCGCTGGATGGATGGATGGATGAATGGATGGATGGATGGAATATAGGAGCGTCCCTTTTGAAACGGGGTGGTAGCAGTAGCTATCATGCTCATTTTTCTCCCTATTTCTTAATTATTGATTTAGATTGGTTAATTAAACCATCATTCTATTTATTACATTTCGGTTCTACGTTACGAACATTATGTCACTTCTCTGCTTTTAAGCCACCAATCTTCCAGTCGTGTTTTGCTAGTTTCCACCGCCGATTTATTCACAAGGCCACTGGTATCTCTAAACCCCATAGCTTCAGGAACAGTGATTGCGCCTGCATCAACTTCCGGATGGATACCATTACATTCGAGTATAATATGGTCAATTGTTTCACTGGAGTTACACATACAGCACATGCGTTATCTCCATTGTTAAATTTCTTTTTGTAGCTGCGTGTTCTAAGGCCCTCTGATCTAGCTTCAAAAAGTAGGGCACTGCCTCTTGAGTTATCAAAGAAATCTTCCTTCCTGATCTGAATCTTCCACTTTCGGTATAATTCAACACTCTGTTTCTTTTCCATCGAATTTATCCAATTTTTACCTTCTGTGTTTTTCACCTGTTGCTTAATGCTCTTTATTTCTCCGTCCTTGTGACTAGCATACTTACTAGTTAGTTTCCTAGTTCTTTTCCTCCAGTGTGAATCAACGCTTTTTAAGTACAGGTACACTCTAGCTGCAGATCTGTTACTGTCCAATTTCCTCAGGCATTCCTCATCTAATATTTTACTCTGAGCTTCCCGTACTTCGAAAGATGCCCAGCCCATATCTCTCTGTACTGCCTCATTTGTGGTTTTGCGGTGGGCACCTAGTGCTAATCGTCCAACGGATCTCTGATTGATTTTTAATGTCGACTGTACTTTTGATTTTAGGCCCAAAACTGTATTTCCAAAAGTAAGTCCGGGTACCATATTTCCTTTCCAAATACCCCTCAAAACATCATACCTATTGTATCCCCACAATGCCTTATGCTTCATTATCCCGGCATTCCTGCGCCCTTTGTCCTTAAGTGATTGCTCGTACTTTCCAATGTATGCCAATCCTTTTTTTAGCCATACCCCCAGATATTTATATTCTGCTACTCTAGGTATTTCATGGCCTTGTATTTTAAGACCCTGATCACTTTAGCCGTTTAAAATCATCAGACCCGACTTAACTGCGCTGAAACTGAAGCCTGGAGTGTCCCCTTCGTCTCCGGAATGCTTAACTAGAGTTTTCAATTCTTCCAGACTCTCAGCTAGCAGCACAATATCGTCTGCATACATAAAACCGGAGAGGCGCTGCTCTACCGTCTTTCCACCTAATCTATATGACAGGTTAAAACTTAGGTTACTGTCTTGTAACCTCCGTTCCAGGTTTATCATATGAAGCATGAACAGCACCGGTGATAGAGGACAGCCTTGTCTTAATCCTTTGCATACTTTGACACCTTCCGTACTTCTTATCCCTTCCCACGTAATTTCTACTTTGTTATCCAGGTATATTTCCTATAGGAACTCTATTATCTCATAACCGATACCTTCTTCTTTTAATATGTTCCACAGGAGTTCCCTGCTTACGTTGTCGTACGCCCCGTTTATGTCCAGGAAGGCCAAATACAAAGGTCTATTTTCCACTCTAGATATTTCGATGCATTGGGCAAGCACGAACAGCCTATCATCTAAGCGCCTACCATTTCTAAAGCCGTTCTGAAATATTCCGAGTATCTTGTTACTTTCTACCCATGCTTGCACCTTTAATTTCACCGCCTGCATGGCTAACCTGTAGATAACAGATGTTATGGTAATCGGCCTGTAGGATTTTAGGTGCATCCTGTCTCCTTTCCCTTTATAAATCAAACTCATTTTACTCTGCCGCCAGCTTTCCGGAATTTGCTTATTCGTTATGACTGTTTCCAGAGCTTTTAACAACGTTTCCTTACTTTTTGAACCGAGTTCATTAATCAGCTTGATCGGAATTCCATCTATTCCTGTAGATGTGTTTTTAGGAATATTTTTTCTGCCTTTTTCCAGTTTAGATTGGTCAGTTCTAAGCTGCTTTGTATTGTGCTAGCTTGTGTTGCTTCCTGATTTACGGAGAGTACCCTATCGTCGCTCGTAAATAACTCGGCTATAACTGATGTAATGTAGTTCACTGCGTTGTCTGCCTTTAAACAATTTCCCTCGTTATCTTGAATCCGATCCATGCTTTCTTTGATTCTTCTTCACTAGCCAGCTTATATGGTTCCAGAATTTTCTTGCTCCGCCTCTAGAGGCATCATGTATGTCAGCCATCCAGCGATCGGTGGACTGCCTTATTTTACTTTGGACGAGGGCCTGCACCTCAAGTTTCTTTTGTCGATACGATTCCCATTTTTGGTCGATTTCCTCCTGAGATACCTGTGCTTTCTTTGCCACTCGGTGTTCCCTTGAAGCAGCCCTTCGTTGTTCAATAGCTTCCCTGATTTCCTTATTCCACCAGCTCCGTGGCATCCTCTTTCCATTCCAGCGGTTTGGTACTTTAACCTCCTTAATTTTCCTCCTTATGAGTAGTTCTGCCTGTTCATAATCCCAGTCGTCCATGGGGCTTTTCTCTATTGCTTCCTCTATGTCTGCTGCTATCTGCGCTATTTGATCGTCGTTTAATTTTGCGTTTACGTTTTGTCTAAGTTCCATTTCTCTTTTCATCAAGGGCCCCATCTGCAGACTAATACGTTTATGATCACTTCCCAGACTACACTCCCCTTCTTCGTCTATTTCCATTTTTGTGACCTTATAAATTTCCTGTGACATTAGACAATATTCAATGGTCGTCTGCCTGTTGCGGAATTCCCATGTGATTTGGCCTTCACATTTTGTTTCTCTATTTACTATAACTAGATCGTGTCCCTCACAGAAATCTAGCATTAGCTTCCCGTTAGAATTCGTGTATCCATCCAGATCGTCGATGTGGCCGTTCATGTCCCCCAGTAGAATAATATTGGCCCCGTTTCCAAGCTGGCTTATACCGTCACGGAGACATTGAATAAGATCCTTGTTTTCTTGCCTGCATTGATGTCCTGTTCCTAAATAGACTACCCCTAGCCATGTCCTTATGCCGGCAATTGTTCATGAAAACCAGATATGTTCTTTACAAGATGATTTAGTTCTTTGCCAGTTTGTTCCCTGGTGCATCAGCATACCTACCCATCCCCCCTTTTTTCCGTTCTCATTCTGTTGCAACCTTCCCAGACGTAGCCTTCTATAAACGGCGGATCTTTTACATCCCTGAGATGAGTCTCGCAAAGAGCGTACACACCTATTTTGTCATCCTTCAACTGCTGTTCTATCTCTAGCCATTTCGCTCTTTTTCTACCTCCTTGCATGTTTATGTAGCTGTTCCTAGTGTTAAATTTCTTTTTTGTACTTTTCTTTCTCGCCCTACTCTTTGCCATTTTTTGGGGCTCAGCCTCCATTATTGTACTTTCTTTTTCTTCACTTCTAAATACCTCTGTGTACGGAGTCCTCACTCAAAAGAAGAAAGACTGTCGGCCTCACCAGCGGCGCAGGAAGGAGTTGCAAGACAAAGCGAACTGAAGCCTATTTCCTTGACCTGCCTGAACCGGCGGATTAGCGCAATTATTGACAGGGGGCCAAAAGCATGGTAATGCGCGAAAGCATAGTAGTGCCAGAGCTGGTTAAGCAACATGGAGCTATGAAGTTGACATCGGCTTTGAGAGAGATATTGCAAGATAAGCTCGCTATTGTTCTCCTCACGATAAACCGCGACTCGAAAATTTTCGCCGAGAGTAAAGAGTATCCGACAGTATCCGCCCGGACCTATACAAACTTGTGTCGAAGACAGATTGCTTACCCTCTGAAGAAGCCTGGACGTCTCTTAGAAATGAACGTGATATCAAAGGCTTAGTAGTAGCAAATAATGTGGAGGGCAAAAAGGGGATGAAAACTGACTTGACAGGACAGGTATGAGGCGCGCAAGGAGAGACAGTCAAGGGGGTCCCTATCTTACATGGAGAAAACGCAGTAACAAGTAAGGAAACGGAAGGCAACGCACGAGATACTGAAGACACGTCTTAGTTAATCAGGGGAAGCAACGCTGCCGCAGTTTTCGATAGGGAACAAAAGAATGAGAGCATGTTGGTAGAAGCTTGGAAGAGCGGTCGAGAAGGGAAATGAGGCATGGCAGAGGTAGATGGCTCGCTCTCTTATAAACAAAATATACCTGAACAACAAGTTATGCAGCCGGTGGTCATTAAATCACTGCAGCTAGAAGTTTTCAAATTTGCTCATGGAGCTAACTTGTGAAGGAGGGACACCTAGTAATCCGAAACATAAAGTTATGTTTAAGTATAGCTTTTATTTTTCGTGTATCCAAAACGTCGTGTGTGACAATTGTAACAGCTACCATGTATGTCAAACGAGGTCCGAGTATTTGCAGAAAGACAACGTGCCCATCGACCCCTTAACGAGGCCGCGGTACCCGTTCCAGCAGGTTAATGTGGACATTATAGGGCAGCCGGTGCCACTTTCGCAGAGAGGCAGCAGGTATGCCCTTCGCGTCGTCGCCTCCTGCCTATGCTGGTATGAGGTGGTGTTTTTATGTTTCCTCCATGCCATAGCTATGAGCGACACCCTCCTGATGGTTTTCATACAAACAGGAATCCTCGAAATAGCAACGTAGGATGGGGGCGCTAACTTCAGAACGGGACTTGCCAAGGAGTGCTTGAGGAGGTTGGACTCGCGCTTCTCTACGCCAGTGTAAGCAGAGAGTAACGGCATGGTCGACCGGAAATATCAAATGCCAAAAACATGTTTTATCATATCATTCAGAACGAAGGAAGGGAAGGGGAAAGGTTCGTTTCATTCCTCTTGTGTACTTACATTGACGTGCCATACAGGAAAAAAAAAAGGGGGGGGGGGGGGAGGGTGCCGCATGATAAGACCAAACGACGCCATGACATCTGCAGTGCGGGGGCTTCAGCAACACAGCTTCACAAGAATACTTCTCTTGGCACCATCTGCTGGGGTTCATAAAAACCATTAGGAGCGGCGAACAGGCACTGGTCACGTGGATACGCCAAGTTCCAACATCGAACTGGCCGTTCAACAAATAAGGTCATGTAAGGAAAGAGGTCTCAGCTATGGAAACCGTCGCTTTTACGGCACGATATGAAAGAGAGATGGAACATAAATTGAGGAGAAAGACGAGGTTCAGATAGAGTACGAATTGTTGCCAAATGTGCTCCCTAACGCAAACAAAGGTGTATTTTTGCCGAAAACAAGATATGTTTTTGTAAAGAGTATTTTAGTCACTCTCACAAAGTTTTCCTGATCAATCGTGTTAAGGCGGCCTTTTCGTAGTGATTTCTGCAGTGGGACAGAAATGAGAAAAATGGTGACGGTCGTACTCTTCGTTTGGTTTTTGCAATGCCTTTTATAAATTCAGGCCTCACTCTTGCAGTTTTATCGGTTGTGTTCACTTTTAACATGTGTTCAGTATTGATGTTCTTCAGGAGGAGATGTTCTTTTCTATATTGAGGCACCACTTTCTTGCTGCAGGCTGTAATGAGCAGTAGGGCAGATGCATAATCATTTCAGGCGTGCGTCGGTTGCAAAGCCACTTCTACGCAATTTTCATTTAAACTACGTTTTTAAAGCACAAAGCCAGAAACAGTAATTTTTTGGGTTGTCTGAAGGAAGGAGGTTGGGGTGATAAGGCTACGTCAGTTGCTGTTGACACCTCTCTAAAGGAAGCCTTTCTTTGCTACGAAGACATGTTTCCACGTTAGGTATAAAAAGGCAAACTAAATGCAAAAAACAGGGACTAAAGGACACCAACATGTACGGTGAATTCTATGAAAAAGAAAAATAGTTTATTTGATTGGGCAGTACGTACCATTGGCGGTCTTTGGTGGAAAATTATTAGTTGTACAACGTGTAAGAGGCAAGTCCCGCGTCAGAATTAGATGCCTGTTGACAGCTTTAAGACCGGAAAGGACTCATGTGATGCAACGATAAATAAGTTGGGACGTACAGCCACTCGTATCTTAAACTGGCGTGCACGAGGGCCGCTTTTCTTTGCTCTTTCTGCTTAGAATGAAAAACACTTGCCCGACGGTCAAGGTTAAGCAAGGTCTTCGTAAGCAGTTTAGCTGTTCTGTGGCGCCCAAAACGAGAGAAAATGGGTCGCCAGGTACGCCAATCAGATTTCAGCGGCTTTACATCGGCTAAAGGGAAGAATGTGTGGACGATTGGTTGCGGGAGCACGCTTTGCGGACTGGCACAATGGGCAGTTTGACGATCCTTCACAGGAATCTTAAGGACGGAAGACATCAATTTTGTGACGCGATTAGTTTAATGTGATACAAAAAAAAAAAAGACAGAGAAAACAAAGTCTTCGCAATTTATATGAGAGCATACATACGTTTTAGCGAAGCTCCAATCACGCGACTGAAGAATTTCTTAATGTGAGCTGCTGTTTAGATTCTGCTATAGTATTGCGTCCGTTCGTGTTTTGTACCCTTCATCATATAATGTGGTTAACCTTTTGTGGACGTTGTATTGCTCAAATTAAGCCGCTTTTTGTTTAGAGTCAAGGCCGCATCTTGTAATTCTAGTGCCACTGCATTCTGCTTCTTTACTCCTCTAACTCAAGAACCAACTAGCCCGAATCACCGCACAGAAGTTAAATACTTAAAGCTGGTGGGTGCTGCTGCGCAACATACAAAACGATGAAGGTATCAGTCACGAAAAAATCGATTACCTGCAAAAAATGTATTAAGTTGATAAAATTTGAAATTACATGGGAAAAGATCAGTACGTGAAACGTAGGTATGCAAAGGAGTAAGGCAAGCTTGTCCTCTACTACCACTGCTTTTCTCGCTTTGTTATTGCTCTTTGTTAAAATTATCTAAGTTTTAATCTGTCGCCCGATTAGACAAGATGATTGTAGAGCAAAAGCTGCCGACTAAAATGTATGCGGACGATATTGTACAGACGGGTAAGAATATATAAAAACTCTGGCTAATCCCTGTGAAGAAGAATGGGGCATTCAGGGTACAGGTGTAGCAAAATTAGGTATGGCCGGATGATCTTCAACGCTTCAACCAATCATGTGCTTAAAACATAAATTCATGAAACACCCAGAGTTGTTAATTTCAATATCTCGACGCATGAGGTACTGAGGGTTGTTTGGAAAGTAATAACATGCGCCAGAGCTTACTTTTGGGAATACTGCGGCGTGCCTAGAGGTGCAGTCGGGATTAGCATGAAATGAGAGAGCTGGTGGTCGGTTTTCGCTAAGTGCCGAGCGGTAAAACCACGAACGAGGCGATAAAGCGAGGTATAGGTTGGAATGTTTCTAAGCTCACAAAGCTTAGTGTAAAATATATATATATATATATATATATATATATATATATATATATATATATATATATATATATATATATATATATATATATATATATATATATATATATATATATATATATATTGTGACGCTCAAAAATCTAGAAAATAGAAGAGGAGGTCGACGAAGGAGCGGCTCGTTCTGGGACTCGCGAGTGGACACTGCTGTGTCTTCGACGTTCCGCATGCGTCGATCCAAACCTCAGTCATAACATCTTGATAAACGTGCTAGGTAGACGTTCACCAGAAATTCGAAAACGGATTCCCATCTACAGAGTGCTCCCGCCCATTGCATTGGAAAAGGCCCAAAACAACTGACCACCCTCGCTGCTTGGACGCACGACCTTACAAGACACCCAGCACCAGGAGACGCGACTATCAACGGCAGAGGCAATCTGCAATCACCTGCTGCAGTGACGTACCACGGCCTGGCGAGATAACGGCTATCGCTGTCTACATTCCTCATTCGGCAGTAGGACGACACAAGTAACACAACGCCTAACGTTCTGCTTTGCCTGGTTGTGCATGTTAGTGCTTGCGCTTAGTAATTACGCACTTTGCAAAACGTCTGTCCAAGGTTGTCGCCGCTGCTGCCAAGTTTGTGCTCTGCTTTTGTGTGTGATCTATTTTTTATGTCAAAAATAAAACAACTTGTCAAAACTGCAGGATGATCTTAAGCAGGAACTGAAAACGTCGCGAGATGCTTTTGAACGAAGCGTGCGCAATGAAGTCCGGTTACTTCGGAACGAGCAAAAAGAAATTATTAAGAGCATTGACCATGCACATGCTGAAAATGAGGACCTAAAGAAGCAACTAGAAAATGAAAAGGCAAACAATTTTAAGCTGGAGCAAGTAACTGAGGAACTGCGCCTGAAGTGCAATGCTCTTGAAAAGAACACACAAGAAGTTGAAAGGAAAGTTAATCAAGGGGAACAGTACTCCCAAAGGTGTAATATTGAAATTAAAGGTGTCCTGCAGCAGGACGAGAAAAATGTCGTGAGCCTTGTTGAAAACATTGGAATTGCTATTCATGAGCCTATCACAGAGTCCGACGTAGAGCGTTGCCACCGTGTGCCTATCCACATTTCAGAGAGCTCCAACATTGTTCAGTTTAAATCCCTTGTTAAACGGAACGCAGTACTACAGACGGCGAAAAAGGTTCGTCTCACAAACAAGGATATCGGCGCAGATTGTTTATTAACGATACCGATCTTTGTGAATGAACACTTGACACCGGACAAAAAAACGCTTCTGGGAACATGTGTGGACAAGAAATGGCACTATTCTGGCCCGCCAAACAGACGTCTCCTCCATACTACAAATTCACTCGCTCTCAAAGGAAGAAACACCACTCTTCACACCATCGCAACTCAACGTATGTTTCTTACGAAACAAAGACCAGTACCGCCAGATCTTACATCTAAATATACAATCGGCTGTTAACAAAGCTGAGCAACTAACATACTTCTTAGACAGCCTTGCCAGTCATTTCGATGTTATTTTATTAACCGAAACATGGTATCGCTCAGAAAGTGATGTCATCCGCCTTTCTGGTTACAGATCATTTTTTCTTATTGAAGAAGCGGGGAGGAGGCGTAGCAGCAGTGATAAAAAAAGTATTCTTCTGATATCTTATCCGATCACTGCATAACTGACGAGAACATAGATATTCTGATAGTTACGTCTGGCAGCCACGCTTTCTGTGTAGTTTACCGACCCCCACATGATAATATAGCCCAGTTTCTATGTGGCTTCGAGCGTGAGATATCACTTCTTTCTGAAAATTTCTTTACGTTTATTGGGGGTAATAATAACATAGGTATGAGTACCAAAAACTCTAAATCCAAGAAAAAACGCTAACTACCATAGAAACAGCTGGTTTCCGAAATGTGATTCATGGGCCTACACGTGTCACTTCCCGTTCATATTCTTCTTTAGATCTTCTCATTATCAAACAAGAAAACGCGTTTCTTGCCGGTCGGATTGCAACCGACACAAAGGACCACCTTTCTATTTTTATTCTTCTTCCTAAAGAACCCATACCTAAGCCTGCTGTAAGTGTCTGTAGGCAGCTCTTTTCCCAAAGCCGCTTAGATGAATTCAGCAGCCGAATTTCACTTGTGAATTGGAATCCTGTTTTCCAGACGACAGCACCCGATGATGCATATGAGCAATTCCTTCAACTTTTTCTCCTAGTCTATAAAAATTGTTTTCCTATCATTAAGATAATTCCCTCAGAAAAAGACACGAAAACCAAGGATGACTCCTCACCTAGTAGGAGTGGTAAGAAAGAAAGATAAATTGGTTTGCAACTTTCAAAAAAGGTAAAGCTCCCGAAGTCTTAGCCAGTTATAAATCCCTGCGGAACCGCTTAAACTATGAAATGAGATCATCTCGTACCGCTTATTACAACAATTTGCTTAATATACACCTCTCCCATAACCCCAAAGAAAAGTGGAGACGGCTAAATATCCTTGTAAATCGAAATAACCAGCCTCAGGATCTTATGAGCCTACTAATTATTGGTAAGGAATTAGCCGGCTCATCCCTCTCTAACGTCTTTAATAAGTATTTCTCTGACGTTGAAAACAGGGTTCACAACCCCGGAATTTTTCGGTATAGGGGCGACAGACTAGGGAGTCTATGTTTTTGGAAGCAGCAGGTGAAGCTGAGGTTTATTCGGCGATTGAAAGCTCGAAGAACACGTCCAGTCTAGACTCCTTCAATATTCAAAGTGAACCTGTAAGCTACGTACTACACTTGATAATCCCTTGTCTCACTCATATATACAATGCTGCCTTAAGCACAGGACATTTTCCGGCTGCCATAGCTAAAGTCGTGGTTACGTATACAAAAGGCGATGAAATTACAGACCAATGTCTATATTTGTAGTTTTTTTCAAGGGGTTAGAAATATTAATGTGCAGACCTTACAACAATTTTTTTTTTGGTTCAGTTCAGTCGTTCAGTCGTGTCCGACTCTTCGTGACCCTATGGACCATGGCACGCCACGCTTTCCGGTCTCTCACTTTTCCAACTGCCAATCTGGATTTAAAAAACAAAGATCAGCTGAGCATGCATTGCTGGGCCAAAAAGAATAGATATTAAATAACTTCGAAGCTCAGCTTCTGACCCTGGATATCTTTGTTGATTTTATCAAAGTCTTTGATACGCTTAACCACGAAACTAAGTTTAGGAACTCGACCAATATGGTATACGTGGGCGCGCCCTCTCTCTCATTGAATCATATTTCAGCGCTCGCTACCAGTATGTGCTTCAAGATCAGTTCCCTTCTTATATGCTTCCAATTAGAATTGGAGTGCCCCAGGTCAGTCTTCTGGGACCTCTTGTATTCAACATATATATCAATGACATACCCAACATCAGAAATTTAGTTAAATAAATCATATATGCAGATAACACAAGCTTGCTCTTCTCTTCGCCGGGCATTAAAGAACTAACCTACACCGCATATACAGCTCTGATATCATTATCAGACTGGTCGACGCTAAATTCGTTAAAAATAAACAAGGAAAAGACTGAGGCTTTATTATTCCATCCAAAGGGGCAACACATAATCAATGCGCCAATCCTCTATTTAGCTAGCGCTCCCATTGGGCATGTACAAAGATTTACCTCACTTGGTGTCGTGTTTACAGCCGCTATGTCCTTGGATGCCCATGTGAGCAAAGTCAACTTAGCTGTTTTTAAGTATGTCGGGATTATTGCACGGAATAAGTATATTCTTCCAGCCAAAGACAAAGCTGCATCTTTTCTACGTGTTATTTTCATCCTATGTATTGTATTGCTTCCTTGCTTGGAGAAAACCTACAACATCTAACATTCAGAAATCCTAATTTTGCCGAAAAGAGTACTTCGTGTAATTGCCAACCCACCGTATGACGCACATACAAGTCTGATCTACCTACCAATACAAAATATTACCGATAAATAAAATGTTTGACTACATGTTTGCATCCTTCTATAAAAAAACAACGGCCGATAACAACGCATTCTTTCCTAATATAGTGGTACTTACACAAAACCAAACACCGTATACGACACGAAAAAGCCCTACCTACTCTTTACCGCGATGCAGAACAAATTACAGCCTTTCCACACTAAAATATATGCTCCCCACATACTTGAACACACCGTTCTATGACCAGTTGCGGAGTATGTCTTCCGCTGCTATTCGGAACACATTCCTTGAATAAACAGATTAATTGTACTTATGCAAATATGTATCGAATTGTAATGTTATGTAACCACTGTGTTTATTTTTTTATCTTTTATTATTTTTTTCATTTCTATCTTTTCATTCCTACATATCGAATATACCCAGATTTTGAGTGTATTCGTCTATTGCCTTCTACATCTTTCGTGCTTTACAAGTGCACATTTATCTCGCCCTTTCAGTCGCTACAAAACGGCCTCTTTGTAGGAGTGGCGAGGCTTGTCAAGCGGTCGTAATGACTGCCTTTTTTTTTTTGCCGCCCTCAGTTTCTCTGTTAAAAAACTGGAAATATATTTGTGGATTGATTGATTGAACAGCGCCGAAATCACCGTCTAGCTGGCCTACCGCCATCTGTGCCTACGGTGTTGGTTAACTGCGACGCTCCGAGGTTAGTGCCTAGCAGCTCATGGCATTAGAGCCGCGTTCGTTCACGGGCTCATCCAGCGAGGACGTGGATGAGTGGCTCACTTACTACCAGCGGTTGAGCCTTTACAATAAGTGGGACTCTTCCGTCCAGCTAGCTAACGTGGTCGTCGAGCTTAACGACACAGCCTTGTACGACAACCACAAGGATACTTTCACCAATTGGGACCGCTTTGTAGAAGAGATAAAAAAATGCTTTGGAGATTCTACGCGAAAAAGAAGGGAGCTGAACAAGAGCTCTCTCAAAGAGTTCAGCTTCTTGAGGAAACATGCACCAAATATATCGAGGAAACTCTCAGCTGCGCAAGCTTGTCTCTGTTCGCATAACTGAAGATGACAAAGTTGGCCATCTCCTTAAAAGGTTTTTTCGAAGATGTCTGTAATTTTTCATCAGCAAAACAAGCGTTGATTTAGTGGCTGACGTAATCCTGCATTGCCGCACGTTCGAGATGCTGAAAATGTGTCGGATAACACCCAAGTTCGGACGTTTGGCTGGCTTGACGTATGTGGCCGCTGTTGACGCTGCTGACGTAACATCGTCTGGCGATTTGGCCTTCACTATTCATCAGATCGTTCGCGAAGATGTGAGCCGGTCGCTAGAACTAGCTTGGGGCTCCTCAGCGCTGCCCCCGTCGCATCCGCCATGTCCGCCAATACAACAACCTTTAAAGCAGCGGTCTTCGTTCATTAAGCGGACTTCGTTGAATACTGGGCACCGCAGCAGCTGCGGCAGAGCAACATACCGAGGGCACCCCCAAGACAACGTCCCGCTACTACCAGTCCACACAAAATCGATATGACAACAGTTGACAAGACGCTCTCAGTGGCGACTACTTGCCCGCGCTACCTTTTCCTAGACCGCCTGTTTTACACGAGGCATATGGCTGGTCCATACGATAGGATAGTGCTCTGTTGCCTTGACCAGCGCAGCTGATCTGTTCTTTGTTGCACGGGTTAGAAACACAGCCGAAGCAACTTTTTCCACGAGAATGTTCAAGATACTTCTGGCATTGTTGTCACGTTGCCTGGTGGAGGAATCAGCAGTGCTGATGAAACTTCATGAAGATGCCGTTGTTCACTGTACAGTGCGAGTGTGTTCTGCAGTTGTGGCTTGTTGAATACAGCGCTGTTTCGTGCACAAGCGAGAGTGTGTTGCAGTTTTACATGAGGCGTTGCTGGTTGATGCAATAGCATAGTGCCCTCTTGCCTGGGCAAATGCAGCTGATCTGTTCGTTCTAGCACGGGTTAGAAACAGAGTCGAAGCAACGGTTTTTCACGACGATGGTCACGGCGCTTTCGGCATTGTTGTCACGCCACCTGGTGGATAAAGAAGCAGTTCTGCTGAAATTTCAAGAAAATGACGTGACGTTGAGTGCGCCAAACGCTTACATGAAGTCTAGTAGGCAGTAAGCTTGCGCAACGCGTCGGGACTGGGGGCGGTCCAGTCTTCGTCTGAAGGGGGGGGTGAGCAGTTGTGTAGTGGGCGCGGAGGCTCGCCGTACTAGGGCAAGTCCAGATCAAATACTGCAGGTCAGTTGAGTCAGCAGGGCAGTTGAAGCAAACGATTCTGGTGCTCTTAACCTCACCTAACCTACCCTTCCATTCTAGGTCAAAGGACATCCTTATGAATGAAGATTTATGAATCTACTGATTGCTGATCTGTTCCACCCAGTGATGCTGATCTGTTCGTTCTGGCGGAGGTTGGAAGCACAGCCATGACAGGTTTTTTTTTATAATTGCTTTTTCGCAGCGCGATAGTTTAAGGTCAAATTCTGGCGTAATGGGGATCTTGACGATCTTGAGAATGAGACCTCACGTTGTACGAAATGCACAGCCAAAATAATTGAATGGCGCGAGTGACATAGGTTACTCTGAGCAATGTGACGCAAATTTCAACCCATTTTTGGCCCGTTCAAGCGTCACCTCGCTTGGGGTAATACCTGAAGTGTCACCGCAGGCTGGGAAAACGTAAACAGGGCAAAATTCGGGAGCTATGATCTCGAACTACAGTTCTACATGCATGGAAAACGCAACGCTGAGCTCTGCAGCCCATGAAAAATTTGCTGTTGGTTTAGCTTGGTTAGACGTAGTGTGAAAACGAGATGTTCATTACTGATGGTCATTAGTGCCAATCCTCTTTATTTACAGAGGACGAAGCCGACCAAATGGAGCAAGAAGATTCGGAAGAAGGCAAGAAGAAGAATACATGAGAGGGAAGAAGAAGACGTGGAGCAAAATGATTCGGAACACGTAAAAAAGACGAAAAAAAAGAAGACAAACGACTGTGTGCATGCGAAATTCCGGCATGTGCCCGGCACGGTGAACTTGGCTGTAAATCGCGTAATGATGGTTTTGCTTCAAAATTGTAATATATAATTTTCAATGCGGCCTGTCGGTGGCCCTGTAAGAGCCGGTTCCAAAGCTGTTTCTCCAATCTCCCGTCCTCATGGTGCGATTTCACGCACCTTGTTGAAGTGAAGTAATAATTGGCAGATAAAAAAAAAAACATAAAGATGCGAATGTGATTAGGAACGAGCCATAGCAGATTGCTTTTGCCCGCATTGTCTCTATCTCACAAAGAGCAGCTTGACGTCGCACGGGTTAAACAGCCCCTTTCTCGATTTGTGAGTCGCCGTCTTCGTCAACTACCGCTCTACCGCTCGATAGCTGATCAGCCTAAATGGAAGACTAAGCTGGTATTTACACGTGCAACCGTAAGTTTGAACGCGTGGCCGCTGCACAAACTATGCATAGTGCATCTTCCTAATTATTTGAGGAGAATATCCCGAGGTGTAGGAGGTTTGTGACAAAGATGTTATCGCTTAATGTTATCAACTCGTATCGTTAGTTGTCTACAAGTAAACGTAAGCAATTTTCTCTGCTAGTAAATGTCCGATAAAGTTTTATATCTTTCCTAGCCTTATGGCTGTGGTCGGGTGCATGCTTGTGAGTAATTACCCTCGTATTAAACTGGCCTTATGGTTAAAGGTGAGAGGTGAAGGCGCGGTTTCTGGCAACGGCGCTTTTTTCGGTCGATCCCGTACGCCAATCCACCTTCACAGCGTGTGCGTGCCACAGGCGCTAAATATGTTTTGTACTGCTCTACGTGGTTTCTTGGCAAGATCTGGAACAGAGTGCAGAGTTGTTAGATTACTAGAATAGTTTGCCGCTGAAAAAAAATACGGCCACTCTTTCCTCATAATGCTCGTCTATGCGGTATGAAGTGTGTTGTTCCTCTCGCGCCTGCACGTCGGAGCTATCACATTCAAAGCCATTGATTATTACCGACATCATTTATACACGGTAAAACGTCCACCGTTTTATGTGCAGATTACTGCTCGAGAAACACGCAGAGTAGTTCAAGGGAAATGAAATAGGCTTTTGCTATTACTCTTAGCTTTTATTGACCATGCCGGCTGATTGCAAGTGCCATTTTGGCATTGGTCGTAGTATCGAAAACATTTTGCAATCTTTGTGGATATGTTTTTTTTTTTCAAGTCTGATAAATTGGAATGGGAACCGAGTGGAACAGGCCGCCTAGAGTTCGCAAATATTTGGCGTCTGTCTGTGCTAACTGATCCACCAGTTTCAGTAGTATCAGCATAAATTTGACGTATTGTATAGAGTGGCAACGCGTTGTCTGTGTGCAAGCCTATCGACCAGACGGACCGACACAGATGTGTCAGACAAGGCCACAGGTTGTATGCATAATGAAACTGAAGAAACTTCAACTCATTCGACGCACCGAGGCAAATATATGGCGCTAACAAAGTAGTCCTAACACACTAACTCTAACTGGCAAAAAAGACTGAAAACAGACGAAGGTCTAAGAAAATGAAGTTTACGCGCAGAAGTTGGGTTCATACACAGCACGCCTCGCATTTGTTAACATAAGTTATGACGATTCTTGAACTTCGCTTAGAATTAATGCGGTAGAGTTTCTCACTTGCAATGCCTTTACGTACTCATTCCGTTTTAGCTTAAACCGTGCAGCTGTCTCATGCAGAGCTTTCTCCACATTCTCAGCATCCGTCTTAAGAAGCCTGCGTGGTCGTCAACCTCCACCATTATGAGAATACGCATGCTCAATCGAAGGTTCCACATAAATACACGTATCTCGTTCAATATCAGACGACGTTGAAGCACTAGTACCAGCCACAGACTTCATCACACGTGTGCAAACTTTGCACAGACGCGATATTATAAGTGTACTCCAAGCTCGTTGCATGCACCAATTGCTATAAGCTACTTAATACGTGAATCAGTCAACTACCCTAACCAATAAACCAACTCTACAGATATCATATACGTTCCGTGCTAGATGTCCTCTATTTTTACGGCGATGTTTATTACTTGACTTAGTAAGCATCGCTTCAAAAGGTACCGTGTACTGAAGACATATTGCTAATAGCGTCGAAAGAAAAATTCACTTGGAATACAAGGTGAATGATGTAAATTATGACACGCCAGCGTTATATTGGTATCCCTTTGGTTCGATGCAGGATATTTGTTCCTATGACGAGGCAAACGTCGTGATCTGCAAAAACCGGCGTTCAAGCTTAAGGGTAAAATCGTGGTATAGCACTGTGTAGACATGATGGTTTGTGGGGGTTAACGTCCCAAAGCAACTCAGGCGAGACGCCGTAGTGGAGGACTCCGGAAATTTCGACCACCTGGCGTTCTTTAACGTGCACTGACATCGCACAGCACACGGGCGCCTTTGGTTTTCGCCTCCATCGAAAAGCGGCCGCCGAGGCCGTGATTCGATCCCGCGTCCTTGGGAACAGTAGTCGAGCGCCATAACCACTGCGCCACCCCGGCGGGGCGCTGTGTAGACATGAAACGTTTCTTACTTGTCCACAGCATCGCACCTATTCTTATAATATCCTTATTCTGTTCAAAACAACGATCCTCATATATGTCCTTTCTATTGATCCGGTCTTCTATTTCCTTTCATATGCCTTGTGAAATCATTGCTAAATTGTTAATAAATACTCCATAGATCTTGAGTACAATACTTTTGTTATAGAACGTAGTCGTTCATTTGGAATAAAAAGCAAAACCATTTAGGAGTCTGCATTTGAAAGACCTGTGGTGTAAGTAATATATCAAAATCAAAATTATTACTAAGAAAGTGTCAGGTAAAAAGGATTTTGTACGTTTGTGGGTGCCATCTGTAAGTCATAATAGCTACTAATTCAATGCAAACGCGAAGCCAAGCCAGAAATAAAACATTGTTATTTTGTACGTAGCCTTTATTTCAGCTTTTGATTATCTTACTATCCTTAATGACCACGGGTTTTCGATTCTAACTTCATGCTTATTGATGCGTATTTACGAGCAGCTAGTAACGTTACCCTATGACGAATGACGTATAAACGTGCCTGCTTTGCACCTCACTAAGAAATATGCAGGTTTCAAATGTTGCGTTACAGTTTTATCGCGATTTTTATGTTTCAGAAGACTCGTTCCCGAAGCAAAACATTATCACTTGCCTTTTATCGTCCGAGATAAGTTCGTTCCTTATTTGCAATGCGAGCTTAGCAAAATAGTAATTGCCCAATAACAAGCTTTAAATTTCCTTTTAAATCATTAAATTCAAGAAAACGTACATAGTAGTCATATGGCGATTTCACTGACGTTGCCGGTGTCATAAAACTGCCATTGTACATTGCTACTGTAGAATAAAATTTGAGCAAATAAAACGATTTATTGTAAGCACATGTTTTTTCTGATTTAGGCTTTCACTGAAACAATTTCATTAAACATTCATGGACCTCAATTACTGTGCTTGTCATGGACATCCAAAACTGTTATGACGCTTCTGGGTGGTGGAACGCTTAGTTATTTGCTTATGATCCCTACATTGAGATTATTTAAACGGGCTGCAAATATAGATGGGAATTACTGGCACTAAAAATGGGGAGGGTGCTTTAGCTACGACTGCGTGGGTTGAACCTAATGACATTGTAAGGCCTTGTTTTAACCGCCTTCATGTTCGCTTCTCATGCTCTTGAGCCTCACAACGACGTGGTTCTCAGCACACAACAATAAGCACTGCTTCCGCCGGGCTCGCTCGGTACTCAGCGTCTTTGATCCGCTTATCACTGCCGATAACCTTGGTCCCTGGCCCACTTATGGCTCATTGTGTCAGCCTCTCTTACCCGTATCTCAGCGTTTTCGCCCCACCTAACATTAATAACTTCCACGTGCCTGACCTTTGTCTCTACCTCCTTGACTTCAGCTTTACGTTGGTGACCCCGCCGGCCAGCAGAACATACGCAGATGCAACATCCGCATTCGCGCATGCGAGAGTGTCGCATCGGTAGACGGCACCACATGTATCGCACACGAATTCTAGAAGCGCGTCCACTTCACTTATCTACATTCTTCGCTGATGATGACAATAATAATGATATTGTAGTGGCCAGCCTAATTACAGTGGGAGACACATGAAATGTCCTGGCATGATGAGAGGTAGACAACATACTTTATACTGCTCGCGGTAGCATCCTATCATCGCAGGATTTGGCAGTGAGCGCCTAATGCTGACGCTAAAATGGCAGGTAAGGAAAAGTGGAAGATTGGCCGAAATGTATATCCTAGCTTCTTAAAGCTTATTTTCTTAATATATCTTCCTAATGATGCATTGGCTGACAGTCGTAAGTCAAAGAATTAGCAAAGGCTACCTTTATGCACAAAAAAGCAGCTTGATTTATGGATTGGTTGGCCGCGTGCACCTCGCAAAGCAGAACCACTCGGTTCGGGTTGTGTAAATAGGCAAGATTTCGCATCTAATTGCTTCCTGCATATTTTCACATTGGGAGAACGACAGCACCGACGCCAGCGTTTCTGCGACGCTGGGCACTTAATGCTATTTCCTTAATATGCCTGGATATTCTTTTCAAGCAGTGTAGCATTTTTAGAAGGTGCTACGACGTTAACTAAATTTGTTTCTTCAAAATGATTTAATACTGAAACCATAATAATATTTCTGCTAATAGCATAATTGTTACAAATATAACAACATTAGCCTACAACTGGTAAAATTCGTTCCCCAGATTCAGGCAGCGCTGAGATGAAATAGCGGAACGTATTCTGCCTTAGGCTTACCGCGAACTTCTAAGTATCCACGGTACCATAGAAGCCACTGCATCAGTATCATCAAGACAGAACATGTGATTTTAGTGGCACATTTAAACGGAAATACATCGTGTACGAGACCAGTGTACAATATAAAGAGTGTCTGTATCATAGCCATAAGAAGAAAGACTATACTTAGAGAGTGGAAAATTTATGTTTTCGATTTTATATTTTTTATTGCCAAAGTCGGCGATTTGCTCACGTTTCTAAGCACATTTTGTATTGAATTGAATTCATGTTCTGATAGCAATGTAACATATTTTTGTTTTTACTGGTTGCAATGTCTACTCCGTCTCACAAACTGTTTTCCACATTGTGGAAGACTTGCTATCACTACACAATCTGTCCCTACGCGCGTTACTTCATCCGTTTGACAGGTTGCCCCATCTTGGACATAAAACGTTCACTATACGATTTAGCGATCCATAGACGGATGATCCACAACCGGAAAAACCAACTAAATTTGCACGTTGAGAGTGGCGACGCGTCACTTAATTCTTCACAGAAGCCCTCCGGAAAGCTTTGCCCTTTGCAAGTTTTGTTTCTAGCATCCGTAATTGAAACGCTGCGTGTACTCCAAGAAGCCGAATACCTGTCGATAAACATATTTTGAAATTTTCGCACAAAGCGAATGAGTCATTTCCCGTATTATCCCCTAGGTGTGATCGTGTGCCGGCCTGTTTGCCTTATCATTTTTTTTTTTGCACAATGCGCCGCCTTTTTAGCTTTAATTTCGTATGGTTTTGAGTGGCTTGGTATATTTTTAAGCATTGATTCTGTTCACGAGTTTTGTAACTCCTTCGCGCCTTTAGGATTCAGTAAGTGCTGTGAAAGTAAAGGAAAAAATTCTTCGTACTGGTTCGATCCTGCCGAGCCTGAAAAACAAACATTACCTTTGAGTTACTTAGCAACCCGCGAATGCATGTTTGCCTAAATTATTTAATAATTACAATTTTTACCCATGATGAAGTTTTAGTATAATCCAAATTAGTCGAAGTCATATTTGGAGGTTATCATTGTGTTCGTCATAAATGAATAAGGCTGGGTATAGACATTTTATAACGATAACAACGTACACCGGGAGGCATTCCTGACACGGTGATACCGTACGAGACTGGCGACTTCATTCCCTTGTTAGAGGCTCAAGCCCGGCGCATTTGACCTTCAGGAATGATATCAGGAGAGAAAACGCTCTAAAAGTACTCTAAACATTCTCTAGTTGCAAATGAAATACGAAGGGTCAACCTAGCCGTGTTTCGGTGTATTCTGTATGTGCGAATGTGTAGTGAGCAAGAAATTCCTCCAGTAATGTTATGACTTTGACTTAATATTACTATACGGAACAACAAAAAGGGTGTCGGTATAAATACATATATTTGATCTGGTCGCGTTTTCTACAAGCGTCGGTTACTTTCTTCGACTGGAATATCTGGAATGGCTGTGCTTTGTTCTTAAAATATATTTTAAATGTCTAAATATATGAGACTACTTGTACCCTTACTATACAAGGGAGTTCTACCTTCCACTCTGGTTAAACAACTTGTGTTACAATAAAAAACATTATTTGCATTAGGTAGCAGCGAGTCAGCACGAGAGGTCTCAGGTTACTCATGTTGCTATAATTACTCTGAAATAATCAACACGAAGATCAAAGTAAAACGTTGTTTGGCTTTATAGGAATGAAGGCAGAGGCAGAAATCAGACAACATAAAGATGCGCTGTTTTACGCTCCGGTCATCCTGCGAGGAGCAAGTGCGCTTGTAAAACCTCAGGAAAAAAAAAAGAGTTATTTTCACGTTATTGAATGGAGAAAGATATCACATATTTGCAGTTGATGCAGTGTTGAATAGTGGCTGCTGTATAGCACATGCTGCAAAACCAATGCAGTTACGGTTTCTGCGGTACAGTTTCGTTCCGTCAAGGCAGTGATTATATATTTATTTTTTATTTATTCAGGTTACCCCTAAAGGCCCTCCAAAGAAGGGTATTACATAGGGGGGGGGAGGGGATACAATTGTAAAAAAAAAGAACACGATGCAATTAGGAAGAAAACAATAAGAACCGTTATATAACATCAAAAGAGGAAAGAAAAACACCACGAACTATTCTACACATTTCCGTCACAGCGAAGTAGCTCTTGGAATTTTTTTATGTTAGTTTCTGTAGCGATGTGCGATGGCAAGTTATTCCATTCAATGATAGTGCGAGGTATGAATCAATTGGCATAAGATGATAAATGACACTTGGCGCGTTTAACTTTGAAAGCATGATCAAGTCGTGGAAAAATTACATCAGGTGACTGAAACAAATCACTGCGCAGTAGTGGATGGTGATAAAGCTTATGGAAAAGTGTTAACCGAGCGTGTTTACGACGACATGATAAGTCTTCCAGTTCAGCACGTTGTTTTAATGCTGTGACGCTAGTGAAAGGTGAGTAGTCTGAAAAAATAAAACGCACAGCACAGTTCTGCAAGGATTCGATGTTGGTGATAGCATAGGCTTGATCAGGGTCCCAAATAGCCGCAGCATATTAAATTTCAGGGCGTATTAGAGTAACATAAGCAAGTTTTTTAACACGGATAGGAGCGTGTTTGAGAGTACGTTTAAGAAGACCAAGTGAACGGTTAGCAGCAGCTAGGGTGAGGTCGATATTGTGATGCCATGTTAGATCAAACTGAAAGTACACGCCAAGGTATTTGTAAGTGTTTGTTAGTTCAACAGCATTGTCATTGAGCATGTAAGTGGTTGAAATGCGAGCGGTACGACGGGTGAAAGATATAAGTTTAGTTTTAGAAACGTTTAAAGTCATTAACCAGGTTGAGCACCATGAGCTTACTGCGTTCAGGTCCGATTGCAGGAATTGCCGGTCACTGTCATTAATAATGTTACGGTAAATTACGCAGTCATCTGCGAAAAGATGAACTCTAGATGTTACACAGGCAGGTAAATCATTAATATAGATTAGAAAAAGCAAAGGACCAAGCACGCTTCCTTGGGGTATACCAGATGTCACATAAGTCGAAGAGTTAGAATTATTAACTGAGGTATACTGAGATCTAGAAGAAAGAAAGTCCTTAATCAAGGCGAGCACATTAGGGTGGATGTTAAACTGTGCTAGGTTTAGTAAAAGTCTGCGATGAGAGACCCGATCGAATGCTTTTGAAAAATCCAGAAAAACTGCGTCGACCTGAAAGCCTGCGTTAAGTGATGATTGTAGGTTATCAACAAAGCCAGCTAGTTGAGTGTCACATGAAAAGCCCTTGCGAAAACCGTGCTGATATTTGAAAATAATGTTATGATCTTCGAGCTAGTTAATGACTTGGTTATGAATGATATGCTCTAGAAGTTTGCAAAAGTTGCTGGTTAACGAGATGGGTCGATAGTTAAGTGGGGAGGAACGATCACCTGATTTGAATATAGGTATTACCTTTGCTACACGCCAGTCATTAGGAATTAGTCCGTTCGATAACGACTGCGAGAATAAACAGGACAAGATAGCGGAGTTGCTTCTGGGTGTATTTTTAGTATCTTATTGTTGCCAAGGTGATCCGAGCTACTTGTAACTTTGAGATTGTTTAATAAAACTGAAATACCTGCTTCGTTATTGATGATAACACTGCAGAAGAAGAAAAAGAGGAATCATCGTTCTTCAGTCTACAAAAATACTTAGATCGATTGAAAACGGGCAGTGATATAATGCGTTTGTCACCATTGTCATTTTTGTCAGAAGCAGCTTCTATAAACCTAGAAATAGCAGCATTGTATTGAGAGTGTTAAAGGTTTTCTTTTCAGCTTTTTGGCAGCTGGGCATACAGAGTTTACTGGAGTTCTCTTTAAAGTGCCCAAAAGTCTTTTGTCAATGCTTAAGGATGCAGTCTATTCTTTTCTCTTCTTCAATACTATCGCCTTTACGTGTACTAGACGCCAGATTTCCCGGAAAGAAAACGATTCACGACACGCCCTTAAGGAAGTTCATAATGGCTGCTATAAATCACTCAATGAAGTAATGGTCACTGACAGCATCTGAAAATGTAACGCCAGGAACTGCTGTCGGCAACAAACACGCCTCTAGAACGTGAACAAAGGCGAGTTCTAGTGAATTGTTGCAAAGTCTGTTGTTTCTTTATTTGGTTATTCTTTCCCGTTCACCCCCATCGTCCTTACGGTGTAGTTTCTTGAGGAGCGCAATAGTGGCGGTCCGTCCGTGTTAGGCAACTTGACTAAGGGATTTTACTGCCTTGCTACGTTTACTGCAACCTTACTTTAGTCTCCACTTCACTATAATTTTTATCTAGACTTGTTCCAGCCTATAAGCTAAGGCCTCAGTGTGCGCTGGCTGTTGGTGGACAACTTCAGGCATAAAAGAAAACCAAAAAGGCTAGCACAAGTACCATTTAAACATTGCAGCATGTCTTCAAGAGCCATCCGATTTTGCAAGATGTTCTTTTTAAAACGTGAGTGTTGCTTATTCTACTCCTTCTCTGCCAACATAAGCATTGTAATCTTAATCTTCTGCAATAATCCAGCTCCATCGCAAATGGGACCGCAAACAAAGTTCATTACATTAGTATTTCACTATAATAAAGAAAAGACAAAATAAAACATTAGTGTTCACTCGCGCTTCGCATTCAGGGCAAACGCGGTTGCGATTTTACACTCCATTTTAGTTTCAAGAGTGCTTTTTAAATGTGTTATTTAAAGCTATTTTTTGGTGAAAGGAAGTCGCAGTATCTGTCTAAAGTTTGGTTGAACATCGAAACTTCAACTCTAAATGGAGTTATAGTAATTAAATGGGGCAGTATTTGTCGCACTTCTGTGTGCACACCTAAACCGCGTCGTAAGATAACATCTCCTCTGCGTTTCAATACTTTGGACAAACTTCGTGTTAAAATGCGGAATGCCGACGGCCTTTCGACGGAATGAGCACTAGCGCTCTATCTTAACTCAATGCAGCTCTCCTACCTTGAACCTAAGAATGAATATTTTTTGTAGTCCAGCACACTATTCCAAATCCACCAGGCTTGCTCCAGTGAAAACTGCGTTATTTAAATTTGCACGCTTGGCCGCTTATCTTCGGTCTAAGCGTTAATGTGAATTAAAGTTTCAGCAATGCTTCTATATTTCATGCGAATAATATCTCAAGCTGTAGCAAAGAAACCAAAAACCTAATTACTTACGATTTTAACTTTTTTTTGTCATTTGAAACAGCATGAGTACTACCTATTAAAATCGCTGCAAAAGGGTGTTAACTTTCAAAGTGTAACTTCAAGAAAACATCTTTCGTGGTGAAATTCTCACTACAGAATCTGAGATGGCCAATCATTCAAGAGAGAAAGCATACTTGTATTTATAAATACGTTTAAATATGCTGTTACGTAAGCAATTTAGTACTCAGACACGCACGTCTATTGTATGACCTATAGCTCATTATTTACGAGCATTTCTTCCTGAAAGCGTACGTATATCCAACACCGTACGGAAAAAGATTGTATCGCATCAATATGCGTAGTAATACTTTGACAAAATCATCAACTGTACGATCCATTGCTTAATAAAGCTATCTACCGTTCATTCCTGTTCCGATGACGGCATCAGCACAATCAGACAATCTGAAACGACATGGATGAAGGTGTTCTTTGCGACCGAATGGCCGAATGTTCAATAGTGACACTAACAAGTTCTTGATGCCTTTTTAGTCTTTTTCATATAGCACTATGTTATTTGTGCCGGTACCATACTGATGTCAAAAAGTGAAATGATATAATGTATGTGTTCTTTCTACGTCTCAGGTATCTTTTCCGATACAATTAGCGAGATACATGTGATTGAATATAACAGCGCAGGTGTCCGCGGAAGCGTAGGAGGTACTGGCTGACCTCTAGTTTTCAGGACGATTTCCTGCCAAGAAATCTCAAAATATTGCTTAAAATGTGGTGATTTAGAAAAAAAAGGAGCTTGGATTCATTCAAAGCTACTCAAGGAAGCGCAGATTGCAGTGAACCAGCCGACTCAGAACAAAAGGTACAAGCCCATGTTCGGAAACTTCCTCATTCCGAATTTTCATATTCATTTGTCTTATATCGACTTCAGAGGCTCAGAAGGTTTAGGGCGCTTCATTGCCCAATACCAGTTTTGTTTCAGTATTTTTCCAACCCTGCACACGTTTCTCAGTTATGCACATGTTAGATACTCACTTCAGTGGAATGCCTGATTTCTAACTCGGTAACTGTCACATTCCTTTAAAGGGTGCGACACCAAGAAAAAAAAGTGTTTCATTTGGAACCTAATTTTCAAACACTACCCTTTTTTTACGCAATTGGCTCTTGTGTCCTAGGGCGAAGTAAGGGGAGGATGCACTGCGCAATAAAAAAAAACTACCATCTAAAAATGCAGCGACTCTCATTCGGAGACATTTTTTTTATTGCAGCACAGAATATTTTAGGACAATACACCCATTACACTATGATGTGCACACAAATCTATTGCCCCGTAATTAACGCCCCACTTCAAAGGTCCGCTGTAGTTAGGCTGTTCAAACTCCCAGGAAAATTTACTATTCATACATCAATATTTCTTTTCTCTCGCATGTTTCAAAGCTAGGGTCTAGGCTTTATCAAATAGCTACCAAGACGAACCGAACGCGAGTACTACGCTTCTGCCTGGAAAGGCGCCCGACCAGTGCAAGACAAAAAAAAGTGATAGCGTGAACGACTGCATGTAAAGGGCACTAGCAGATGTAGTAGTGAAGACGCATCAGTGCTTCACTCTTTATAGGCACCGCCTAGACTTGGCACCACAGTGTCGATATAAATGTATGCGTACACAGGTCATAAGAGAACGATGTCATGCACCTACCCGGTTTCTGCCATGTGACATGGGAAGGCCGGGAAACGAGAACCTCGTCGTGGACTGGTAACGCACATAATCACATCTTTCAGATCATGAGCTCCTTTCTAACCCTTTTACAGAGCACCCTTGACCAGGAGTGATGGCTCCTGAAGCGAAGTCGCCAGAAAGTGGTATTGTGCTAGCCACTCCATGACCCTCCATTCTCTCTTTCCAGCGGCATGTGCCTGGAGGGCTAGGTTTTCGCCAATGAAGCAAAAGATTGGTATAGTCGCGTTATAGTTAAATGGCGGCAATCACATAGCAGTCCTCTTTATTACAGTGCGTATGCCATTGGCTTGGCCATCAGAAAGATAGGTTGCCCGGTTCTGACGCGCGTATTCTTCTTTTAGATATTTATGCCCTTGATCCTGGCCTTAATGGGCAACTCTGGCGATTTTTCGACTGTACTGGGTTAATGATTGATTTATATTGTTACGGACGACAAGGAAGAAGAAGCGGGCAGTGGCGTGGGCAGGAGAGCTCGCGCTAGGCCCGCGAACATTCATTAAACGACATCTATCATCGCCATCGGTCATGTTCTGTCTCCTGTCCTCATCGGCTTGCCGCTTCGTAACATTTGGTTGGAGTTGCAGCGTACGGCATCCCCATCCTCGCCTTGGAGCATCGACGCCATCTTCAAGCCGGGACCATCACCGAGGGCCCAGGGACATCGCCGAGCAGCTTCGCCCCAGCCCTTCAAGCCCAGACCTGAACAACTACCACCGCCCAGTCCCCAGCCCGGACCTGAAGACAAGGAGAACAGACATATCGATCAGAACCGAGATGGACCCGAAAGACCCGAATGACCCGAAGGAACCGATGGACACAAACACGCAACCCCCGCCCAAGGTGCCCGACGTGACCTCGAGCCATCGGTCCCATGGACTCTGTTGACGGATGGTTGACAGCTCCAAGGGAGGCGGATCGCCCACGCATCAGACATCGTACCGGCAAGCCGTTCTATTCTTCCTTCTTCCTCTTCTTCTTCAAGCATCCAGACACGCCCATCATCATGCCGTCAAATCATCAACATCGCTAAACTTCCTCATCGACGATCGGGACGATCGCTCGGTGGCCCCGGGTCATGTTACGGACGACAAGGAAGAAGAAGCGGGCAGTGACGGGGGCAGGAGAGCTCGCGCTAGATCCGCGAACATTCATTAAACGTCATCTATCATCGCCATCGGTCATGTTCGGTCATGTTTTGTTCATCGGCTTGCCGCTTCGTAACAATATTGCTGAAGGCTTGGTCATGACAGTATGCGATTACATTTTTTACAGTAACTTCAAAAAATTCAAAAACATGAAATAAAATTGAAACTACCGCGCTGAGCCCGGAGAGCACTGCCTTGCTTGACGTTACACGATGACGACACAGGCGTGCAGGCGCGCATCACGAACCTGCTGCCGTTCTGCCGAGGTGTGCGAAAGTCAATCGCTGTCACGTACGGCACCATGTAAAACATATATGATGTCGGTGAGTCACCCTCAATGTCATCGGACAGGGAAAGCTAGTAACATGATCATTCAAATGAAATTTAAAAAAAGCAAGCAATATTTAGCATGCACGACCAATGAGGGCCGAACGAGCCGTATGATCTTGAATGGGCTAAATTTTTGCCGTATGAAGCATCAATTCTCTGGAATTGTTAAGCCTTTTATGCACTCACAAACCTGATGCAAGTAGCCGGCATATATGAGGGCAACCGATCGGTAATACAAATTCCGGTTTTTTGTTTCCCAGATACCGACCCCCAATCCGCCTCGCTCCGAGTGAGGTTATTGTCTAAACAGCAACACCCCTGCACAGAGAAAACGTAATGTCATTCCCATCGAATGGTATTTGTTCAATTTAATATCATTTGTTGCACGATCATAACGACTGCCTTTTAATGACATGGATGTAAATTATGCGTTCACTAAACTTTATAGGCCTTCCACATGTTACGAAAATGATTGCGTTATCAGCGAAAACAGTTTTCAAATTCCCGTTGACGTCTAAATGCCATACGTTACTAACCTGCTGATCACGACTATCCAATAAAACTTAGCGGCGGTGTTGGCGTTTGTTTACGGCAGAGCATAGAAGGTGCGCCGAGCCCAGATGAAAATTTTAAAGCGCACCGGCTGGCCATGCAGTTTCAACTACGTGCCCTTCGGACACTAAAGAAAGTCTTAAGAGGAACAAGTAATACCGGCATTGCCTATAGTGTGCCGACGGATGGATACAACCTTAGAGAATACGCGCCTGACGGCGCAGCATGCAGCCCTGTTCTGTCCTCTCAGGATTGTTTGCTCGTCGCAATAAATGTTAGGCGGTACATAAAACGTTGACTGAACCTTGCCGCATTAAGAAAGTAGGCGCCAAATGCGCAACACTTACCGCATTGAATGCAGCGAGCTTACCGCAACGGGGCTGCTCACGAAAGCGGCGGACAGCTGTGCTCCGGCCGTGCGCATCGCCCTAGTCGTCGCTATGGGCCTAAACTGTTACGCACCGAAGCCGCACCGGATGGCGCTTCGAAATTGATCAGCGCTAGAGTTAATGGTCTGTTCATGGAAGGGCCTTACCGACAGCCTGTATCAGAGTAAAATAAATATCGACACTGGTTCGGCTCGTCCCATTCGTCAAAAGCCATATCGCGTGTCCCCATCTGAGCGCAAAGTCATTCATGAGCAAGTGGAGGACATGCTACGGAAGAAGGTGATACAGGAGTCATCTAGCCCCTGGGCTGCCCCTGTTATTCTTGTACGCAAGACGGTTCGTGGCAATTCTGCGTCGATTATCGGCGTCTAAATTCTATTACGAAAAAGGAAGTTTATCCTCTTCCTCGCATAGACGATGCCCTCGACTGCCTCTCTGGTGCGTCCTATTTTTCTTGTCTTGATCTCAGATCTGGCTACTGGCAAATTCCAATGGACCCTGCGGATAAGAAAAAAACAGCCTTCGTAACGCCAGATGGCCTTTATGAGTTTAATGTTATGCCATTCGGGCTGTGTAATGCGCCAGCCACATTTGAACGCTTTATGGACACAGTTTTGCGCGGCTTAAAATGGGACATTTGTCTTTGCTATCTGGACGATGTCGTCATATTTGGGAAATCCTTCCAAGAACACAATGACCGCCTAGTACGTGTCTTGAATTGTCTGCACAACGCTGCCCTAATTCTGAACTCCAAAAACTGCCGCTTTGGAGAGCGCCAAGCGCTGGTGCTAGGACACCTTGTCAATGGTGATGGTGTAATGCCGGATCCCCAGAAAACTGCCGCTGTTGAGTCTTTTAAACCCCCGCAGACAGTGAAGGAGTTGCGCAGTTTTCTAGGATTGTGCTCGTATTTTAGACGCTTTATACATCGCTTTGCTGACGTTGCTTACCCATTGACGTGCCTTCTCCACAAAAACTCTACTTTAACTGGACACCAGACTGCCACGCGTCATTCCGTCAATTGAAGTTTCTTTTATTATCGAAACCCATCCTACGTCACTTCGATCCTACTGCAATGACAGAAGTACACACGGACGCTAGTGGAATCGGTCTTGGTGCAGTCCTTGTCCAACGGCACAATGAACGAGAGCATGTTATCGCGTACGCAAGTCGTACCCTGAGCAAACCGGAGCGAAACTACACAGTCACCGAACAGGAATGCCTAGCTGTAGTTTTCGCTGTGCAGCGTTTCCGTTCATATTTGTACGGACGTTCGTTTACTATCGTAACTGACCATCATTCACTCTGTTGGTTGCGGAACCTTCGAGACCCATGTGGTCGCCTCGCACGCTGGGCCCTCCGGTTACAGGAATATGACTTTGCCGTGGTGTACAAAAGCGGGAGGCGTCATGCAGATGCAGATTGTCTTTCTAGGATGCCAATGGCCACGACTGGACCTGAAAGCGACGATTTCGACAATTATATATCGACCCTCGAGCCAGCGTTTCCCGACACGAATGTTTTCAAAACAGAACAGCAAAATGATACCAGTCTGCAGCCTCTCTTTGCCCAAGCCAACGTACCTACAAGCCGTTTTTGTGTGCATGATGGCCTCCTACGGAAAAAGAGTTATTCGCCTGTCGGCCAGCGATACCTACTCGTAGCTCCCAAGACGTTGTGCACGGACGTATTGTGTGTTATGCAGGATGATCCAACTTCTGGACATTTGGGATCGGTTCGAACACTCCACCGTGCTCAAGAAAGATTTTACTGGCCCAGAATGCGCTCGACGGTTGAACAATACGTTGCCAGTTGCAAGCAATGTCAATGCCACAAACGTCCAACGGCAACTCCTTCTGGCTTGCTGCACCCTGTGAAGACCCCGACAGCACCGTTTGATCAAGGAGGCATTGACCTCGAAGGTCCGTTTCCGAAGTCCGTGGAAGGAAATCGCAGGATTGTAATCTGCGTGGACTATCTCACACGTTACTGTGAAACCGCCGCTCTTCCATCTGCTACGGCGCATCAGGTGTCGCTTTTCTTGCTGCACTCAGTCATCTTACGGCACGGGCCGCCACGATTTGTCATCACTGACCGGGGCCGACAATTCACTGCTGATGTTGTTGAAGAGCTCATGCGTTTATGCGCCGTGACTTTCCGACACTCGACGCCATACCATCCCCAGACAAATGGCTTGACTGAGCGCGTCAACAGAACGCTTATCAACATGCTAGCCATGTATGTGGACGCAGGGCATAAGAACTGGGACACCATACTGCCCTTCATCACGTATGCGTTTAATACCGCCACGCATGAGACGACTGGGTACAGTCCATTTTTTCTGCTCTATGCCAGACCACCACGCTACTCTCTGGATACTATCCTGCCTTTCACAAGCCGTGAAGACCCCTGCCTGGCTGAGACCCTCTGTCTCGCCGAAGAAGCTCGGAGAATCGCCCGATTACGGTCTGGTGCTTCACAAGAACGTTCTAAAGTGCGATACGATGCCAGTCACCGGCGGGTCACGTACTCTGTAGGTGATTTAGTCTGGCTATGGCGTCCAATTCGGCGCCGTGGCCTACATCAAAAACTCTTGGCCCATTATGACGGCCCATATGTGGTTATCAAACGCATTAGTGATTCAACTTATGGAATAGCCCGCCTGACAGCATCGGGTCGCCGGTCTGCCAAAACCGAACTGTGTCATGTTGCCCGCTTGAAGCCGTGTCAGCCTCGCACGACTCACGAACACGCCCAGAGGGCTTCGTCTGAGTAGGGGGGAAATGTCACGCTAATGACCACGATGAAGGATGGTGATGGTGTGACAGAAGAGGAGGAAGAAGCGTTGGTTTTCGGGGCGCTAGTAGGCTTCATCTTGTTCCGCTACATCAGCACTGTAAATAAACACCCCTTCTTATTTCATCGTAACAATATTATTCTCGGCGACGCCTTAGCAACGGAGCTTGAATACGAGATCGGATGAGCTGAGCAAAATATCGGCAGCTGGTAGCTGCGAGCAGAAATTTGCTTGTATCGCAGTTATCCCCAGAATGTCGTTGCAGATCAGCGATCCTCATTAAGGGGAATTTAGCATTAATTTATCCAATCGGGTATTGTTTAAGAGATTGGCAGATTTTAGCATGCTTTCTCTCTGACTGTGGCTCGCAAATAAACTGCGGTGCCTGCACCAGCGAACAGCGGCAGGCGGTTTAGCTTATGTCATGTGCGGAAAGATCGTCGACGCAGCATCCGATTTCAATCATCACTCAGTACGTACGAGGCGACACTTTTCTATCAGGACTATCCTGTGTTTATAGCAGGCAAGCGTAAAATGTTACGAGCACACATGCCTTCTCAGGTGTAGAGGGGGCGCCTAATCGTGTTTATGGTTGTAGTGGTTATATTTCTGTACATGTAGCTAATTTTCGTACTTTGTATATTTTCTTACCCTGCAAAATATGTGGCCGTTATTCACCGATCGCCCTTTCACTACGTTGAATCGTTTTCCTGTCAATCACTAGGGTTCACCAATGTGCCGTATCTTCTAATACGTCGCTTTATTGCAGGCTAGGCTAAACTCAATCACACAAGTTCTCCCTTAGTCTTAGTTCTCTGCACCGTTGTATCGGCAGTCTTATCTGGGGTTTTTAGACACTACTGTTCTAAAGCGTGTTAGGCGAATGTGCATTCAGGCAGCCGCAAAAACGTCCTCTTTCAAATTACACACAGCGACGTTGCCTGTCAACCCATTTCTTCAAGATAAGGAGATGTTTGTGACCTGGACGGTGAATTGCCGTCTCTGTAACGTGCCTGAGACAAATGATCATTGCTTTATTCTGTGCCGTGGTGCCATGTTCGTTTGGGGAATACTATAAAGAACTCTTAAAAAGGACATTGAAATTACACCATATACTATTCGATTTTTGCCTCTTGACAAAAATTTTGTTGTGCCTTATGATCTATTTGTGTTGATGGGACTGTTCAGTATTTGGAAAAGCCGTATGATGGACAGGCATGTCGAACCACCAAGATTGTCCAAATGCGTGTTTCGGGAGCAGTGTGCTTTGATGGGGAGTGTATATGCTGCACGCGAAGATCTTCTAAATTAAATGCTGTGCATATCATGTGTGTGCCTCCTATAATTTTGATATTTTGATGATGGCACATTGTCGGGTTAGGGAAATGGCGGGCTCACACTAAGCAGCCCAGTAACTTCACACATAGACAAGTTTAAGTAGGTTGAGCTTTTTTTTTTACGGAAATTTTCCCATGCAATAAACAAAGCAAATCCGCCGCGGAGTTGTGGTTAAAGCATCCGTCTCAAGAGCGTGAAGACCGAAGTTCGAATCTAGACCTGACGCCGCAAGTTTTTTTAATTTTTGTTTATATTAGCTGTATATATTTTTTAAAATGCAGTCGGGTTATTTTATATAGTTGCATGCTTTTCGAGCCTGGCGACGCGTTTTTTCTGGAAACGAGGGCCATCAACCATAAGGGAAATTCCGGTATCTGAGCTCCACGCGGTTTCATTCTGAACTTTCCTGTGCAGTGCAGATATTTCCTATATCCCAGATCATGTACAATAAACCTGTATAGGATTTCCTGTATGGATTTTATACAAAATTTTTTAGTAGGGTGGTTGGCTGCGAGAGGTCGCACATGGAGAGCACGTCTTCATAGTTCTGCGATGCGAAACCAGTCTTTCATGACAGGTTTCCGAAACCCGAACTAGAAGGCGGCGACTAGACTCCGCTTTCCACAAGCGCATGTACTGTTTTGTAGATGCGTCAAATTGTATTTCGGATACGGACCACGCACACTGTTACCTTATATGGGGTTGGCACAAAACGAGGCAGGAGAATCAGTCGCCCGCGCGCTCTAGCACTGGGCTTTTTTCGACTCCCCACCTGATCAGGAACCTGTTTTACTCCGGCTTGCACATTCATATATATTACAACATACTATCAAGATAGTAATCATCTTTAATCCCGCCCACGTAACGGCCTCAAGAAGGAAGATGAACGAATCCTTTTCCACCTTCTCACCAACACAATGATGTGCCCGGCCACTCAAAGATTTTCACCACTGATTCAGCGACTGTTGCCTACACTGTGGAGCGGTGTCTTCGCACACTTAGCGCATCATGTGGGCATTGCCCTCCGAACCGTCTATTCCCTCAACAACCAACACAACCCAGGGTGACTGGGAGGCAACCCTACAAGGCTGCTACGACTAAGGTTCAACAAGCCTTAGTTCGACGCGCCCGAACGCGGCTTGCGCCACTGAGATTTCGAACTAGGAACCTAATCATAGTGATTGTAAATACCAGTCCTTCACGGGCTTTTTCAAGCATACCCCCTGTTCTTTGCACATACTTATAAATGTCTTCAGCACCACAGTCGTAAGGGAAGGTAGGAAGTTAGGATTGAAAGTTGAAAACGAGAAACAGGTATCGTAGTCGACTAGATTGATTTCGATCACCCTCG
This sequence comes from Amblyomma maculatum, assembly GCF_055883805.1. NCBI lineage: Eukaryota > Metazoa > Arthropoda > Arachnida > Ixodida > Ixodidae > Amblyomma > Amblyomma maculatum. The sequence goes on from NC_139354.1 coordinate 75,624,376, forward strand.
CGATCTTTTACGTTCGCTGGCATCGTACAGCGGAGCGATGCCTATCCGTTTTTCCTCTATTTAAATGCAGCAGCTGGCGGTCCGGTTCGAACTCATGTTCTCCGGTTCAGTAGCCGGGCGCCTTAACCAATGAATGACCATTGGGGGGCTAGAATTTAAAATCCAGTCACCATTTGCGTTCGACGGGAAAGGCACACTCATCGCCGGTCATGGAGTAGTGAGCAACCTCGTATTGTGTTGTCAATCTTAATGTCTTGATTTCTAGGCATTGTCTTTTTTCCTGATTGAAATACCCTGTAAAATATTGGTTAATTTCTTCGAGCTCATTTCTCAAACGCTAGCGTAAGACCAACCCCTCCCCCCCCCCCCCCTCGTACACACACACAAGGTGAGCGCGAGATTGAAAGTAAATTTCTAAACCGGCGTGAACTTAACGGCACCGTGGAAATTAAAATTGCAAGACTGATGCTTTTACAATATAGGCTTTGAGTTTTACAAGGATTGCCATGCTGAGCGAAGGTTCAAAAGAATTTTCAGGTAGCTTGGTTGCTTACCTGGAGAGCTTCGCTGCTAGCTATGCAAGTTTTGCGCTTAAACGTTTGTGTCGTCTCTCAATGTTGTGTTTGAAAATCACCCGCAGCGCATGCAACATTGTATGAGATGTTCAAAATGAACCAATAAAAGAAAACTTGACAAGATTTTCTAGGAATTTACACTGTTCATCTGTACCTTTAGTTTAGCATGCAAAAAGTAGGCGCAACGATAATATCTGCTTGCTAGCTGAGATTTAGGAGAGGTACAGTTTGTTCAACAAACCGACCATCTTATATTCGTTTTTACATTTTAACATATTGATGCGGTATGTAACTTGCACGGACGAAAAAAATGCCGACGCGAATGTGGGAAGAGGGAGATGAAGATCCCAAACATTTGTAATGGGGAGATGGCGTAGGGGCTCCGAACTCGCTCCTGCTTCCTGGTGTCCTAGTAGTGTGCTAGTAACTTTTCGTCATTTGCGCCATTGACCTCTTGCAGAACTCCCTATAAATCATTTTCCTGTTCTTGTTTCTTCATGAAAGCCGGCCCATCCAGTCGTACATATAGTTTCTCTTGACAGTTTACAGTTAAAGCATTCTGAAAAAAAATTTTGGCACTGATAATTTTACCACCAAAAAAAAAAATGGTTGCTAGAATTTGGACACAACTGATTTTGTTGTTTTTCTAGGCTCCGGAGTTTTGTGCGCATGTGGAAAGGTCGAATGTCTGACTGTGGTGACACAAAAGGTATGATAGGTAAATGCAAAGATTCGAAATAAAAAAAATAAAGCTGGCTACATGTACATTGCAAAACCAAACTGAAAGCAGTTTAGATTTGGCGGGCCTTTAGGGCAGTATTTCTGCTCATTCGCCAATTACCTTTCAATAACAGAGTGACTCGTAAATATTTTTACACTGTATTGAGAAAGAATGTGTCAACATAAAAGTTGCTCATTGTGTTAAAATTGTCATAAATATGGCTTTGTTTCTATCATGGTACAATATACTGAAGTTTATTCAGTGGTCTTCACAAAAAGCTATCACATCCTATCTCTGCTCTAGTACGCATGCGAATTCTCGTCAACGAGACGTGTTTAGAAGAAAGCGTCCCTTAATTCCAAATAAGCAATTCTATCATGTAAAAGTGTTTTGTTACCGGATTTGTGTTTTAAACTCCGGTAAAAAAAAAGAAACTTACGCTGAAGGCAGCTAAGTGTAAACATTCAGGCGGGTTCTTTTTACGTATGGTCTACTATCTACGACTGTAGAGCTTTGTTTCTGAAGTGAGAAAATACGTTAAAATTGTAAGTGGTTATTTTTTGCTCAATACTGAAGATTGCAGAGAGAAACACACAGCGCGTATTCGGCACCGCGACTCAACAACCATCAATTGCAATTGCAAGCCCGCTCTATCTTTTTTTTTAATCCTTGCTTAGATTTGACGCCCTGGGCTTAACAGACTACCATAGTCAAATGGATTCTCGCTCAGAGCTACCGCTCCTGTCACTATCAATGGCTTTGTGCATTTCAAGCTCGCTGCGCTCCTCGCTACCTTTCTCTTTAGTTCACATTGGACTTGGTTAAAAGCAGAAAAAGGAAGTTGAATTTAGAAGTATTCATTCATTTTTTTGCCACATTCAAAACAAAATGTTAGGCAACAAATGAGCATGACGTGATACAGTTTACACAGCAGGCGAGAGCCAGGCAAGTCTATAATTTTTCCACTTGTCTCAATTACCGAGGTGTGTAAAATAGGCACATTGCGCTTGGAGGTTAAGAGATGCTTAGCTAATGGCCAATAAATCTAGGTGAACTTTCCTGGCAAGACAGGTCACTTCCTAGAGCGGACGATTAGTCCATTATTAGCTGTTGCGAGTACGCGTTATATGGGTAGGCAAGTGTGAGAGGTGACCGTGATGGCAACCGATAAGGCACGCAGAGAGTCTTACAGGATTCAATCCGTTGCGTGCGAACAGCTCGTAAGGAAGTCGTGAAATCAGCCGCGTAGCAGACGGCACGGGCATACTTGCACAATGGACGAAGCATTAAAATTTCGCTTCGTAAGCTTACGTTTACGATCGCAGAGAAGGCAGCAGTAAAAAATTGCACATTGGCAAGCGGCCCTTCAACGTGGGTCGAGACTCTCTTTCTAGATTTTTTTTGCTTTCTCAAAGTCAAAGTCAAATTCAAAGTCAAATTTATTTCAAAACCCTTCACGTTTATTGTGAACGCGGCTCACTGTGAAAACATATTTGCAAGTTTGATCATAGAAGAGAATTGAGCGGAGGCTCGTTGCAGTTGAGCATCGACTCCGATTGTAGTTTTACAACATAATTTTTTAATTTTATTCATCATTGATTCATACCATTTGGAGACAATAGCTTGAAAAGGAACGTTTAATCGCATGCAACAAAAGGCAACAGCCTGTTCTAATTATTGGTGTCTCCAGAATATTTAATAACCTAGTGGTATTCAGACTTTTTCTCAAACCTTTGCAGAAAGGTTCAAACATAAAGCAACAATTGTTCTGCCATAAAAGGCAACCCTGGATATGGGAAACTCCAATAAAGCAATCTTGAAATGTACAAGTTCTTGTGTCAAGACCCGAAACCTATAGCTCTTAATGTTCCTCCACGTATGCAAATACAATACTAAAAGCAATATATGATATACAAAGAGATGTATTTAGTATAATCAAGCATTAGTTCACGTTTTTTTAAAGGGTCGAATGTTCTGCAAGGCATGCTCTGAATATCCTGCGCTAGGCGCGCTGGATTTACAGATGGGCACCATATTGTTGCAAGCCTAGCCGTATTTTATTTTTTTTTCTGGGCTCATGATGCAGACTTAGAACAAAAGGAAATGCAAAATTTTCAAAATTAGGTGCGTATGGCGTTAGTTCTACTGCATTCATTTGCGAGTTTAGCGTTATACCGCGTTATTCCGGCATCCAGTAGGTCATGAGCTCATCAGAAAGCGCGACATGGTCGTGTGCCACATGCATATGCGCCACATGCCACATGCATAAAACGTAGTCGGGTTAAGTCAGGAGAGCACAATACTATCGACGCAGCCTCGTGTTGTAAAACTGAACCTCACGCTCGAGGTGAGCAGAAAGCATCGTAGACATCATCAAGTTATAAGGGCAAAACATTCTAGCGCTGTTCATTGATCATCTTCATGATGTTCCACATGAGCCGGTTCTTAATTTACCATATGTAAATGCGCCACACCTTCTAGTTAAAGTGGAAGACTGCAGATAAGGAATGGGGTCGCTCTCATAGTAAACAGAAGAATGGGCAAAGCAGTGCTAGGGTACAACCCCAAAAACGACCGAATGATTTCACTTCGGATCCAAGGTCACCCTTTCAACATAACAGTTATCCAAGTCTATGCACCGACCACTGCTGCTGAAGAAGCTGACGTTGAGAGATTTTATGCGGACCTACAATGCCTTTTAGACCGCACCCCATCATCAGACGTCGTTTTTCTCATAGGAGACTGGAATGCTAAGGTCGGGAGTGAAGAAATATCCGGAATTACAGGCAAGTTCGGTCTTGGTGAGCCAAATGAAGCTGGGCAGAGGCTAGTAGAGTTCTGTCAAGAAAACAACCTGACCATAGCGAATACTCATTTTCAACAGCACAAGAGGCGCCTGTACACATGGATTTCACCGGACGGTCTGTACAGGAATCAGATCGATTATATTATTTGCCGGCAGAGATGGAGAAGCGCTATACAAGCAGTAAAAACAAGGCCTGGGGCCGATTGTGGCACCGATCATCAGCTTCTTGTTGCCAAAATTAAGCTTCGATTGAGGAAAACGCAGAAAACTAGAAGGCCTTTCAGGTATGATCTGGATCAGATTCCATTAGAATATGCTGTAGAAGTGAGGAATCGATTTCAAGAATTAGATCTAGAATACAAAGAGCCCGAAGAGATGTGGACTGATGTTCGTGATATAATACAAGAAGTTGCTACTAAGGTAGTTCCAAAGCAAAAGAAATGCAAAAAAGCAAACTGGTTATCTGAAGAGGCTTTGCAAATAGCTGAGGAAAGGAGGATGGCAAAAGGTATGGGGGAAAGAGAAAGATACAAGGTTCTCAATGCGGATTTTCAGAAAATAGCAAGGAGAGATAAGAATGCCTTCCTGAACATACAGTGTCAAGCAGTTGAGGACAACAGCCAATTAAGAAACACAAGAGCTCTGTATAAGACAATCAAAGATATCAAAGGAAGCTTCTGTGCTAAGCTGGGCGTGATAAAGGACAAACGAGGCAAGGACCTCACTGAAGCCTCAGAGATAAAGAAGAGGTGGCAGGAATACACAGAAGAACTGTACAAGAAGGACCCGGATGTGCAATCCCAACATAGGACGGTTGTGATTACTGATCTCGAGCCGGGCATCCTGAAGAGTGAAGTTGAATGGGCCTTAGCCAGCCTTGCTAAGAACAAAGCAAGCGGAATTGATGGTATTCCAGCTGAGTTGCTTCAAAACCTCAACCACGACGCTGTTAACACACTGCATACATTATGTCAAAAGATTTGGACAACCCTGCAGTGGCCACAGGATTGGAGGAGGTCAGTTTACATCCCCATTCCAAAGAAAGGCAGTGCCAAAGATTGTTCCAACTACCGCACGATCGCGCTTATTTCGCATGCTAGCAAGGTGGTGTTAAAAATCCTGCAAGGTAGGCTGCAGCAGTATGTGGATCGGGAGCTTCCGGACGTGCAAGCTGGGTTTCGCAAGGGCAGAGGAACTAGAGACCAAATTGCCAACCTTCGCTGGATCATGGAAAAAGCAAGAGAGTTCCAGAAACCCATTTACTTCTGCTTTATTGATTATGCGAAAGCGTTCGACTGCGTAGATCACAGCAGATTGTGGCAAGCTCTCCGAGAGATGGGAGTTCCAATTCACCTCATCTGTCTCCTCAGGAACCTGTATGAAGGGCAAGAGGCCACAGTCAGAACTGGGCATGGTCTTACTGATTGGTTTCCGATTGAGAAAGGGGTGAGGCAAGGCTGCATACTGTCGCCCTGCCTATTTAACCTATATGCAGAGTGCATCATGAGGAAGGCCGGTCTGGACGAGTCTTCAGCTGGAGTGAAGATTGCTGGAAAACGTATCAACAACCTTAGATATGCGGATGATACCACTTTAATGGCAGAAAGTGAAGTGGAACTCAAGAGACTTCTGATGCGCGTACAAGAAGAGAGTGAGAAGTTTGGGCTTAAACTGAACATTAAAAAGACGAAGATCATGGCGTCTTGCCCTATCAAGTCCTGGAGCATCAATGGACAAGAAGTGGAAGCTGTGACAGATTTTCTGTTCTTGGGCGCCAAGATTACCTCGGAAGGAGACTGCAGCCATGAAATTAGGAGACGCCTGCTTCTGGGAAAGAGAGCAATGGTTAGCCTTGACCGCCTAGTAAAGAGCAGAGACATTAGTCTGCCAACCAAGATCCGTATAACCCGTGCTATGGTCTTTCCAGTTGTGATGTATGGATGCGAGAGTTGGACTGTGAAAAAGGCTGACCGCCGAAGAATTGACGCGTTTGAATTGTGGTGCTGGCGAAGACTCTTAAGAGTTCCTTGGACTGCCAGAAGATCAAATCAGTCGATATTGTCGACCATAAACCCTGACTGCTCATTGGAGGGTCAAATTCTAAAGTTAAAGCCCAGCTACTTTGGTCATCTGATGAGAAGAGAGGAGTCGCTGGAGAAAGATTTGATGTTGGGAAAGGTTGAGGGTCGCCGGAGAAGGGGTAGGCAGCGAACGCGATGGTTAGATGGCATTCTCGAGGCATTGCAGATGAAGCTATGTGATGTTAAGAAGATAGTGAGAGACCGGAAAGCGTGGCGTGACATGGTCCATAGGGTCACGAAGAGTCGGACACGACTGAACGCCTGAACTGAACTGAAAGTAGACGGAATAGCAATGATAACTAGTGCGCCTACCGCCATCAGCATCGCGGTGGACTCCGAACAGAGTCCTGAAATGGTTGGTGAAATAAATGCTACTGACAACGTGTAAAAAAAGATTTTTCTTCCTCTTTCGTGGTCTCCCTCCTTCTGTTTTTCTCCTCCACTCCAAGGGCTTTTATTCCTTCCATTCTCAATGTATTTAGCATTTGCCTTTTTTTAATATGCAAATTTATAAATTTCAGATTTTCATTATGATGCAAGCAGCTCCCGTTGACGGAGTTTGCTGATTCGAGATAGAGAAAAGACAAAAGAGCCACTCCGAGAAATTGTTGAGAGCATTGTAAGAGAAATCGTAGTGTTGCTATTAAAACACGAATACCACATCCCGCTTACGAGGTGAGTTAGCACGTCTAATAGATGTCGTCTGGTGCACTGTGAACTATATATAAAATCTAGAAGAAAATTTTGTTTTTAAACGAGCAGCTCTATATCTGCGCCTCCCACTAGCTTCAATACAGTTATCAGAGCTACCGGCTGCTTGTCATCACAAGCGCGAGCTGGTTATCTAGTGTTAAGGAAACGTTGCATGAAGGTCCTTTATTATTCTTCTTACAGGCACCAGACGGGCTAGCGTACTTAGAAAAAAAAAAGACTTCTAACATAAAGTGGGCCTAAATTAGAAAATAAAATATATTTTATTTCGCAACTAAAGTAAAAGTAGATTGTGCATTGCGTTCGAGTCGTTGCTCTAACCTGTCGAATTGGCGAAGAACTCCAAGGCGGAAGTGGACTTGGAACAATCTTCCAGTCGACTTCGTGCACCACTCCAATCCATCTCATTTCAAGGCAGCCATCGAATCTATCTTCAAATAAAATAGCAGCCTATCCCTCATGTAATACCCCATTCCTGGAGCATTTGAGGTATTGATAATATATAAATAAATAAATAAACTCTGAACTCTTTTTTTCTTCGGCGTGCCTCAGGCATGGTCTCAGTTATTGGGCAGAGATAAATAAAGCCATCCTCTTTCATTTATATAAAAGGTAATTCTCACTCACCTGTAAAAGCTGACGCAATGCCAATAAAGCAACCGATAAAAGCTATGCACAATTTTTTATACTGACAACATACGCGTACATGAACGGCAACAATGATATTTCGAAGTGCGGCTGGATTGACCAAAGAACCTGGTATTGCTCACATTTTTCTGGATTGCGCAATGTAGAAGTAGCAAATGCGGAAACCTCTGCTTCGAGGGCTTTTATGCAATATATTGTTGCGACGAAGAAGATCAGCAGTGCCGCGAGAGGAGTCCTCGCGCTAGGCCAGCCATTAAATCATCGTTCACCTGTCGCCATGTTGTGCCATCGTCTTGCTTGTCGCCAAGTAACATTTTGGTTGAAGGTGTGGCGTACAACACTCCATCCTCGCCTTGGAGCATCGACGCCATCCGTACGCCGGGACCATGGACTGAGATCTCTGGGATACCACGAGATTCACCCCAGCGCTTCTTGCCCAGACCCAGCCACCCGCGACTACCGCCACCCAGCCCGGATCAGAAGACAAGGCCCACGCAAAACTCACCAAAGACTAGATCAAAGAAATGATCCGACAGACCCGAAGAACCGAAAGACACGAACACGCAACCCCCGCCGAGCCGCCCGATGCGACTTCGAGCCATCGATCCCATGGATGCTTTGGCGGCGGAAAGTTGAAGCGCTCCAGGGGAGGCGGTTCAACGAAGCATCATGGTGGTCATCCTGATCGTGGTGGCAAGCGCATCATTCTCTTCTATCTTTTTCTTGAACACCCTCACCGTCACGTCACCACCGTCTTCAAAGAACCGATCGGGACGGTCTCTCGGTGGCTCCGGGAAGTGTTGCGAAGAAGATCAGCAGTAGTGCGAGAGAAGTCCTCGCGCTAGGCCAGCCATCAAATTATCGCTCACCTGTCGTCATGTTGTGCCGTCGGCTTGCGTGTCACCACGTAACAATATACAAAAGGGACAATAACATATTAGGCTGCTTACCTAGGTAATTTCTGGGATGGTCGTATGAAATTTTCAATTGCTTCTTTTTGATATCACAACTTGAAAACATCCAACAAAAAATTCGCGTGAATAGAACAGACCTGGCAGAGACATAGCCAGCTGAAAGTAGAAACATTACACGACAATATAATCAAATATATCATAGTGCCTCTTTCATGTAGACGTGGCGATAAATCGCGAAACGCACTGTAGTGTGCATTCACTTTTGTGTCTATTCTGCAGATTTAAACGTTTCAAGGAATTCAATTGCAACCGACTCGCCGAGAAATACGCGCTCCTGAAGTGCAGATAAGGGAGTCCGAAGCAGTTAAACCTAACGCTTTTGCTTAATGAGCAAAGCGTTTGACCCGTAACCCGTAGACGCATATGTCCAGAATGGAGCGCTGTTTAAATATAGATCCTCTAACCGCATTTAGCAATGCAGACAATTTATATCAAAGAAGCTTAACGTGTCCGATCACCCAGAGTTCCCAGTTTTATACGTATAAATGAAAAAAAGACACTATTCTTAATTCTTATGCTCCTGTGAAACTACACGTGACCGAATAACGCAATGAAATTGACCCCACATAACCTTTCTCCCCTTTATAATTAACTCCGAAACGCTAGCGGGAGGCATTGGCGCCTAAGGGGGTCAATAAAATGCACACTTTGGCTTTGTGGTCATTTAAAGCTTATGTAGAAATCATGTAAAGTGGTATTTCAAACCAGCTCAATATGTTAATCAACAAACGGCACAGATGCCGTCAATACCTGAGACGTTTCAAATGCTTCGCCAGCATCAGAGTGACTCATGTGTTTTAAACAGGAAGCGTATGGTGCAAAATTGCATCCTCCGTTCTAATGTTAAACTTGAGAGAGGCGTTTTCTCTTGGAGCAAAACCTAGAGTATACGTGTCTGAAAATAGCGCCTTTTAGTTAATCTCCTGCTATCTTCCTGCTAGTTCCTATCTGATTATCCACTTCGTTTTCTCTAAGGCTCCTGTTCTTGCACTTTCCGATTTGACTATCTTGTCTGTTTCGAGACGATTCTGCTTTGCACAGCTCCTTTTTTTCACTTCAAGGTTCCTTCACGGAGGTTTCTTTTGCTATCTCTCGCTTGGCTCAACAGTGTCGGCCACTAGTGGGGCACCGTCTAAGGCTTTGCTGCTGTGCAACTTCCGAAGTCCAGACCGGCCAACCATCGAAGCTCATTTTTCGATATCAAAATTCTCGCCAGCCTAGAACTTCCGAACAGTGGTCACAGCCCGTTTTAGTTCTGGCGTTGTTATAAGAAGGATGCAGAACTGCGTCCTTTTGGACAATCCCGAAGTAGAATATGACTGTGACGTGTTTCTGCACATCCGCCCCCTGTCCGGTTCGTCGTGCAGTGGTTCTACGGCACCGCTATTACCTTCACCTCCCATCTCATCTCCACTGTCGAAGGTGCTGCCCAAAGCGGAGATGCTGGACTTCCCTTTCGCAAAGCACTGGCAAGCTGTCTTCGTCTTCAAGGGCTGTGCGCAGGCTGAAAGTGCCGCCGACCAGGTAGCCGTCATGCTCGAGGCGGCCAAGTCCGGCAGCTACCTGGAGGGCCATGGATTTGTGACGACGAGGGAAGTACTGGAAATGGAGAAACCGCGCAAGGTTGGTGAACATGTTAGTACGCTACTGAAAATTTAGGAACGCAAAATAATTACTGCAGGTACTGACTCCGCAACGTGCAAATAGGCCTTAATGAATTCTACTATTGTGAGAAGGTTTACTTGATGCATAGTTTAATATAAGCAAGCACGGTGTCGATAACTACTTTTATTGATTAGATATGACACGTCTTTTTGTTGCATAATTCGCAGCAAGTTAGTCCTGATCCCGTTTTCACACTTCAACATAGCCCACTTCATATTGGCAGTTTCTTTTTTTGATTATAAGAGATAACTTCTTGCATTTGTTTACTCCAGTAATGAACTGTTTTCGATCTATGAAGTAGATTTCATGTCTCCTTGATTTTTCTGTCCTTGTTGTGGACATCGCCTTTTTTACGATCAGTTTTTTTTTTTAGCCTCTCTTTGTTTCGACGAGGATGCGTTCACACTTATCTCCATAGTGGCTTTATTGGTCGCCTTCTCTGTACTTCGTTTTTTTTTCCACTCTGCATTCCACTGAAATTGATAATAGTAAGAACACCATGAATATATAGGTTTAGCAGTGCGATCTTAGCCTCGCAGGAAAGGAGCATTGGGATGCCAACTACTTAACACCCAAAGTGCATTCTCGATAAGGGTGGGCCTTAGTCACACAAAAACCGAAATTTTCGATTTTTGCGTCAGCCTGGAAATAAGTCGCGTATCTTCATTTTTGATATTTAATAATAGGGAAACGCTATATGTCTGATATAAGGGACAGCTGTAAAAATTGATTTGCTTGTCAAGGAAATAACGATGTGGAAATAGCAAATGGTGGTATATATACGGTTTGACGTGATCCTGCATACACTCTGTGGTGGCCAAAGGTTGCGGCGCAAGGAAAACACGCGTTCTCAATACGCGCACATATTTTAGGAATTCTAAAAAAGATCCATGTGGCAGCTACTGAAAAAAAAAAAAGCTCGAAACTGAAATCTCAAGAATTCAGCACTCAGTGAGGCAAAAGCAAGCACAAAGCGAGGTCACTCCCAGCCACGGGCTGAAAGATAGGATTTAGTCAGCACACAAAGAAATCTTCTGTCCCTCGCTCACGATTGTTGTCACCCGTTCTATTGACTGGCCACTGGTTTTGTGTACTCCCGAAAGTCGATACCAACTGCGCACTTAGAAACTAACGCTTCGATCCCTCTTTGCTGGAGAACTGAAGCCTATTTTTGTCGGTTTTATAAGAAGCATACATTTTTGAACACACTCTGTATTTGGAAACAGTCGTAAAAAATGCATGCTCTGATATTTCTACAAATATCAACTCAGAAAGAAATTCACGCAGCCGGACTTGTGAGGAGAGCTGATATGGCTCGCAATTACTTGCCGGCCGTGGTAGCCAGCGCCCCCGACGCGTAAAGAAGTGTAACAATGAAGGTCCAGGCTATTTGGTGTTGCTGTATATATTACATAAAAGAAATCGTGAAAATGGTGTTACTGCCACTAGAGCATTAGATGTCGAGGTCCTTGAGCTTTGTGACGGCGGCGGCTGTGTTCCAATGGAGCAAAGCTGAATTGCGTCCGGGTGCTGTGCGATGTCAGTGCACGCTAAAGAACCTAAGTTGCCGAAATTTCCGAAGTCTTCCGCTATAGCTTATCTCGTAGCCTGAGTCACTTTGTGACGTAAAACCCTACAAAACAAACCAAGCCATAAACCTCTGTGCTCCGGCGCTGACTGAAAGATTGTATTTGGAACGACGACTTTACTGCAGAAGGACCAAATACAATGCATATCTACTCCTTGCAGCCCCACTGTAATATTGTTCTGCAATAAAAAATTATGCCAGCTGCGTTATCAGGAACATATGTTAAAGCCTGTTTCTTGTATATTTTGCTAGAGTGATTTCACAGAATTATCTGTAATTGAGTGTACAGAAAATGTATGCGCAGGGTAAAAAATATTTTCTGATAATCTTCCATGAAATATTCTGTCGAAGTTATAATTTTTTTCTTCATGGAGGAAATGTTAGAAATATTTAATTCACACACAGTAAACATTATAGTGCATGTTTTAACGTTTCGTTTATATGTTCACGTTTTTACACCTCATATTAAATTGCATGTAATCCGATGGTATAATATTCAGTGTCAGCAGCTCACCTTGTGACATCAGTCCACTGTCCGGTCACTGAAAAAATGAGCGCTTTACGAATATAAAACTATAAAAATATTTTGTGAAGGATGGCGCTGTACGTATTTCAAAATGTAGCATGGAACCAAGGAAACGGGCATCCAAATTCATCACCTAAACACTGAGCTTTCCATGGCTGCAAAGAAATACTCAAGAAATATTTTGAAAAGACTGTAGTAGCAAATTTATGAATTGCACCGAGGCAAAACGTACAACCGAGAACACTTCTTTCAACCTAAAATTTCAAAAGTCATGGTCACCAAGCTCTCACAGCAAGTCGCTGACTTTCGGCGTCCAGAAATTTTGTCTTCCCTTTTTCCAAATTTTCTGCCCTTTGCAGATGCACTGCTACCATGGCCCTGCAATATAACATAAAATAACAAAACCAAGGGAACGAAACAAAAGCGAATAACAATGAAAAAGAAACAAACAAAGGAATAAGTAGTCGAAAAAATCCACCAAAGCAAGGCGCAAGCGCGGGTGGGCGTGTGTAACCCACGAAAAGCTACTTTTTAAACAGAATCTACAGGTAGTTTCGTTGAAAAAGTCAATCTCAGCCACGAACAGAATAAAGAACACTCGCTGCCAAGTTTCTGAATATCATAGGCTATTAGGCTAATCAGTTCCGTCCTGTCTTTACTTTGCCCAAGTACCTTAGTCTCTTCGAACTAAGCCACACATGCATCGCATTTACTTACGCGAGCAACTTGATGCTTGTAATGTGATCTTTATTTTCAATTTTTTAAGCGTGTTCCCCAGACGTCATTGACGCAACGTCCAGCTTGGCCGATATACTACTTTCCACAAGACATGGGAATGGAATGAACCCCTCCAGTGGAACTCTTTACGAATGGCTTATTATGCTTTTTCAGGCACTCACTTTTTTTTTTTTTTTTGCATTGCAAATGCGTGAGCAGAGCTTTCCCGACATCCTGGGTGCCGAGAACACACGTACACCGCGACGGAAAGTGACTTATTTTTAGTTTTGCGAGACTATGTGAATCTAGGACATAAACTAAGGCCTAGGGACTTTTATTGAGTGCCAGCCGTTATTAATACGAAAGCATTACTTCGCTATGTTTGCAGATTTCTGTCCGCAGACCGCGTCCGCAAAATCGTGTCCGCAGCAGTTGTGAGTAATTGATAAGTGGTAGAGGGTAATGAGCGGTGTCAATTGATAAAGGTTGCGTAATGCGTCCGAAAAAATAAATAGGTCAATTGGTTAATTAGGTAAACAGAGGCAAAAATGTAAAAGTAAGGCGAAAATGGCCTCATTAGCCAGTGGCTTGGCGCCACGTTTGAATGTATAAAATACTAAAATAGGTAATTAGGCGAGTCAATTAGGGTGACTTCAAGATGTATCAAATGTTAAATAGTTAATAAATCAGTCAACTAGGGTGATGTCAAGATAGTGACTTCACGCAACCGGAAGTAGAGCCGAAAAAGGGCATAGGAAGGAACAGGCGCGCAATTTGAAAGCAGCAAATACTAAAATGGGTAAAGAAGAAGTAAATTAATGTGACGCCAAGGATGTAACGTTTCGCAACTGGGAGTAGAGATAAAAAAGAGCATAAGAAAGGATTGGCGCTCAATTTGAATGTACCAAAGGCTAAAATGTCCCTAAAGGGGACTTTTAAGGTAATAAACGAAACTGAACTAAACAAGAAGTACATTAAGCAACTAGAAGCAACCAGAAGCATCCAACCGCAGCATCCATGTTTTCGCATTACTCCAATGCAGATTTTGCAGTACTCCTAAAGTTTTAATCGGTTCCATGTTTGAACTTCTGAAGCATGGTCTCGGCGACGGCTGTCAGAATCGACAAAGGGAACCCTGCAGCTAGAAGCCTGCTTTTCTGATAGTTAAAAATCTGGGACATCTGATGTGAGCAAGACTTTCGGAGACCGGATTCCAAGCATATCAACGCTATCCCTGTTTTGATGGTTTTGGAGTACGCCGAACCAAAAGGTTACAACTCTTTTTTTGCTCGTGGATAAAAGCCCCAGCAGGCGTGCCCTTCCTCAAAAGTTAATTTTAGGTCTAAAAACCGAAAAACTATAAAACTGAACCTTCGGGCAGTTCATGGGTAAATGTCAAACTAGGACATTTACCCATGCTTTAGCTAACATAGCTTTCTGGGGGTGTGCGTTTGTGAGAAGCTCCGTAAACCCCGCTGCGCGCCCCTCCTCTACAGTGGGCCCAAACCCAGTTTCGAACCTCGCAGCCTTCTTTCTAAAATGTTTCATTTTAGTTCTTTCTAAAGAACTAAAATGTCATCTACATACCTAAACACCTTTAAAACTGCCCGCCACCCCTCGCCTTAAAATTCTGCTGCAGGCGCTTATCTACCAAGATATTAAAAAGAATGGAAGCCACGCATGCTACTATCGAGATTCCGTTTTGTTGAAAAAAAAAGGATAGCCGTTATAAACAATAAAAATTCCATTCAAGTCAAGCTGCAATCAAGCTGAAAAATTATCCATTTACCTGCTATACTATGCTTTTTATTCCAATATATCTGGTCCCACCCACGACCTTTTCACGTCCATGCGCAGGTCTTCCTCCGGAGTGGCCGGTTCTCTCTCAAGACACTGACAAATGCGCTGAGCGCAATGAACGGCTCTCGGTCTGTGTACTGCCTCGTCTGGAACAACTGCCAGGAATGGATCACCGCACTGATGCGTCGCCTGAACGTTAAAATGGGCTACACTCGCTTTAGCTCACTGGTCAACGTGGTGCTGACGGTGACCAGCCTGTGCTTCTTTTCTTACGTTGTGTACATCACATATACTGCATCGTGGCCGCCGCTTTGGACACAAGAAGGCGGAGGCACAGATGCAGTAGCAACAGCAGCCCCTCCGCCGTGATGACCGTCGTTTGATGCAGGAACTTGTTTATCTCAAGCTTGTGCTTGTGTTTAGAGTGAGAACACGAGTGGAAAGATGTAGCTGGTGGCGAAAGAAGTGTTGTGATCAGTAACTGCAAAGTCCTACTTGTATATAAATAAGCATGGTCTCTCATCGGCAACACTTCGATTTAAAATGTGTACATTTCACGCGTCATTAGATGCGATGGCATCATTACACCTAGAGTTTATACAAAATACATACCACTAAAGCGATAACGGAGGGAATTATTTGGCACATTGTGAAGCGGTCCTTCCACGACATATTTTTGACTACGTGAACGACAATCATCTTTTATCCACTGTTGTCCCAGCAGCGCCTTTGAGCCCCACATTAGTAGCGTTCGGGGTGGTTGAGCTCTAATATTGGTTCTTTATTCGTGATTGGAAGTATCGCCCTTTGGACTGCGATAGGGTTTATGCTGTATAACAAAAAGGTTAGCTTTTTGTAGTCATGAGCTGCATAAATACCTTATTGGGAGTATATTGTCTATTGAAATGAATCATCATGATGGCTTCCTGAAAAATCTAATGCCAGCTTAGGAAACATGCGACAAGGTCATTTCGCATGTGAAGGTTTAGTTCAGCATCAATATGCATGGTTGGAAGCCCCATTGAATAACTGAAATGCAGATCACATGCCTAAACCGACTGATGAAATGGAGAATGATCGTTTTAGGACGGCTCGAGATGCAATGTACAAAAGGGTCATGTGAACGGAGCATATATATCGTAGACAATATTTATAGCCTCAGGGCATCAGAAGGCTGTGTGATTTTGGATACTGAAATGAATAAAGCAACGGAAAAAGGTTTGCTCAGTTAATGAAGTCCATGAGTGAACGATGGGTTGGTCGCTGCGTACATGCAACATATGAACCAGGATTTCTCGATGAACGACCTGCGGCAGCGAGGTGTCGGATTCTCGTAAGTTTTAGTGCGTGGCAGACCCGCAGAAAGTGGTGAATGTCGGCTTCAAATTTTCAGATTTGCATATCAAACCCTGGGCGAGATATAAATGTCGGAAATGAGGCCACGTCCTGAGTGAAGGCAACCGTGACCCCATTTCTCCGAACAGCAACATCTGCTGAACGGGTGATACCGCGGTGGATATTTGCCACCCACGGAGAGATAAGAGAATGTGTTCGGCGCCATAGATGTTCTTTTCTGGATGAAATAGGATTGATATTTTCCAAATTAAGGAGTTCAGATAATGATGAGCTTTGAAGGTTCCCGGCCCCATGGCACCCACCCACTACGTATAGACTGCTGGGATACGTGCCGCATGCTGGTGGATATTCTGACACATTACTGGATAGCCGCTGGCATGTCAGAGCAGCCGTACTGCTTAAGGGTTGAATATTATTTGCTTAAATAACCAGAGCTAGTTTTGTTCACATTGTGAAAGCAAACAAATCATGAATTGTAAGCTCTAACAATAACCAAGCACTAAGGTAGAAAGGAAGAAAAGACAAGAAAACGTACACGGGCCAGCACAATCCACCAATGTCGCGTCTCGGCAGAACCACAGGAAGAGCCTAGCGACCAAGCGCGTTAATGGGTGACCAGAAAGAGCCCTCTGTTGAAGCGTACTTCTCTTCTATCCTGCCGTCGTGATCCCTATTGTGGTCTCCTTTGTGGTCTTCTATGTGGCTATATTTTATACCCTATAGTGGATATATCGAGTTGCCTACACTCTTCACTGAGAAGAATCTGCCTGAATTTTTTATTTTTTTTGCTGCGAAAGCGATACTACGCCAGCCACTTCGCCTCTGGTGATAACCGCTGGTCATAACAATTCAGTAGTTGCAATACGACAGCGATTGCCCGCACCGAAAGCTTTTGCTCCACATGAGGTTCAGAAGCATTGAATCCCTCTAATTCTTTTTATCTAGATTATCACTCGTTACTATCTCGAAATAACAATTCTGTGAAGTACATGTTTTGGTAGCCAGCTGTTTGTGTCCTGATATCCCACCCTAGAATCTCACTAATACTATTCTTGGGTTAATCATTCATGATAGCTCGATTTCAAATTAAGAAGCTGGACAATCTTTAGCGTGCGTTGGTAGGTTACTAAGACTTTCTGCTCTTTGCTCATGTGCCTCACTTATGAGACAACTGTTTATCGCCGCACGCATTCCAGCAGTTCTTCATTCTTCGACAGTTTTGTTTGCTTATCGGTTTTCGGGTTGTATATATTCTGGGGCTTGGCGACCTTGCTATAAAGTTGAATTTTGGCGCTGGTGTTTGTGTGCTTTCTATGCGCCTTCTTTCCCTCTACATCAACTGCCGCTGTAAGCTTCAACGTCTGAGCGAAAGCATGGACATCGCCTCCATCACCAGCGTCACACTTATGTTGGCGACACGGGCGTAAGACCAGACGTAGCATGGTGAGTTTTCCCACTGTTAAGAAACATCTTTTTTTTTATGTATGTGTCCCCGCCAGCGAAAGCTGATTGATTAGGGAAAATTTATTGCGAAACAGAACATAGATGTTTGCGATGTGTGTTTAAGGGGATAATTGGACTACATGAAAAGAAGGCGTATTTTTCTCAACAAAACCTTACCTCCTCTATGTGCTGAGGCAAAGGCAGATAATCTGTTTTTAATGTTTCTTCACACATTATAGCCACTGTTTTCGCCCCGTTTAAACTAACCTTTATTTTTTCTTACTTAAGTTCACGGCTTTTCGCTGGCTTTTCGCTGGCTGCTTCATTCCTGCCTGCTATGTGAAGGCGGCGGGAGTTTTTCGTTTATCCAGCTTTACCATAAATGCAGCACAACCCGCTGTGGAAAGCACTGCATTGCATTTTCCTCTAGACGAATATCTGCGCCCTGGATATAAATAACCTACGAGAGGCATCGTGATATATTTTGTAGCGATGCTACCATTTTTAATATGAATATACCTTTTAGCATACGAGATTGAAATTGGATATGAACCATGTGAAATGTGAAAAACAAAGGCAGTGTGCTAAAAGTGCATATTTTGTGATCAAAAGGCAGTGAGCACACTTTAAAGAAATATGAGCTTTCTTGGTGTTGGGATATTTGGCTCTGTATATTTAATTATTTTCCGCTGCTAAAATTTCATTTCAAATTGGTAATGCTGACCCGTGTCTGGCGCTCAAGCAGGGCTCGAATCAATCTCAGCGGCCTTTGCTTCGACGTCCAATGGGCGCTTTGCTTGTGCCTGGCGCAATGTGCGTGCATCACGCTTTTGCGCTCTGTGAACGCTTTCTACCAGCAAACAATATTTTATTGTGCCGTAATAAAAAATATATATCTTAGCTGTGCATTTGGGTGTGGCACTGGGTTTTTGAAAATTGCTTGGAGGGCACTGGTGACGGCATCGCAATGACCGGTGGCCTTTGCGCATCGCATTCGCTGTCAACGTGATCTCAGCAATAAGCTTGCTTGTTTATTCAGGAGACGACTACCATTCAGTGTCATAAATGATGAAAAGTTGAGTTCTGCTTGAATCAGTAGAGAACGCCCTTCAAACCTGGAACTGACGGTTAAGCGGACATGTCTAGAAGCGTTCGGATGACCCACTTGTGCCACTAGGAAATATATTATTAAGTTTCATTTTATAATCCTTACATGTGATAAAAGGGATGAAAGCCGGATAGTGATCTGAAAAAGTATAGAATTCAATACAGAAAAAAATTATAAAATTTCGCACACTTAAGACTTGCAACGTGTGACCATGTGACAGCCTCAATTTTTCTGTGACCGCTTTACCGGTAGAAATATTTAGAATTCCAGTATAGTTCTTTCTGCTAACGTGCCTCCACAATTGTTTCAGAAAACTTTGGTGAAACTTGGCTCGCGTCGCAATACAGCGACGAGAACTTCAGAATATACAGGGCCTGGTATAGTAAGAGGAAGTCAAAGTGCAATAGAGGTTTGACGTGTGCTTATACCGGAGAAGGGGTAGGCAGCGAACACGATGGTTAAATGGCATCCTCGAGGCGCAGCAGATGAAGTTATGTGATGTTAGGAAGATAGTGAGAGACCGGAAAGCGGGCGTGATATGGTCCATAGGGTCATGAAGAGTTGGACACGACTGAACGACGGAACTGCACTGAACTGATATCGCGCAATTCTTTAGTGTATCAAGACCTAACATCCTCATTCATTGCGCACGCACACCCGCCATGCTGCTTGGCTGCATACGACGAATAATATTTCTGTAAAGCCAGCACGCAAACATTATCCTCGTTCACAAGAAAGGGGAACCTAAGGACTTTAAAAATTACAGACCAATCAGCTTACTGTCTGTTACGTATAAGGTATTTACTAAGGTAATCGCTAATAAAATCAGAACAACCTTAGACTGCAATCAAGCAACAGATCAAGCAGGGTTTCGGAAACGGTACTCTACTATCGATCATATCCATACCATCAATCAGGTGATAGAAAAATGCTCGGAATATAACCAGCCCTTATAGATAGCATTCATTGATTACGAAAAAGCATTTGACTCAGTTGAAACCTCGGCGGTGATGCAGGCAATGCGAAATCAGGGGGTAGACGAGCCATACGTGAAAGGGCTGGAAGATATATATATAGTGGCTGCACAGCAACCATAGTTCTGCATAAAGAAAGTAACAAAACTTTCATAAAGAAAGGTGTTAGGCAAGGAGACACAATCTCCCCAGGACTATTCACAGCTTGCTTAGAGGAAGTATTCAGAGACTTGGAATGGGAGCAGTTAGGGATAAGGGTAGATGGAGAATACCTCCGTAATCTGCGATTTGCTGATGACATTGCCTTCCTAAGTAACTCAGGAGATGAACTGCAAAGAATGATTAGTGACCTAGACACGAAAAGTAAAAGGTAGGCTTGAAACTCAATATGCAGAAGACTAAGGTGATGTTACACAGCCTCGGGAACGAACAGCAGTTTACGTTAGGGGGCGAAGCACTGGAAGTAGTAGGCGAATATGTCTACTTAGGACAGGTAGTAACCGCAGATCCGGACCATGAAAATGAAATAACAAGGAGAATAAGATTCGAATGGAGCGCATTTGGCAAGCACTCACAGATTATGACTAGCAGCTTACCGGTATCGCTCAAGAGGAAAGTATGCAGCAGTTGCATCTTACCAGTACTCACCTATGGGGCTGAAACGTGGAGGCTAACCAAGAGGGTTCTTCTTAAGTAGAGGATAGCGCAGAGGGCTATGGAAAGAAAAATGGTAAGGGTAGCATTATGATATAGGAAGCGTACAGAGTGGGTCAGATAAATAACTCAGGTTACTAACATTCTAGTGGAAATCAAGAAAAAGAAACGGGCCTAGGCAGGACATGTAGTTCGAAGAGAGAATAACCGATGGTCACTTAGGGTAATAAACTGGATTCCAAGGGAAGGAAAGCGTAGCAGGGGGCGGCAGAATATTAGGTGCGGGCGGATGAGGTTAAGAAGTTCGCAGTGGTTAAGCAGCTAGCACACAACCGGGTTAATTGGAGAAATTTGGGAGAGGCCTTCGCCCTGCAGTGGGTATAATCCGGCTGATGGTGATGATGATATATTAAGGATTTAGAAGCTCAGTCGACCTAGCACATCATTTGACCTTCGAAGGTCGTCGGTACCAAATTTGAAGGTTATCCACCACCAAATACTGTTACCTAAAGCGGCGCAGCGGAGTTGTGTCTATGACGTCACACCACGTGACTCGACAGGTGCCATTCCCGGAGCCCACGGAACTCCCTCGGCTGTCGGTTCCGCTCTATCTCTTTGCCCGCCGCGCCTCCTCTTAATGTGCGACGCGCGGAACCGGCAGCGCTCACGGAACCATGGATATGCGTCAAAGTTTAAACAAAGCACAAGAAACTTTTCAAAGCATGCAAAATTGAGCTTCCGCTCCACATAAGTAGGTAAAGCTAAGTTTCCCTGCAGCTAATTTTTGCAGTTAACTTTTGCGCTTGGTAGCCAGCGCGAGTAATGATAGCTACGTTTTAGCGATTGTCACAGACTCTGCCTCGGTCAATGGCAGTGCTCATTGGCGGATGTTGCTTCTTCCTCGTACAGATAACTGCATGACGAGCGGTCGACACGACAGCAACTCACAGCACAAATTATTTCGCAGCCATAATTTGTTGTGAAATTACTTCTTGGAGGTGCGTTTAAAACATTTTGGTTGTTGTGAACGGCGCCTCTTGATTTTTTTTTTTCATAAATATAGTGTTCACTTTACCCAAGATTTTTTGAACGCGAAATGTATTGGAAACCTACTCAGTATAGCGATAATTCGATTTATAAGACATGTTAACAGATGAGATTCTATGTAACCTATAAATGTGAACACGATTCACCGACACTAGAAGCGCGCTGCTCATAGGCATACAACAAGTAAAATACACTGCCGTCTCTCGCTGTCCTCGCATTGCGCATTGTTGTGATGGAAACAACTACGCCGATTTTGAACGAGACGGCAGGTGTAGCGACTAAGCGAGAGAGAGCCACTTGCTTGTCGAGACAAGCACGCCGGCGATCAGCGCCGCCGCGCGGGAGGAAAAGCGGGAGCGTGCAAAAGTTCTTCCCTTGTCCGCAAAGCCGTGACAGCCAGACTTGCTTGTTCTCCTGTTGAGACAAAGGGGCTAGAATAGAATCTTGAACACGTTCATAAAATATTTCTAAAAAATCCCGTGAAACAACCAGGACACCGAGGCAAAAAAAAAACACTGCGAAACCGCAGCGCTTTTGGAAATGTTTGGCAGAACAGCTCTGTTTCATGTCAACGCATCTGCAAGTGTTGCGGTTATATAGTTCACCGAAAGCCAAACGCCGCCGACGGCGGCCAATTGCACTTAGACAAGCTTATGTGCTGTTACTGTTTTGTATGTTCATCCTTACTTTCCTTTCTTCTGTTTTTCTATTTATCATACAGGGCTACACTCCCTTCATCCTTGTACATGTTATGTTCCAGAAATAGAGATGGCAGTGAACTGATTCTCTTTACGAGGCCATGGGGAGAGCATGGAATACCCCGTTCCTAGCAGCATCGATCTCAAATCATCGAATGGCGACGATCGCGTCGACATGTCCGGTCTAAATGGGAGCGCGTGCTCTTTTGCTTCGAAGAGGGGGGCGCGATGGGCGCACATTTCTCGCCGCTCCTCACGCTGCGCGCAATATGAAGAAATAGTCCCTCAAATCTGGTTGTGTCGCTGGTTAGGGTATTAAAGAAAGTTCCCTGAAACAACGTTAGCTCTGTCAAAGCTTGTAGAATAAAAAAAAAAAAAAAAACATTAGTGGGGTTCAACACTGCCAAACCTACTGTGTGAACGAAGTCTTTGGCGCGGGTGACCGAGTGTTGCATGGACCGAAAAAAGCATTCCATTTAACGCATCCAAGTTCACGGGCATTCTAGAGTGAACCCACTTTCATGCCCTGCGCATACGGTGCCGGCATACGCTTCCTTGCTCATCTGGGTAAGTGCTATGCAGCGGCACGCGCATGCGCAATGTGGAAACAATCCCTCTCCTGCTCTCCACGGCGGCACGCGAATCTGCTCGACTGCCGCTACACCCCTCCTCCTCTCTGCAGCGAGCGCAGCGGCAGACACCTGTGTAGAGTGCTGTAGAAGGGGGCAGTAGCCTCACCGCTGTATGCCTGCGCCGCTCCACCGTGACGCACTCGGCGTCAACTTTTCCGGCGCCCCCCGGGGGCGCTGCTTCCTTTTAAAAAGGAAAACAATAATTAAGATATAGGGAAAAACAAGAGAATTATAGCAACTGCTACCACCCCGTTTCAAAGAGAACGCTCTTATATTCCATCCATCCCATCCAAGGGTAGTTGACAGCCGTGTGGTGCGGAGGAGTGTTTCATCGCTCCTCGGATTGCACGTGGGGATCGGAAACGGACGGACTGGTTACTGCGGGAGCTTCCGAAAACGTGAAATAGATAAGCTATTTATTTTATTATTTTATTTATTTTTCATCTAGTTAGGCTGTGTTCAGGTTGTCTTAGCGGCCTGGTTTTCGTGCTGGCAGATAGTTTTTTTTGGCGTTCATTTTTAACTATTTGGTTAGCTTGTTATTTTTTAGATAGTTATTCTTTTTTATAGGTGATTAGAATTCGCAAAATTATTTTCAACCCGTGTTTTCTAGTAGATTTTGCGTCTTACCTTTGGAGTCTGTATACTCTAAGAACGTCGCAGTGGAAATAGTCCAGTTCATATAGGCTTAATATGTGCAAACAAAAGAAGGTTAAGTGCACGCAGTGTGGAGCGCAGGTTAATCTGAAGGAAACGCGTTTCGACGCGGTAGAGGAAGCGGAAGGCGCTGACATTTTGTGCCGTTGGTGCGTGCTGAGTGCGCGCCTAGACAGTTTTGAACGAGAAAAAGTTAGTGTAGTGTCGAGTGTG
Source organism: Amblyomma maculatum (assembly GCF_055883805.1). Classification (NCBI taxonomy): domain Eukaryota; kingdom Metazoa; phylum Arthropoda; class Arachnida; order Ixodida; family Ixodidae; genus Amblyomma; species Amblyomma maculatum. Next base: position 75,647,970 of record NC_139354.1, read on the forward strand.
GAAGCCATTGAAAAAGAAATAGGCACAATGAGGGCAGAAAGTGAGAAACAGCTGGGACAGCTTCCTCAAATGGAAGAAAACATGCCCGACATTTTCCTTGGAAGCAACAGGTACGGACATTTTCGTACAGGTCACGTGGCAGGGCCGGCACTGGCATGGACAGCGAAGGCAAAGCAGACCATGTGTGGTCGAACCGACAGAGCTATTCACAAGTAGCTACTAAGAGTTCGGAAAAGGAACAAGTAGGTAAAAATGATATTTCCATAGAGGACACAGGAGAAGGCACCAGTTGGGAAGGAGAGAGAAAATGCCCGGCTACAGGTGCGGTCGAGCTGAGCAGGTGAAAGAGCTTTGCATGAGCAAGTGATGTCGAGCTTTCGTGGAACATGTTAAGATTGATCAGCGAGTATCAGTCGGGACCTTCCCAGGTAGGACAGTGAACACTGTTCTGAAAGAGACCACGAATAGCCGTTCAAAAAATTTCGCAGGGCGCTGTACGGTGATAGCAAAGTTGGACTGAATGATGTCCTCAATGGTGACGCTGCAGGAGGATTGAAAAGTACAGCTAAGGGAGTTGACGATATCAGTGCAATAGCACACCATGATCAGTCTGTTGTGTGCACTCTATCCGCAGGTGCTAGGAACGAATGGAAAACTTAAAAAGGATATAGAGACAGTTAATCATCACATAGGAAAGTTAAGCCTGGAGAGACGTTTCGAAGTGGTTGAAGTAAACATCAAGGCGCATAGGGCAGGTTTTGCCAGAGTGTTTCAATGAGATGGCATCCATTTTAACAGACGTGTGGAAGAAGAGGTCAGCTGGCGCCTGGCGTGAAGGGCTATAGTTTTTTTAGCTGTTCCACGAGGGCTCCAGGCGCAAGAGTAGTTGGAAGTGAAGCAGAAGATATCGTAATGAACGAGGCTGAGCCCAACAAAGTGGCAATAAGGAGGTCCACAAAGAAAAATACAAAAAGAGAGATTTAGCACTAGGATTAGCTACATAAAAATTCAAGGAGGTAGAATGAGACCGAAAATGATAGAACTAGAACAGCAGTTGATGGAGGACGAAATAGGTGGGTACCCTCTATGCGATACTCATCTTAGGGTATAGAAGATTCGGTGGTTATAGAAAGCTACGTTTGGGAAAGGTGCAACAGAACGACAACGGAAAAAAGCGGGAGTAGAGGAATTTGATGCACCAAGCAACAAACTGGCAAAGAATAAAATCATCTTGTAAAGAACTATATATCTTGGTATCAGATATAATTGCCGGGATAAGGACCTAACTAGGGGTAGTTTATGTAGAGACAAGGGAGAAATGCAGGCAGGAAAACAAGGATCTCGTTAAATGTCTCAGTTACGATGTAAGCCAGTTTGGAGATGAGGCCGACAATATTCTACTGGGGGACATGAACGACCACATCGACGATGTGGATGGATGCACGGATTATAACGGAAGGCTAATACCAGACTTCTGCGAGCGACGAAGCCTAGGTATTGTAAATAGAGAAAAAAAAAAGGTAAGGGATAAATCAGGTGGGAATTCCGGAACAGGCAGGCAACTATTGACTACTGCCCAATGTCGCAGGGAATATATAGCAAGCTTGCAAAGATGGAAATAGACGAAGAAAGGAAGTGTAGTCTGGTAAGTGATCATAAACGTACCAGTATGCAAATGGGGCCCTTGATGAAAAAAGAAATGAAACAGAGAAAAAGTAAACGCAAAATTAAACGACCGTCAAATAGCGCGAATAGTGAAAGACATACAGGAACTAATAGAGAAATGCCCATAGAGGATGGGATTATGATCACGTAGAACTACTCATACGGACAAAATTGAGGAGGTTAAAGTAGCGAGCAGCTGGAATGGAAAGAGGAAGCCACAGAGCTGGTGGAATAAGGAAATCAGGGAAGCCATTAAACAACGACGAGCAGCTTCAAGGCATCAACGAAAGGCAAAGGAAGCAAAGTTATATAATGAGGAAATAGAACAAAAATGTTATTCGTATCGATAAAATAAACTTGATGTACGGGAATTTTTCCAAAGAAAACTAAAGCACACCTTCGTTCGATGGAAGGCTGATATCCGAGATGCCACTAAAGGGGGACCACGAAAATTCTGAAAACATATAAGCTGGCTAGGTAAAAAGAATCAAAGAAAGCAAGAACGAATTCAAGACGACGAGAAAATTGTTTACAGGGAGACAACGCAGTGAACTACATTGCATCAGTTATAGCCGAGTCATTTAAGAGCGACTAAATGGTGATTTTCGCAAATCAGGGAGGAGCGCAAGATATCCGGAAACAAAGCAGCTTTGAACTGGCCATTCTGAACGGGAAAAAGGCAGAAAAAATATTCCTAAAAGTGCATCTACACGAATAGATGAAATTTCGATCAAGTTGATTAATGAACTTGGTCCAAGAAGCAAGAAAAAGTTAAAAGTTTCCGAAACAGTTATAAGAATAAGCAAATTCCGAACAGCTGGCTTAAGAGTGAAATGAATTTGATTTGTAAAAGGAAAGGAGATAGGATGCACATAAAATCCTACAGGACGATTGCGATAACACCTTTTATATACAGGTTACCCATGCGGGCGGTGAAATTAAAATTGCAATCATGGGTAGAAAGTGAGGAAATACTCGCAGAAATTCAGAATTGGTTTACGGATGGTAGGCGCTTAGATGATAGCTTGTTCGTGCTTACCCAATGCATCAACATTGCTTCAGCGGAAAATAGACCTTTGCATTTGGCCCTTCCTGAACATAAACGGGACTTAAGGCAACGTAAACCGGGAACTCCTGTGGAACATATTAAAATAAGAAGGTATCGGTAATGAGATAACAGATATTCTACTGAAAATATACTGGCACAAAAAAGTAGACAATACATGGGAAGGGATAAGAAGTATGAACGCGGTCAAGTTATGCAAAGGGTTAAGACAAGGTTGTCCTCTGTCACCGCTTCTGTTCATGCTTAATAGGAAAAAATGTGGAACGGAGGCTACGAGAAAGTAGCCTAGGTTTTAACCTGTCATATAGATTAGGTAGAAAGGCGGTAGAGCAGCGCCTCCCCGGTTTAAAATATGCAGATGGTATTGTGCTGCTAGCTGAGAGTCTGGAAGAATTGCAAACTCTAGTTAAGTATTGCGGAGACGAAGGGGACGCTCTAGGCTTCAGTTTTAAGGCCGTTAAGTCGGGTCTGGTGATTTATAGCGGCTCAAGTGATCAGGGTCTTAATACAAAGTCATCAAACACAGAGTGGTAGAATATAAATATCTCGGGTATAAAAATCGAAACGTTGGCATACATTGAAAGCATGAGCAATCACTTAGTGCAAAAGGGCGAAAAGATGGCGGGATAATGAAACATAGGGTATTGTGAGGATACAACAGGTATCAGGCGCTGAGGTTTATTGGGAAAGGAATTGTGGTGTCTGGCCATAAAGAGCGGTAAACAACAGGTGAAAAACACAGAAGGTAAAAATTGGATAAATTATATGGAAAAGAAACAGACCGTAGAACTATATCGAAAGGAGAAAGCCAGGTCAGGAAGGAAGCTTTCTTTGATAACTCAAGACCCAGACCCACTTTTTGAAGCTAGATCAGGGTGCCTTAGAACGCGCCGCTACAAAAGGAATTTAACCATGAAGATGACACATGTGCAGCATATGTTAAATTCAGAGAAACAATTGAACATCGCGTACTCGAATGCCATGGTATCCATCGGAATGTCGACGCAGGCGCAGTCACTCTTCCTGAGGCCCTGGGGTTTAGAGATATCAGTGGCCGGGTTAATTGATCTGCAGTGGAAGCTAGCGAAAATCGTTTGTTAGATTGGTGACTTAAAAGCAGAATAGTGCCATAATATTAGTAACATAGAAATAAAGATTCAATAAATGGAATGATAGTATAGTTAACAAATATAAAACAATACTCAAGATAGAGGGAAAACACGAGCATGATAGCAATTTTACCACCCTGTTTCCTATATTCCATCCATCCATCCTAAAGGAGCTTCTCTTGCTTAGGAGCGCGGAGGTGCGCGCGGCACAGCTCGTTTGGAGTTTCCATCAGCTTTCAGACTGTCGACTGCAAATGCTGCTGCCGTTGTATGCGTATATTGCAGTATTCTTGTGTACTTACCTGTGCTTCATAATTTTCTCAAAGTGCACTGTGGGTCAGAATGCCTAGCAGCTGTCGAAGTTGCTGTTCTGCACCCAACGGCAGATCATGGGTTTAACGTTCCAAAGCCACTAAGGCTATGCGACACCGTAGCAGAAGGTTCCGCAAACTTCGAGCATCTGCGGTTCTAACATTGGAGTGTACACGGGCGCCTTGCCTTTCGCTTTTATCGAAAAGCGGCCGCGGCGGCCGGGATTTGATCCCGGGTCCTTGGGCTTGACGCGCAACCGCTGCGAGATTTAGAGCTAGATGCTCTGATTCTTCGGAAGACTTGGGTAACGCTAGTGTTGTCTGTTTTGCATCATGCCAAGGACATATAGAAAAAAGTGACTCTCTTAACTCACTCTAGAACTGTGTATGTTGCATGAAAGTACACAATGAAATCTTACTACCGGGATTGCTCTGAGCTTGTATACTCGTGAGATAAGACTTTGGCTTTCTTTAATAACATGTATTGTGTTTGAAATATATAAAGCAAGGATATATGAGCAGTTTTCTACCCGTGTAGCGCACTTTTTTGTTTCGCAAAAAAACCTTGAAGACAAGTTTACTGAATGCTTCTACCAGAAACAACACCTATGCATGTAGCGTAACTAGAATGTGCTGAGCTTAGTGAAGGCAAGGGGCACGCTAAACACTGGTGGCTGTGCGCATTTAGGCGAGCTAATTGGAGATGTAATCAGTTTCCTCTATCGCAATGACTGATTTTTGTTTTACAAAATGACCTCTGAACACGAGAAAAGAGAGGCATGTACTGGAAAAAGGCGAAAGCTTCATAAGGCGTGTCTGAAATGAGCTTGTTTCTTCCAGTATGTAAATATCTCCATTTTTAAATATTCAGACCATCTAAGTCGATCCTTGTGGAGCACGTGTTCCTAATTATTTTCATATAGAAATTGGTACTGCTTGAGAGTGCATTGAGTTTCCATGTTATGTCGGGTCACATAAGACGATGTGATCCATATTCATAATCAGCATAATTCCGGAAACTGTGGTACTCTAATGATAAATGTCGCGTATTGTTGGTAAAACGCTCGCTTTTAATATGAATTCCTGCTTCAGGCTGATAAATATGGAATAAAAATGTAATGTAATTAGTTGGAAATATTTATTTTAAAAATGGCTTGGCGGGTTGAGGCTGTGCTAGTTGGCCCTTATATTCTTTAGAGTCGGCTAGGTCGTCGTTTCAGTCCAGGTCTTCGTTGTCTGAAGCCACTTTCCGAGCTCTCTCAATCAAAATCCTTCGCGCTGGGAGGTGGTAACTGGACATGGCCGGCGGCCTCCCAAACCACCCAAGTTTTAATTGCGAGGCACGGCTCGGTTTTCTTGGCATACCCGTACCACGCGGAAAAGGTCTCCATTTAGACCAGAAAACATACATTTAGCCGAAGATGAGTGTTTACTAACAGCGCACATTCTAGCTTGTTGTTGTTTGTGAACAACTTGATCTACGCGCACGTCTGGTTTGTACAACTGTATCGGGTCTTGGAAAGGTATGTCTCGCTAAGCGGGCTCGTTAAAATTCTTCTTTATTGTATTAGCACGCAAAACACACGGTTACCATGACCGTGGCATTATCGATAACGTATTGCGCATTTTGACAGCACCCTTTGCGCCGTGCTAGCGAACCATTCGCAAAACTACGTCAATACCGATGCTTGTTCATTCATGCCTGCAGCGCTAAGCATTGCGCGTACCCTAAAGTCATCCATAACGGTGGTAATTTTCACTGCACATTGCGACCATACAGCACAACAAGTATAGCGCACTACTTGTAAAAAATATTGCAATTCGTTCGGCAAATGCACCAATGCGCGGTACGCGCGTAACTTTGTCGTTCAGTCTAGCTGCAGGTGACGCTGCGAACAGCGTCAACTTTCGATGTCTACATGAAGTGCGTCAAGCGCAGCTGCCATGCGAGCACACTGCATATATTCTAGAGCACTATACCATAGCCTCCTTTATCTGTGCCTGTCAACGCGCCGCGTGAACAATAGAGCGGCGCCGTCGAGTAAAGTAGCGCGGTCCCCTCGCTGAGGGCGCCGCTGACGTAGGGGTCGAGGCGCACGGGTACGAATGTCGGCGCGGGGCGGGAGCGCTGTTATTGGCTAGCGGGATAACTGTTCCTAAGCATGAGTCTTGCATATTCAGCATATTTACTTGTAAGGCCGACATCAACTAAGCATAACAAGTGATCATGATACTTGTTAGGCAATAACACCAAAGCTATATGACATTTTGTCAGGCAGTTTCAAGAAATTGCGCATGGCTCGAAAAACTGCATGACTGCTCCGCTAGCACCAATGGTAATAGAAAAATTACAATGCTAGTCTATGCTGCAATAAAACAAAATTTAAGAAGAAAGGCACCAGCATTTATTTACACATTTCACAACAACAATTGTGCTTCAAGAGTACCATGTAGAAGTGGTGTAATGAATAGCTGCCACAAGTAGGGAAAAAAGTTCAAGGTGACTGCTGTCACTGATAGCACTTCAGAAGCCAGCTTGATTTATAGATGATTGGAACAACTGCATCGCAGTATACGTCATTGAGATCTTTAAGGAGAACAATTTTGGTATCAGCTGTTACTTTCAATGATTCAGCGCGTCGTACGAACGTTTTTTTTTTAACTAGAAAAACAAGGAAAGACAAATATACGCGTTGCATCTTTCTATTTTGATCACTCCAAATAATCGTCACAGTAGGCAAAGCTCGTGTTTTTATTTTTTTTCCAGAATTGCGCAGTTAGCGAAACAAAAAAATACTGCGCTGGAGAACATGTAACATACCACACAGACGAGCTAACTAGGGAGGAAGTTCGCATCGTAGTCCAGAAAATACACGTGCACATTTAATATTCTTGTTAGTCATTATTTCTCACTGGCCTTAATGCGGTTGAGTGCGAGAAGGGAAACTAATTTAGGCGTTGCAAGATTTGGTTTAACTCACTTTAAAGTAGTCATCTTCACAATAGGTAAATCTTGTGTTTCTATTTTATCACAAATTTTCGTAATTAGCGTATACTCCAAAAAGAAGCTTCTCAGGAGCACACTAACACACTAAGCAGACGAGCTAGGCAGGGAAGCAATTAGCATTGCAGTCCAGAAAGCACAGGTTGGCATCTAACGTTACTATTGCAGTATTGACGCTTAGTAAAAACATTGGTGCTGTCACTATTTTTTACAAGCCTCAAAGCAGCTGAATACTACGCAGCGATCTGGAAGGACAAAGCAAAGCTGGCACTTACCAGTTGGTGCAATGCTGTATTCCTGCAGCACCCGAAGGCACAGAAAAGTAGAAGCATGACCTTGCACACAGCAGAACAGTCCACGAAACAGCGAGACAGCGGCAGCGCGTGGCTATCCGAACCGCTTTGCAACACGGCGCACTCGGCACACGCACGGCGCACCCGGCACTCGCCTGGCGAAGGTGACCCTACGTCGCTGTCGCCATCTCTCGGCAGCCAGCGGCGTAACTTGTCAACGGAGGAGGAGCGGCGGCGACGGCCGCGGAGCGCGGAGTTGACAGGCACAGTGTATAAAGGAGGCTGAGAAAAAAAGTGTATATTACCTGTGCTTTTTTCGAATAAACTTCAGTTGTTAGTCAGCGCTTGTCCGTTATTCTCCTCTCTGTTTGTCCCAAGTAGCCGCGCTGTTTTTTTGATCTTATAAAGGAGGCTATGACTATACACATATGAAAAGGCGCAGATGGTTGCCACGGTAACGGCGCATGCGCAGTAGTGTCAAATGCCCTGCTCCGCAAAATGCGCTTCTTCTAGTTTAGTGCAGCATTCGCTACAATGCTAAATTCGCTGGACAGAAAAGGAAGACTGCTGAGATGCCTGGCTCCGGCAGCAGACACCAAGTGGAATCTGCAGACCCTTGTGAATTTATCATGCTTGGCTGTGATACACATCCAAGCTGTTGCTTGTTCATACAAAGTATGGACGATGACCCCGACACCCCCCCCCACACACACACACACACGCACACACACACACACACACACACACACACACACACACACACACACACACACACACACACACACACACACACACACACACACACACACACACACACACACACACACACACACACACACACACACACACACACACACACACACACACACACACACACACACACACACACACACACACACACACACACACACACACACACACACACACACACACACACACACACACACACACACACACACACACACACACACACACACACACACACACACACACACACACACACACACACACACACACACACACACACACACACACACACACACACACACACACACACACACACACACACACACACACACACACACACACACACACACACACACACACACACACACACACACACACACACACACACACACACACACACACACACACACACACACACACACACACACACACACACACACACACACACACACACACACACACACACACACACACACACACACACACACACACACACACACACACACACACACACACACACACACACACACACACACACACACACACACACACACACACACACACACACACACACACACACACACACACACACACACACACACACACACACACACACACACACACACACACACACACACACACACACACACACACACACACACACACACACACACACACACACACACACACACACACACACACACACACACACACACACACACACACACACACACACACACACACACACACACACACACACACACACACACACACACACACACACACACACACACACACACACACACACACACACACACACACACACACACACACACACACACACACACACACACACACACACACACACACACACACACACACACACACACACACACACACACACACACACACACACACACACACACACACACAGACACACACACACACAAAGATCAGCCGCCCCACTGTAGGAGCGATGTAAAGCTCGCTACCTATACTAATCCCACAGAAGTATCCCAGCTGCTCCACGATATAAAGGAGGAAACGCCTGGGCGGTATTACAACGGTCGCGTATTAGCTAACTCGGCATAAGGAACGCGGTTAACAACTCATCTACGAAAACACATGAGCAATATGCAATGGACAAGTACCGCCTGACGGCTTGTGAAATAACAGAATGCAATGCTAGCACGCTCAGACCTGGCAGTGACACTTACGGCGATACAATAAGGTGTGTGACAATAGCCAGAGTCCAGCGCTAAGTGAAACATATGGCTTGCTGGTATCACAGCCAAATGAAGCGGGCACCTCTGTTCTGCTGCCAGCAGACCACTGCAGAAATCCAGGAATGACGCTGCTGTTGCAGAGTACGGTATATAAACGTCTCACTGGCGGCAGGTCTGCGGAGTTAGAATCAGAAATGCCCGAACTCCGTGTGATCTTTTCTCGGCCGTTACCATACCGCAAGCTTACCGCGCCTCCGACGAACAATTTATCAGCCAGATATTAAGCGACCTTCTAGACTGGTGTACTCGTTGGTATCAATATGGCGTTGGGTGACGTGTGATATGCCGGTGCAGTGTTATGTGAGAACTAACTAGGATATTATCCTGCATCCTGCATAGATAAGTTTCAGAAATGCTTTATACTTCGAAAATACTGAAGTAGAAAAATGGCTTGGTAGACTATTGAAAAATTTGGACCCTTTTTTGATGATTCGAGTGTTTTCGATGTTCTGTCTAAATGCACATCCCCAAATCAAGTAATAATAATTGAGCTAGAAAGTAACCACATACATCAGTTCAGTCGTCTCTACGTGGAATAAAAATTGCCGCTATGCCCGCTGTACAAGCTGGTAATAAACTCGTTCGTTCCCTCGCTGTTGATATGTTTGCCAAAATGTTGACCATATCACACATAAGTAAAATTGCAGATATTCATTTCGACAAAACAAGTAAAATTGACATAGCAGTGTAACCAAATAAAAGGGAACGAACTATAAAAAGAAACAAACTACGGAGTGGAAATAGGCCATTGCCAACAGGGTTCGGTATTACTCTAGAAAATACAGCGTTTTCATTCCGCATTCCATTAAATGACTTTTACGCTGTTTATTGTTTAATGTTTACAAACATTTTATCTTATAAACAGCTTTCTATTTAGGTTGGAAGAAAAATGTTTAAATTTGATATGCGTTTCAGAGCGTGAAATATTTGCGGCGGCCAAAAAGGTGCGCGAAAGTGTATTATAAGGCACCGTCGAAAATTATTCAATGCCATATTTACTCACTTCTAACAGGCGCCATTCTTTGAGGGAGAAAAAGACAAAAAACACCGCCTGAGCAGGACAACCGAGCACGAAAAATTACGCCAAGATCACAAAATGGCAGCTTGGCATTTCTTGTGAGTCAATATTATCGATGTCGCTAGAGCTACCATACCTCACTTTTCCATCGATACTGATAGGCGTATCGAGCATCTCAATGGCGCCGCGTGAAAAGAGAAGACGCGCCAATTTCATTACAACGCCGATTTAAAAAAACATATATAATCTTATATTCCCAGAGCTCGTCAACATCGCAAAAAAGCTCCAGTACTGTGTCCTTCGTTCTGCTAGTACTTGTCTGTAAAATTTTGGTATAATGAATGTGAGAAGCGCAGTCGAAGGTATTGTACATTCTATTTCTCTGACTTTTGGAAACGGCGTGGTGTTGATATTAAGGACGTGCTACAGTTCGGCGAAAATTTCACAAATGTACGGCGTTGTGGCAAACTCGCGCCATCTCTCGGTTGAAGAAGGTAGTAAGGCTTGTACCTTTCCTCCACAGATGGCGCCCTCCGCTGAGCGGGCGCGCATCCAGGCACCCTAGTTAAAATTATATATGGAGCGGACTGGTTTTCGGAAATACTCCGCTCTGTGCAGTCAGATATGACACATTATCAAAATTATCATTACCGCAAAGCTGCATGAAAACCAAAAGCTGAGCACCCATTCATTGCTGCAACTGGCAGGAAGCACTGAGGAGTGGTCTCATGAAAAGGCCAACTGAACCTGAAGGGGTAATGTGCCGGAAATTTATACAGCGAAGGTATGTCCATATTTTGAAAGCACAATGAACGTAGTGAGGCTGGTAGGCTAGACTGGTAGATTTGCGCGGAAGAATTAGGTAAGGTTCAAGGCCTACGGAAATTATCTAACCATGTAGGCTGGCTTGTCCGGACTATTTTTTCTATTAGCATTGAAATATACAGTACTGAAAATGCCCAAATTAGGCACAATACCTTTGAAAGCGCCAGTGAAACGTAGGCCTGCACTGCATTTAAACGTTGCTTTTTAAGGTTAACCCGTAGGATAAAAAATCGCATTGTTTCAGACTCATTCTTACTTAGATAATTGTATCTTGTTTTCGGGTATATCACACTTTCATTGATATGCTCCTTCATGAGCGAACATCTTCGTCCCATATTGTTGAATAGCCTGTGTGCACAAATCAATATAAAAAATTAGGGAGACGCCAAAGTTTCGCCTTTAGTACAGACATGATAGCGTACGCACTCACTGCTTCATTTGTTGCAACTACGATGTTACTTTGAATCACAGCCGTTTATTTCCTATTATTCAACGATACTAAAATTTCCGGTTGGTGCTTTGGCATTAAAGCGATCTAGCTGCATCCCGGCATTTATGATCATCGACCTCTTCCTGACTTTCCAGCTCGGCTTCCTCCGCAGAATTACTGCCCTTCACTACCGTTTATAACGTTCGTACCTCAGCATTACTACACCTTCGCGCCAACCGTTTAGCTGCTTTATAGCGAGCATTATTCTCCGCCAGGACAGTCAGCGGCCGTCTTTTGAATGCTCACTAGTAGTCGATCAGCACCATGACGACAAAGTACGTCCTCAAATGAAGCCCCCGCACCATTACAGGCATCTGGTTTAATGTCAGAAAACGTTGTCGCAAAATGCCAAACACACATCACCGTACGTATTCAAATTCAGCGACACATACACGCCAATATTTGCATTCGCCACGCTCGTTTAATTCACTATTTACCTATCACTTCTCACGAATATAAGTGAACCAATCACCATATCAACAAGCTATCGATCAAACAACATTACGTATGCGATATACACTCCATTCAAGGCATTTAAATTTAAATTTAAAAAACGGCAGCGGTTGACAAAATATCCGCCATCAGTTTGCGATGCACTTGCGTCAGGTCGCCCTACCCCTATTTACAGTTTTCAAAGGCGCTCTGCATAGCCTGGTACGTTTATTTTGGTACAAAACTTAGGGGCAAAAATTGTTGAGGTAAGTGTACCCGAAGCTTCATATTCTACCGTGCGCAGCCGCCCCTGACGCGTGCGCGCGCGGATTATTGACTATTTTATTTTTCGTACGAGATAAATCTTAGACGCTGAATGCGGCGTCTTTGTATAAACGACGATAAGGGGTGAAATGGCAGGACCTGCAGGTTGCAACTGATGCGGGCGGAGCGAAGAGCGAGCCCACGTTTCTCTTGCGCGTGAGCGGCGGTAGCAGAGGCGCAGCAGTGGAGAGGTGGCGACCCCACCGATGCGCGGCGGGCGGTAGAAACAGACCCCATTGGTGAAGCCGTAAGAGAAGAGAAGCGCGCTCTCCCTCGAGACCGGCCGTGGATTCCACGGCCGGTCTCGAAGCCAGGGCATGGTCCAGGGCACGATGGTCCAGGGTGGGCGCGCGCTCTTTCAAGAAGCGTGCTCTCCCTCGAGACCGTCCGTGGTTGTTCTACGTTTGGTCTCGAGGGAGAGAGCGTTCTCTTCGTGCTTGCCCTCGCCGCTGCGCCACCTGACGAGCATGGGGCCGTGAGCTGTGCGCAGCGGCGGTGGCTGTATTTCCGTTTAGGCGTCCGCGCAGTCGGCGCTTGATTATTTTAAGATTTATGAGCGGCGCTTCACACAGTATGATGATGCCACATGCAAGTTTATTGTGATAGCGGCATGTCACCATCACTGCGCTTTTCCAAGTCGGGCGTCGACTTCCGTTGAAACGGGAATCGAGGCAGCAGTGCGCTTCGTCGAGTGGACTCGTTTAGTTATGGGTGTTTCAACGATTGTAATAACGTATTACAAATTACAATCTTCAACTCGGGACAAGGTTCGGGGCTATTAATTCAGCATGGACATTTTGGAAACCTTGGACGTAGCTTTCAACCCTTTTGTTCAGCCTGTTCCTCCGTTTTCGCTGGAAATAATTTCACGTGGGTATCTCCACATGGATATACTAGCTAACACAAAGTGTTGCAAAAGAAAGAACACAAGATAGCCAGTTCAACCAGACTCCTGCAGTCTCAGGGAATTTTTTTCCTTTTAATTTGAAGCCACGTGACGCACACATAGACACTCAAGCTTATTTTCCAAGCCAAAAGCTTTCATAGGAAGAGGTTTATGTACAAGCATGATTTTTTCCAATGTGAGAGTAATGCTACCTGTCTAGTTGGTCAGCAGTGGTCGCATTAGTATTCATGTTATTTCTGCGATCTTCTCTTTCGCAAATCAAATCCGGACATTGCACAAAACAGGGAAGAAACGAACATGTTGCATAGCTTGCTGCTTCTTTTGACCTCTGGGCACTTCACCTTGCTAACAAAGGTGAATATAAGCTTGCACAAGGCAACTACCTCCATTTTCGGATACCTTAGGTGCCCATCATCAAGATTTTGATACGTCCATAGGTTTTTTCACTAGGTCTTGCTTGCTGCAGTAGGGTTTTGCAGAAATCACGAGGCACCTGAAAACGAGTACAAACCGTTAATAAAAGGATGGAGACTAATGAAATGAAATTAATGGCACTGCAAAGCAAGCACTCCAATATAATTAAATTTTTCTTATATATAAGTAATGAAAAAAAGGGCAGGCACTGAAAGCAACACCCAAGCTAACAAAACATGTTTCATGCACTTTTGTAAAAATATTGATACCCTCTCTTCCCATGCACGTGGAAGGTAACCAGCCATGTATGAAATCGGGGCTAACTCAATGACAACTACCGGTTCGCACCACATATGAACGAATCCAAGCTGACTCGAAAACTCTCTCGCAGCAGACGTGAGGGCAGCGGGCAAGATACGACTGTCGTAACTTTGAATGCCAAGTTTTATATCTGCATTTGCTTCAAAGTTGATAGGTGCATTTGCAGACTTTGATGATTGCAAGATGCCAGTTTGTACAAAGCATGGCAAAATGTGTACAATTTCTATTGATACTTTTTTTCCTAATGGCATCTTCAGTCTTTTCTCGGATGCGAAAACTGCAGGGCTAGCTCTCTGTCGTTCCCGCCATTGAATTGCCTTAGGCTAAAAAGCGATTCTACAGGATCGCTGTTGAAGGCCTGCGTTAGGATTTATCGGAAGCTGAAAATAAAAGATTCGGTCAAATGCAATGCACTAGTTAGCCACTCAGAAGACATTGTTGTAAAAATACTTACTTGATGTGATCAAGAGAGGTACTCAATTAGCGCCACTGTTGACCTGGTTGTCGTTGCGTTTGCTTTGTACATTTTTTTGGTTAGCATTTGCTTCGATGTGCCTCCTTAGACGCGCCGTTGGAGACATGTAGACTGTCGCTTTCATTCATTCCCCTTAAGCTTTACCATTTGTGATCTAGTTTATTTTTTGAGACTTACGAGGCTGGTTTTATTAATTACTTCCTGATTCTACAGTTCACGTCACTTATGGATAACCATCAGTGCTCCTGGCTTTAATGGAGTCATGTGACACTACTAACACTGAATCAATGGTACCCCTACGTGGTTTCGTGACGTAGCGTTCAACTCATAGAGAGCGTGGCGTTGTACCTTTACGAGATTTTGCTCCTACTTGTTTGCTTCCGATAGTAGTAACCCTCCGAAATGATTCATCGCGAGCACTTCCGGCAGTTATAAATAGACGCGATAATTCATGATCCATACGGAGGCGTCCTGGGGGCATTGGCGCAGTTCCGTGCGGAAAACTCAAAATGAGAGGCTTGCCTAACAGCTCAAAGTGAAGTATGACATTTTACAGTTGCGAAGAAACTAGGCTTGATATAAAAAAATGGTGAATAATGTGTTTTGCTTTTAAATTTTAAAAAATTTCAAGGGCATATTGAAGCTTTCTTAGAGTTATTGATGACAGCGTTAAAGAAGCAATTATAGCATTTCATTGCATAAAGAGGCGTCACGACGTTGACAGGCCGGAAAATAAAAAAGGGCAAAATGAACTGCAATAATAGAGCGAATAATTAAAGTAGGAAATACGTGGCAACTTTTTGTGGATGATATAAAGAACTGGTTGTTCTATAAAGCATGTCATCAATGAGCAGGATTGGCCACTCTTTACAGCCATTCAAAATTGATGACTATTGCTTATTACGGGGGGTCAGAAGATAATTCGTTTTAAAAGGATACTCGATGCATCTCCGCTAAACTTTTATGATGGTAATATCCAATAGGACTCAATATTATGGCTTTCTTGTCATTTCTACTGCGCCAAAAAAGGCATTCATTGCAATAACATTTTGAGTCAAATTTAGGATTCTTTTCCCCGCTGCTGCAATGTTCCCAAAATTGCATTAGGGGAAAATGACGTAAAACATGAAGTAAACCCGGACTCTGGACCGCAGGCGCATTTTACAAATAGTAGCACTCTACTAGTACTAGTAGCACTCTAATTTTACTAGTAGCACTCTAAGCAAAAATTACCGGTAACATGAGCAGTCGCTTCGTTTGCTTCAGCCATAGATTCTATTCTAGAGCTCTACAAAAACGTTATCCCTGCAAACGCTCTCCTGTTCTTCAGCGATCGCGTCCACAATGATCATGCGGTGTTTTCAAGGCCGAGGAGGTTCACGCCAGATATGCAGAATATTGCAACGCCGGCGAGGCGGCACTCTCGGCACCAATTAAATCTACGGGTGCGACTGCTAACGTCGTCAAACCGCTATTACGACATATCAGTTGATTGCGACGTACCGGCGTCTTTATTCAGTAAAAACGGCTTAATGATAAATAATGATAACAAGAAAGAAAGAAAAAAACAAGAAAAAAAAACACGGCCTGTTTTGCACAATTCTTTTCTTTCGTTTGCTGTTATGCCTCCTAACATCAACGAAATGTGTTTTCCTTTTTTCCACACTTGCTTGTGCTTTGAAACCATCAGTGATTTATTAGAAAATTGTATGTGGCACAACCCCGCAAAGCTTATCTGAATATGCAGCACGCGTTATGCCACAAAGTGATGTTCCAGATAGCTCTGTGCGTAGCTTGACTTACGGGACTACTGAAACGCAGAAAATAGCAAAGAAAGTCAGGAACTGGAATAGTAAGAGAAAAAATCTGTAAGATTAAAGGCTTAAAATGGTGCGGCGCGTGGTGAACCAGCCCTGCCTAACAGCAAACCATGCGCTTCTGGACGCTTCGATAGTGGTCTTGTTTCCTCCGCTTCCCGTTAACGTCCGGGCTAGACAAAGAATATCGGTATAAGAACTTGGATATTTAGATTTACTTCTAGCGATATAAAATCAAAGCACTAGCACGGATTAGAACCGGGCGCAGCAAAAATGCACCTGAACACTTTCCCTCTAGTTCGAAAAAAAAATTAAGGATCGCGCTCTCTTATACCTCAACATGAAATTTTTAACGTTCATTTTTGGCTTAGACATTCTGGATGCTAGGTTATAGTTGTCCTGTCTAATATGCGCTGATTAGCGATGACGTATTCAATATATTACTCATTGCTAGAGTGCAAAGATAGTGAAGGTGTGTAAGACGTTAACCAGAAAATAAAACGGCTAAATATATTTTGTGAGCAAATTTTACCTATTTCGTCACAGGAAAATAACGAAAATGAGCTCCGTAGGCGGATAAAATTTTTTAAATGATTGGTAATATTTCCGTTGGAGGTAACGAAAAGAATGAGTCAGTTTAAACGTACGCTGCAGTTCTGACCTCCTTTTACCCTGTCTCTTTTCTCATTAGCACGTGATCCCTTCATTTGAGATAATAAATTTCTTGATGGAGCGACTTGTTTTCTGCCCGAACAATAACGGGGACTGCGCATGCTCAAACTACTGCTGTTTAAAGGATATGATGGCATGGGACGTTATGTCCTAAGTTAACATAAAACCCTCAAAACTAACACTCTCGATATTCGTATTTTACACGGAAGTCTAAACTCTTATGTCTGCCTTCAGCAAATGTATGAAGAAGGCTGTTTTATCTCGCGAAATGTGGTAGTAAAATCAAATTAAGGGTTTGATAATCAGCTCAAAATCCGCTACAACTCAGGATAATTTGGAAGAGGCAGAAATGGGCAAAATCTTCTGTACTGTATTTCATAACTATCATGCGCACGAATGTCATTGGAAATAGTTTCTAATAATGTTCAGAACGGTAAACACTAGCATCCTCAAATAAACGATGTGGTGCTGCGCGCTCAAGTTACAAAAAAAAAAAAAGAAAAGGTGCAGCGATTTTTCTATACCTGGTTAGGCGAGAGAGGGTAACAGACAAGCGAGCACGCGCTGACCTCCAAGGTACGGTCCTAGGCAATTTTTTTCAGTTCGCTTTATAAACCCTACAACTGGAACTTGTTCTAATGCATATTTATATCTGAATACTGTGCGGTCTATTTTTCGCGTATCTATGAAAATGCGTCTCCTGTTCCCCTACTTTGTTTTTTAACTTTCGGAGAAGTTTGCAAACACAGCTGGCCGTCAAACTAGATATCAAGCTACGAATTGACTGTACAATACCTGCAATAGCTGAATAGGGGGGGGGGGGGGGGGGGGGGGGAGGGTAGGAGGACATAAAAGTACCTTTAGGAGTGTAGGCCTTTCTTAAATACGTTTCGTTCATTTATGTGAAGTCGAGAATTAAAATAGTAAAGAAAATGTAGGCTTGTTCCTCGTTGAACTCATGTTGTTGACTTCATTACAGGGAGGTTGAAAAACACTAGACATGCTTCGGGTACCACGGCCCAGAAGATGTAAAATTAGAGGCTCTTTCAGTTGTTCTGCAGATAGTAAGGAAATCTTCTTAGAAATGAAGTTTGTGCGACGGGAAAGGTTAGCTACTGCAGAAAAAATTAGATGCCATTATGATATAGTAAAAACTTCACTACTTACGGCATTTGTAATAAACTTCAGGGGTTTTCGTTTATGGGTTATTTGCAGATCGAAGCAAGCGGTTCAAAATTGATATTTTAAATAAATAGGATGTATTTGTTCAAAAACTTCCAGCGCTAACAATTTCAGCGAGCAATCTGTGCTTAACTGCAAGTGAGGTGCTCATTGGACCAGGGAGGATCTTTTTCTGGCCACCTCTCAGCGCGCGCTGACTCTTTGCTCGAATTTTAAAATGTTTGGTTGACTGCGGTGCTGCCGATGAGCAACGAGGGCAGCCTTCATGGCGTACGGAAAAAACTTTCCTTTCTCCAAGGTAGCTTTAATGTTGCGCCGTCGTCCATTTAGCCCGCCATCGATGCGAGCGCCCTGTCGTAGCGCTCGCATCATACCGGCGTGTACAAAGTTCTGGCACAAGCCGAGGCGAGGCGCTCGCTGGCGAGAGATGTGAACCGACGTCCACCCGTTACAAAGGGCACTACCGCGAAATAATAATCATCATCAGCAGCAGTAGCCGCTTAGTGACTATATGGTGGTGAGTCTAAAAAGACTACCATCGCGAGGGGCAGTACCTGTTCTGCGGAAAAGCTTCTCAGCGACTCAGATGGCACAGATTGGCGCAGATGTAGAGTAGCCGGGAGGCGCGATAAAGCTTTGCGACCTCACACAGCGCCGAAACCATGAACCCTTGACATGTGCCTGCTTTCGTCAAGGAGGGACATATTTGGAAGCGGGTAAAAACATTTATACTGCTCTCTGCGCACTTATTTTTCTGTTCGCCCAGAAATAATTCGTCGCTCGTGTAGAAAACTTGTAGCGCTAGCCGCCGAATTGGAGGCCCGTGCACGGCTGCGTTCCCTCGTCTGGCAAATATAAAAATCTGTCTCGTAATATCATGTCGCAACAACAGTCCAAGGTTGCGTGAATGGTAGCTCAGGTGTGGCGAGGCGGGAGGGGTGGGGGGGTGGGGGATCGTTATAAGGGTTTTCTTTGGCTGTGAACTACAAACACAAATTTTGATACGCTGCCTCGAAAATTTTGTGCATTTGGATACTTCAAGAAATACGTAATTATGCGCTTTCTGTACTTGGCCTTTGGGCGGAATTGCTGAAACGCGTCCTGCAAGAATCGAACAGATATGATGTTCAGCGATCCTGTAGAGTGTACTGGCAAGGAACCATAGTAAGGGGCACTTACTCATAGCGACCGTGTTGGCCCGGTATATAGTGTGTATGCCTAATATGTTTCGATACTGGTTACGTCAACGGAAGCAAATTTTTAAAACTGCATTGTAGAGTCTTGTCCGCAAAGCCTCACCACCAGTGAATTTTTGTAAGCATCGCATTAAACTTCAGACGGCTGAGCATAACGGAAATACATCAGTGGATCTTTAAAATTATTATGTTGGAATGAATACCACAAAAAAAAAAAAAAACATAACGAACAGCAGCACACAGTGCCACTTAGGATATAGCGCTTGTTCTTGCAACGCTGTGAAACATGAAAAATGATATTGATTTGAAGAACCATCTAGTGATAGAATAAAGCTGAGTTTCTAATGGCTTGTTCGAGGCTTGAAATCTGCTGTTGTTTTTTTGCTACAGGAAGAAGGAAAAGAAAATGCACGGGCCTGCTACTGGCTCTGTAGCTGAACTATCTCCGCTGCATCGTGCGAACAAAAGAGAGAAAGTAGAGAATAAAGAAAAAGAAGAGGAAGAGAAGAACGATTGCCACAACAACCGTCGTCCACCACCTAAGCGGTGGCGGGTGCAATGACGGCCTACAACAGATAAAAATTCGGTGGCTGGCTAGCCCCCGCCGCAAGCGGTGTTGACCTACTGTCCCAGCCCCGTAGGGCCAGGAACAGCCCCCCTTCACCACCTCTGCCTCAAGCAGCGCGGGATAACGCAGAACAGAGAAGCTACGAATCAGCTTAGCAAAGGTATGATCTCGGTGATAGTTGATGCTGCCGAAGTTTGAACATCAAACTCGATAGCAGTCGTGTTCTCTTTCTCGGTTTCGCCCATGTCATTTTTGTATTTAAATTTGTTTTAAGTGATGCAGCATAGACGGATGCCGCATTCCAGAAAAGTGGTAATTGACTTCTTCCTCTTACGGTTTGTTCTAATATTACTTATATAATATTAGAAACTAGTGTCCTCATAGCTTCGTATGGACATAACGTCAAATAATAAATTCAGAAAAAAGTTCATCAGTCAACTGATGCCATAAGGCGACACACATGACAGCGGTAGCGAGCAGAGCTTCTATTTTTACTTAGCTCTGGATGCTTATCAAGTGCTTAGAGCATGTTACAGGGAATTCCACTAATTTAGTAAAGCAATTACAGTTGCAAAACCCACTTTTCTTTTTAGACAAATATATACACGGATAAGGCCTTGCGCCATAGTTTTATAAAACAGGGTCCGGTGGCCTTGCCACTGTCGAAATGTATTACGTACGCATATCAAATTAACTTTAAAGGCGGTGGCTATGAGTAAGGACGTTGTACTACTGTTCCAGGCCAGTTCTCTCTACGGGAGCGCTGAACAACGTTACCCGTTCGCACCTTGCAGGGCACGTTGTCGCGACTTCAGCCGCGTACAGTGCATTTGTTTCCAGATCTCGCATAAATTAAGCGTTTCTTGTTGTAGTAAAATGCATGAAAGCTTAAGGCAGCATACCAAACCGTGTGTTTCCAGTTTGCAGACAAAAGAAACGCACGGAATGATCCCCTTATCCCCATACCTGTCAGCTGAGGTACCCTTCACACAACAAGGGAGTGATTTTGGCGGGGAGATATCACAACGCTGTTCTTCATATTTGCCACACGATATTACATAGCACTAGATGTTGCAGCGATCACCGCACTCAGATAGCAGCGATCTTGCGCTACGTTGCTTCCGCTTGAGTAAACGTCAAGTTTCTACGTCGACAGAAGTGTTAGTCCATACTTAAGGAGAAAATCCGAAAGAAGAGAAGAATATGTACTAAGGGAAGGTTCAGTCATTAACATCTACCTAAGCGAACTCGTATGGCGAAAAAAAGGGTATACAGAAATCTCAGAAACCGTAATTAAAGAAACTTCGTCGTCGATTGGGGTTCTAAAGCAGAACCACCACCTTCCCGGGGCAGTCGCTCTACCAAGAAGGACGGAAAAGAAGTTTATTTGCTCACAAATTATGAGTTATAAAAACAGGCACATATCAAGGTTTCGGTGTCTGAAGGTTGACTGAAGTCGCAAAGCTCCACCGTGCGTCCCGGTGATCCTAGAGGTGCCAGCAGAATCCGGGGAGAGGTTAGCTCCTTGGGTTCGTCTCTGGAACACGCGCTACACCTAATGGTGGGGGCCATTTCCATCCACGCTAAGAGGTCGCTCTCTCGCCACAGCGCAGTTACGCCGGAGGAGCAGTGCACCTCTGTTTCCTTCGCCGTCCTCAAATATTTGTAGTCGAAGATAGCGGTAGAAATGTTTCGGATGTATGCACGTCGTCTCAGCTGGATCAGACATATAGGTACACACCGCTATGATGTGATCGCTACATTGGGGCGCTCGTATCGGTAGGTAGATAAATTAACGACAGCGCAACAGTAGCTCTGCTCTCGTTCCTTTTAGACAGGACCGCAGTAAAGAAATAATTTGAAATACGCATAAATAAGCAGCACGAGCTGATAGATGGTCTGTAAAGATCCTCTCTTGACCTAGTACGTCACACACAGAAAGTACTCTCATAGAAGGCTTATACGTTTTAAATTCTAGAGCAGCAGATAGGTACGATGAAACGGCCGCGCGTGGCGTTTTGCTATGGGTGGATTAAGTGGGAAGCTGTGTAACTAATAGTGTGACGCTGTTGAAATTGAAATGAGGACTAAACGTTTTTGACGCGGCAGAGGCTCTGCATTGTCTCGTCCCAATCACCAAACATCAATAAACCGCTTACCCCAAAACTATATAGACCAAATCTTAGGTAGTGAAGGTTTCTACGTCTTATTGTTATCTATTTCGGAGCGCTAACATCTTTCGTCGATGAAAGCTCCTTTCTTAGAAGTGTTTCTTATTAAGCGCAGAATAACCGGATGACATTCATATGCTACAAATTTCTCCCGCCCGTGTTACTTAAAGTATAGCAATGATTTCCAAAACATGTCTGGAATCTAATTTGAAACATGAGGTGAAAGTACAGAAGGCAAAAGTTTGTTTACAAGTTTAATACGCGAGTTATTTTCGAGAACGAAAAAGTATACAGCAAAGTGGTTACACTCCTCTTAAAAGTAAAACTGAAATCTCAAAACGTACGAATGTATTTATTTAAATTATTTCCCTGTCATGTTTTGCTTTGATGGCATGGCTGACGGCCCGCTCTGCTGTAACCTTCTCTCTATGTTCAAAACGAAACAGGGCAACAGGAGGCGCATTACCGCGTACGCAGGAAACGGAACATCGCGCAAAATTGCAGAAATAAACATACAGTAGGACGAGCTGCCGTTACATGGTTGAAAGGCAACTAAGAAAATTATCCGGGACATGCATATGGTGATCATTGAGCACTCGATTCTTTATTACCCTTGTTTGCGCCGCCCGCTATAGATAAAACGATGCACATCTTTTTTGACGTGCGTGTCGAGTACAGCTTACATGTTGTGTTTTTGATAGTGTGGACCCTTCGTTAGATTACTAGAAATCGTTCTTAATGGCACGTCATTACTTCATTAAACAGCTTGAATGTTACGAAATACAGTACAAGAGGGTCCATGCATTCGTTTTCCTTTTCAGTATACTCTTGCTTAAAACACAGTTGCACTGATCATCAAATACTTTAGGTTTAACGATAACATGTCGGGAGAAAAAAAATGATAGTGGTCTTTTTGTATTCGCTGGAAAGCGTACGGGTAGAAGACTGCTGCTGAATCTCTTAGTGACTTGGCTAACATGATGAATATGATATCCATGAATCTGCGGATACTTTACCGTTGAATATAAATTGCTTCAATCGAGAGTGCTCTTTCAAGGCTTGGAAATAACTCAGCAGATAACGTCACATACCACCATGTCCTTAAACAACACTATTTTGAGCAGGTCATCACCATTTTGAGGACAGAAACAAGTCGGTCCATCACAAAATTGTCTAAACTGAATGGATCATATACAAATGAGAAGAGACGCGGAGAGTCAAGAAAATGTAAACATTTTAGAGCACGTTTGAACAAGCTCATTTCTTTGGCAACTTGGATGGCGCTATGTTACTTATGAATTCGAAAAATTATAGCCCTCCCCGGAGCTCCTTTTTGTTATTTTCCTTTCAACAAATAGCCAAAATTTTGTCAGAAAGCACCTGTAATAGTTTTATTTTCAGATAACCTTTTTGTACGCATCCACTATCTCTCACACCGTGGCTTGTGTGGTGTAAATGACTGAATAGCTAACTATGAAAAAAATGTTTGTTGTAATCAGTGCAGATTAGAAAGCAATAAAGAACTAAAGCTGAGAAATTTCGGGACAGACAAACCTAGCTTTAGAATATCTTTCTCAAAAATGTGAAGTAAAATTTGTCTTGAGTAGGGAGAACAAGAGTGCCGCTCTTTCTTTGCAATAAAAATGAAGGTGTACGGACTTAATTTTAGAGGCGCTTGCTTATGATTTCATGACAAGTCTTCCGTAATTCCATTGCTCCTAGCCGTAAATCTAGTATGCTTAGTTTTATATCGATATTCTTGCTTATCGCGGAGGTTAATGGGAGGCGCACCAAATGCGTCATTCTCTAAGCGCCTTGAATATCATTGCTGGCTGTTAGGAGCGTGGTGTGATGGATGACCTGCATCTTTATTCGTAATCGATTTTTGCAGATATAAATATTATAGTTCCTCAATGCTTTTGCTCTCTCTCCTCAATCCTGTATTCACGTATCACCTGTTGCTGCACGCAGTTTTTCTGAGCTACGCGACCGAGAGCTTTCAAATAAATCACACTTGGTAAAATACCCAATTAAGTGTTAAAAAAAGGGTTGGTTGGCTGATATTAAGGAGGAGCGAACGAAAGAGATGAAATTGCGTGACCAGGCCTTGTGTTATTTATTTCTTTTTTTTTCCCTTTTACCGCCATGAATGATTCCGCCACTTATACTAATTAAAACAGCCGCCTGGCACAGTCTGCTCGTAAGTCATAACGATGGTTTGGCAACGTTAGCGGTTGTGACGTAGATTCGCTTGCTGCTGACCATGCTTCTTCGTCGGCGCTGGGCCATTCTGGATATCCTGCTTCTTGAGAACCTCAGCCTTAAAGAAGCATGGCCTGCTCTGTGAGGCCGAGGTAGCTGAATAATTCCGGCGTTGGTAGCGAGAACGTTTTGTCGATACTAAGACGTTGATGTGCATAATCAGAAATATTGGGTGTTTTTATCTCGTGGCCCTAATCCGCCACAGTTTTTTAGAAGTTTGTGAAAAATGTTTTGAAAGGTGGATCGTTACGAAAGTTAATTTGTAACATTAACGCCAGCAAAATGCGAAAATTCAACCTATATATTAGCTGAAACATTAGTGAGAATATGGGAAAAATGTTCCTTAAGCGCGACATTTTTGTCAAAATCAGTGCCTCAAGAAAACGCGAAAAGTTGCTACATTGTTCCATTCATGAAGTCACATACCCGAACAACGCAAGGGAAGTATATTAAAGAATATCTGTCATTGCATCTTGTTTCATACATCATTTAAATTTGTTTTTCGCACACAACTTTTCAATCCTGGGAGAAATTTCAGGGAGAGCTTGCATCACCAAATATCTTTTCTCGACAAAAATATTTTGACAGAGGACATTTCGCACATGCCAACACGTCCAATTTGTTTTTCCGAATTTGTGGTGGCTGAGGTTGGGGCTGGATTATTTTTTTCTTTTTGCATGGACTGACGCTTAGTGGGATGATGCGTACGGCAGTGCCACTTCGCGACACTTGAACGCGAAATTTGGTTTGGACGAGTGTTATACACGTTACAGAAAATAAGCAAGCAATTACAATTATACCTCACAAAATGTAACTGATTTCCATGGCCATTTCCTGCCCCAGAGAAGTAAATAAATATTACAGTACAATAATCGACTATTATTGGATTACTTTGTATTGAAGCCCCCATAACACAAACTTGCTCTAACCGCAATAACTAGCCCGGCTTGCTCAGCATCTTTTTAAAAGCTGTTTTTTTAGGCGGCTTTTTTTTCTTAGTTACCGTCTCTGACTTCGGTAAGTTGCCTCGTGAAAATATCACGTGCTACACTGAACAATCTCCCAATGAAAGTTTACAAAAAAAAAAGCACAATACTCGCTACATGTTTGGAGCCGTGTAAAAGTCACGTACCTTAAATGGAAGATATATGAGCGGCATAACAAACCGAACAGGCTAGCCTTGCTTGAGGATTTTAATTTAACAAACGCAAAATTACTCCAGTTTTCGTAATCTGCTTACACCATTGAACAACTTATGCTTGGTATTTTCAGTGCATGTGACTTGTGGCGGGTACTTAAGGATTGGTTTACAATGGTTTATTCCCAGTTATTTATTGTGTTTTTGCAAAGGCCTCGGTCAAAGGAAACGTGCAATGCTATGCAACGAGCAGTATTTGTGATCACAGCGCTGAATATAAATTTTGATCGCCAAGTTGCCAGCATTTCCTTTCCTCATTTAGTTCTCTTGAACATTATGAATTGCATGTTGCTACACCCCAAATTCATTAATTATGAATAATTTAGTAACTTTTATGGAAGTGTGAATGACTCAAGCCAAATGTTTCGAAGGTGTCGTCTTTCAGTGCATCGAACCTCCTGATCGGGAAAGGGCAATAAATTTTAGAAAATGTAACCTGTGCATTACAGGGAAGACATCGTGGTCACAACAAAAACTTAAAGGAATGAAAAACAGAACAGTAAGAGCAGAAAAGAGTCCTCAAAACAAAAATGGCGAAAATCCAGAAAATCTAAAGTGCAAGGAAACGTATCTTTAAATTCAGCTATGCTCCTTCATTAAACCATTCCCGAAGAAATCGAAAATATGATAACTCTAGGCTCACAATCAAGTGATACCTTTAAAGTAGTTAGCATGTGCAGGAATGTAGATTTATTGATGGGAATGTCTTTGAATGATTACTTCAAATAGGTGTTTACGAACAATGAGGGCTTCGCTCCTTCCTATTCGAGAAATTTCACCTGAATGCGGGGTGTTGTGATTTCCGAAGCAGGCGCTTTTTGTTTATTGTTCAAGCTTGAAATAAAACTCTGCCGCACAAGAGCACATATTCAACGCCTTTTGAAGGCTAGTGCAAAGTGCGACACACTTGATCGCTGCGACTCCTTGGAGCTGCTGTTTCTATAGGAGGGCCCTAAGAGGAAGGGTAGCGGAAGGCCATGAGAGGGTCACCGCAGGTTTAAGAGGCCGATGTTTAATGCGGAATAAATAATAGCAAATATAATTAAATAATGAGTTGTATTTATTAGCCGACGAAACCAGAAATTTACGAGCTAGATTTTCAAAGTTTGGGAGTTAGGCAACTGGTTGCTTTTGGGAATTATTGTACGCCGTTTTTTTTTTTATTTAGAAATACTGCTATCCCATTACACTGGGATAATGTATGACAGGGTAAAAAAAAATGTTCACTTAAAACAAAACAAAAGCAAATTCCACTGAAGCATTCTATATAGAGAATGCTCGAAAATGGTTTTCGAGGCCCCTAAAAGGGTATCAGTACCCTCATGCAACGTATTTTGCGCTAATTACGTATGCGACCAGCAGGAAAAGTGAGAAATATATGACGTTAATGCCAGTAGCTAATTATTGTTTGTTACTGTCATTATTCATCCCTAATGATGGTTTTTTAACTTTATTTACGGCAGGTAATATCTGTGCGTACGAGTATATCGAAATAATTTAGGCAGTTGAATAATGTATTTTTCTCCTTTTTAAAATTAAAATAAAGCTAGTGTCTATCGAGATATCGATGTCTAGCTTTCAGCCCTGAAGCGTCTAATTATGCATACGAGACTGTAGTATTTGGCATGAAGCTGCTGCCTGGTGGCATGCAGGAGTGAGGAGACAGGATAGGACAAGTATGTGGAGGAATAGGCGAAGCCTTTCACCTTTCGATGTTGACCTGCTTATTAATTCTTGACATTAGCAACTGAAGAATCACTTGACGAAGGAAGGCAAATGGTTATTCCTTCGAGTGATTGCTTCCAGAATAGACGATAATATGCAGGACCGTTTTATTCTCCGGTCGACTGTGCGACTGTGCGACTGTGCCAAATTAGTATTATCACGTTTCATCGCTAAAAGCGATGTGTTCATGACTTGGCTCGAGGACTGAATTGGTAATGTGATCTCTCGTTCGCGTCGTGCTGAGATGGTAACAGGGAATACTCGGTGACGTCTATACGTGTTTTGCATTAATACATTAATATGCTTACAGCTGCATATCGCGAGTTAGGTTTGGTTTTGTTTGTGGGGTTTAACGCCTCAAAGGGACTCAGGCTACGGAGACGTCGTAATGAAGTGCTCTGGAAATTCTACCACCTGGGGTTTTTTAGCGTGCACTGACATCGCACAGCACACGGGCGCCTTGCTTTTTGCCTTATACGAAAAGCGGCTCCTGCAGCCTGGGTTAGATCCCGCATCCTTGAGTGCAGTAGTGGAGCATCCTAACTAATGCACAACCACGGCTGGGCGAATATCGCGTGTTTGGTCGATAAAATGTTTAATAGTCGGAACCCCGTATAGAATGTACTCTAATTTGAAGAACGGTTATCGTCATAAGTTCCATACGCAACTCCTCGCCTTTCTTAATGTGCTCTAGCAGTTAACCGTCAGCACGTGTAAACAAAATTTGCCTGCACTAACAAATTGCTTCCTTTTGCAGAACTTGGGACTAGGGACCGCATATGTGACTTTCAAAGTACCTGAATTGTGCGTATGATATCTATGAAGTATTCATTAGCACGTCGCAATCACCGAAATAAATTGGAGCCCATCCGACATAGAAAGAAGTACCACTGCTCGTTTAGCAAGCCGTACGAGTGTACCAGTGTGGCTAAATATAAGTAGTAGAGCGTTTACGCCTCAGCTGAGGGTGCCTGAAGTTAAGATCGTATTTTTTCCTCCCACCTGAAAAGAGAAGCTGCAGTTGGCAGCCTTTGCTATATGATGAACGCTCGAAATGTCACATAACCCGCACACCAGTGCCACCGCCCATGCCACCTGCATACAACCACCTGCTACAGCCACGCCCGTAATTCAATTCTCGGTTTAAAGGGTTCGAATAGCGAAAGCAAAAATGGATATAAGGGACGCCGGGGTGAAGGGCTCCGAAAATTTCAGCCATCAGGTGAATTTTTAACTGCACTGCCGCTCCACAGTGCATGAACTACCTATGTTCCACCTTTTTCGAAACCCACCTCCGCGGCAGAGGTCAACCCCACGCCCTGAAGATAAACTGTCGAGTGAACATTTTTGACTGCTAGAACCCACAAACCAAAAATGCCGTTCCGAAGTCTCCTGAAATGCTACTTAAAGTGTAATTCTAATGCAAGCACACATGGAGGCTGTCTTTTCGAGTATTCGAGTCAGATTTGAAAGCTCTACTTGGAGCTGAAGATCTGCAAATAGTTTTAAAAAAGTAGTCCTGGTGACCGCTCGCAGGGATTTGGGCGACGCATCGCCGCGAGCAAGCCTCCCCTTTGACGTCAGTGGGGCTGCCGGGCGCGTCCGGTCATTGGACGCTCCCAAGTTAGGCGACGGGACGTGGCGTGATGAGGCGCCGTCGTGTCTTGTTTTATTTTTTCATGCGCGCCGGCTTTGCTTGAGTTCAGGGGGTGGGGGAGGGGCGATGGAATATTAGGAGCATCATTTTCGATTTCTTATATGTTCGATACTAATGAAGCTAGCTTAAAAATTCGTACGTTGCAAAGATTATTGATTGAATACTTATTGCTAGTGCGCGTTTTGTAATTCTAATAGAAAGCTTTTCATGACCCTTTCAAGCAACTATTCAAGCCGCTACCAACTTTTGTTCGCTTGAGTTGTTCAGTGCATTGAAGAGAATGATGCTGTATTATTTGAAAAAGCAGCTGGTTTACCTGCTGAAAGCTTCTTCTCGCTTCGGGAAATATGTTTTTAAAACGGAAGGTTATTTTCACAGAAGAGGAAATTATGTATTTGTTCCTTTGTAGCCCCGGTTCTGAACAAAATATTTCTCTTTCCCTAAGCAACATTTAGATAAGGTTTAGATAACGATAAAAAAATTTAGATGTTTGATGTACGCTGATGATTATTTCATGATTTAGGGAATATACAATCTTTGACCTACCCCGACAATGCAGTTCAAGGTTGATCCATTTTGGATAGAGAGGGCCGGGACTAAGGTTAGGTTAGGTTAGGTACTACTACTACAGGCGTAATGCAGGCTGCCGTTCCTACATATTCCAATTTCCGTTTTAGAATGGCATGTCAGCTGAAGTTACAAATCATGTGCCCCAAAATAGACACTGCCTTATAAGTCAGCACAGTCAGATGCGGTAAAAAAGGGCTACTACAGCAATGTACATAGAAGTAGGTGCCGATAAATCATGGTTTTCGGGCATTGAAATAAAGCTTCAAATGCCAGTATTATATAGACTGATATCAACGGGATTTCTCTGATGATTTATACCTTCAGTTGTGAAAATCTTGCTGTAAGAAATTAGGAATTAGAAAAAAAAGTAAAAGAAGAATTTGTAACCAGCAAAAAAGCACAGGTAGTTTCTTACTCGCATTGTATTGCACATAACAAGGAAAAGAGGGTAATTAAGATCAAAGTGGCTGTCCTATCCGCTTTGCAAGCTTAAAGGCCATTTTCTCACAAGTAAATGAAGTAAGATGAAATATCTCTGCGATCGAGAGCTAAGGTTTATTTCACAACTCACTCGTTAACATTCTGCATGTATGCTTCCAATATTTCTTATAAGGTGGCTCCTGCGCCGGTCTTGAACGTATATTTGGTTTTTCTTCTTCAATGAACAAGTGATCAGGAACGCTCTCGTTTTGTCCGTTGTGTCCCCATCTTTTATGAGGGGTCTCTTGTGCATTAAAACAAGAGATTATACCTTAAAATTGGTAGCTTCCTATTAAGCAGTTATACAGTAGTTGCTGCCTTTCAAGAAAACGAGATCCATAATCCAGGCAATACAACAAGTAGTGCGCCGCGTCCACATTACAATAGAAACCAACCCTGTGAGACCAAACAGCGGCGTCGACCAAATAATTGTGCACTCAAACGTATCTCTCGTGCTATGGTTTGTTTGTTATCTTAATAAATTACGTCGTTTTCAACTTTATAATTTTCTATAATTTGTGCTTTAGTAATCGTCCGATTGATTATTTCCCCCACAAAATTGGTGACGATAAACGTGTACGGAAGTTATGTCGTCATATATAGCATGTGTGCTTAATTATGCGGCTTGCCATGGACAGCCAAGCTGTCCATGGCAATACTTAAAAAATACAATACTTAAAAAATACTCTCAGTGCATGGAAGCGCTATTATTAGCTTTTTTTCACGGTGCAGAAGATCTCAGTAATTTTCCTGATGGTATCCAATGCTATACTCTGCAAAAATTTTGAATGTCAAAAAATTATGTCCATCTTTAAGGGGACGAAGCGATAACAATAATGTGGCCAGTTTTCTGACCCAATTAAAGGCACTTGCGTGTACATGCCATATCTTTTTACACCTTTAAGAGACAGAAAATTCAGATCGCAGGCCTGACTAGCAGAGACTGGTGTTTACGTAAAAGCAACTCCATGAAAATATTACGAAAATATCATTTGCAGGTTTGCCAATTAGCAATATTTTAGAAATCTGAAGGTTTCAGTGCTTCCCTAAATTTCGCGTATTGAGTGTGCATCTAACACACAGACTGGCATTATATGGTGTGGCAGTAACGTAATATTAACGCCTTCATCTTCTCTAGTTAGTGGTAGTTTTAGGAATCACGGATGGATATTATTGTCTTTCGCAAGTGGTTTGGTATACTGCGCATTTTATTCCTTGCTAGAAAAGAAATTATTTAAACTCTACTTCGATCCAAATAAAACTGTTCAACTTGTAATCAGCGCGGCGATACTCGCTTATTACAAAATTGTTTTTTAAGCTCTGCCTCTGTAATTACACTCTTGCTCATTTCTATGCAGACATACACTACCACTTTTTTTCAGAAGCCGCTGGCAGAGAGAGAAAGCACTGCCTAACCAAGCCTTAAGAATATCTCCGAGCGGCCTTCGTATTAGCTTTTCTATACCGAAATGCAAGGGTCTCAGTACGTTTGCTGAACATTTCACCCTTCGAATTTAAATATACTTCAAGAGTTACTTGTTCCTGCGTGCATGACGCAATCTGGTCTCGTAATTTCATGAAACTCGCCGACCGATCAATGCCAATCCGTATAACCTGCCTGCTTTCTGAGACATATCCTGAACACTTTCTTGAAACTCCGAAAGCTGCAGATCTTGCGTATATAAAAGGTTTTAACGCTAGCGGAATAAAATATTGATTTCCCCTAACGTATGCCTAACATCACGTCCTTGATTTCAAGAACCGTTCAGAACTCTAGACCTTTCAATAAAGCTTGCACCGAGCCTTGTATATTCATATTCGGAAATTTGCAGTGAGAAGGCGCCTTGCTGGCGTTTTGCTTTTTCGTGCGGATTGGGATTTCTGCACTAAAGATTGCGAAGACCTTTTAAGCTTATTATAGGATCTTACCATCGTGTTTGTTTCCAGAGGACAGTGCGTGTGAGTGTTGTCTAGCTGCAGTCAGGTGTTTATAGGCAACAGATAGAGAACAACGAAAAACCCAAAACAATATCTGTCACACAGCACAGGAAGCAACCATTAAGAACATATTGGATTTACAGTAAGTTATGTAATTAGTTATGTAGAGTAATGCAACAGTATAAATAAAGGAGGAAACTACGAAATGCAGAGTGACTGTCCCCGAAAATACAAAGTATTAAGGCGAAAGCCTTTAATTGCTCATACAGGCATGGACAAAATGTGTACCGCTTTTGTGGCGGCTTTGATTGGCCGAGGCGAAAGGACGTCATAGACGTCTGGACCAATCACAGTATGCGCAAATGCGTGCCTTATATGGCCCTATGTTAATCAATGATTAATAACTAATTGATGGGCAATTAATAAATATTTAAGTAATGAATTGCCTACCTAATGAGCAAATTATTATTGACTTATTAAACAACTGAATAATCAATTATGAATCAGTGTCAGTTGCGTAGCAGAATGCGGCACTCAGGCTTTCGCCTTTCACTACTTTAGTCGCTAAAGTCCCTCGTAATGTTTCTTATAATATACACAGAAGGTAATGTTTAGCTAGATCAGTTACACACTTCGCGTAGTACAAACATCGCCTCCACATGAGTTACGAAATGTACTTTGTTTTCGATTCATTAATTTCCCAAT
This sequence comes from Amblyomma maculatum, assembly GCF_055883805.1. Classification (NCBI taxonomy): domain Eukaryota; kingdom Metazoa; phylum Arthropoda; class Arachnida; order Ixodida; family Ixodidae; genus Amblyomma; species Amblyomma maculatum. The sequence continues at coordinate 75,680,798 of NC_139354.1, forward strand.
AAATATCGGCCACCTGCGTGGATAGAAACTTTCATGAAACGATCATGCTTTGGAGCTGGAAGTATGGCTGCACTTATTTCTAGCTTCATGTCCGGATCAGCAGCTTTAAAATAAGGCTCGTGAAGGAAGAGAAGTATACACACACGTTCTTGCTCATGAATGGCTGCTTCATAAGGTGGCATCAGCAACAGGTGAGGTAGCGGGGATCATTGAGTGCAAAAAGACGACACAGATGAGGTCATAAATTCCACTTTATTGTTAGATTAAGCCCACTCACTATAGTCTAGAGGGGAGGAACATCAAATGTGTATTGGAAAAGTAAGCAAAACTGTTGAAGGCAATCGGGTATAAACAAGCCTCTATTCCTTCTCACATACACGCGGAAAACAGCGCAAAAGAACAGCTACCGATAAGCACAACGGAAGGACTCTGCGACAACATATAAAGATTTATGCCTTTTAAAATTTTGCAATGCAACTGATTAAGCAGAGGCCGTATGGCTAGAATGAAAACAAATTTAGAGGCGAACAAAGCAAGTTGACAAAGTGCTATTTTTGACAAGACTATAATGTCATGAATGCAAAAACAAAAACAGACAAGAAACAAAGTGAAGAAAATTGTGGCAAATACTTGAGAGCTAAAGCTTCCAATAGTGCTCTCTATCAGTGTTGATCAATATGCGACATAAAGAAGACTGAAAAATATAAAAAAAATGAAAACCTAACAGTGAAAACATAATACGGCAGAAAAATTAATAAATGAGTAATGAAAAGAATGTCACAATATTCATTCCAAATCTGTGGACAAAAAGAGTAAGAAAAGAGGGGAAGGGGGCGGGGGTGCTCGAGAAAAAAGAACTGGGAGCACTGAAGGTTCAACATTAAGGATATGACGTGATGAGACTAATGAGTCCCTTCACTGCTTCCCCTTGCGTGTGCGCGTTCACTTACATTCACCACTTGCCGAGGCGCACCTGCGCCGCGCTTCCAAGCACGCCAGTAATAAATTAACCGTTTGGTTCGTATTGCCCGTTAATTCGCATTTTGCCTCATTTCTTTCAAGATCACGCTTCATTCTTTATTATTGCCTCTTTGATATGCCGCATACGCATTTTCATGCCATCACAGGCTACCTACGATACATAAAAATCAAACTAAGTAGCTTTAAAGCCCCATTGACACATGCGGTATGTAGGTCCACATGTGTGACAAAGACGCAGGATGCGTGGGTAGAGCTCCAAATGTTCCAGGTTCGATTCCTTTTCACATTGCAAAGTTTCTTTAAGGAACAAATATTCCACCTTTCACTTCAGAACTCCACGTGTTACATAAAGCATTCCCGACTAATTCCGATTTTGTTGACACGGCAGAATCGGTTTCCGCATTTAACTGGAGTTTAAACATTCCGGTGTATAAATAGAAGGCCTGGATGCATGAATACCTAGCTCATATAATGGCAACAACGGTATTTACCTGATACAGTTTCCTTCGTTAAGTAAACAGACATATATAATTAACAAGGCTCGTTTGCAATTCTTGATAAAATCACAAAGAAGTTAATTGACTATTTTAGAGCTTTTGATCGGTGGTGACGGCTGCATCGGCCACATCGACGTGCGCACTAATGGGTGTCTCTAAGACCATCACAAAATATTGCACCCAGGATTTAAGGGAAACTTAGTACAAAGCTACCGATAGCGCAAATGCAACACGTACCCCGAGAATCGCCCAGGTAAAGGCTAAACATCCCCAGGCCACATCCTAGGTACTCAGAACAATCGCCCGGTCGGCAAGACATTCCGTAGCCCGACTGCAGTGCGTCTGACGAAAAGATGAAAAAGATTTCAGGCCCACTGCAGTGCCATTAATAGGTTTGCTGCCAGTACTAGTATGTAGTTACGGTAGCTGTGTACCTGCATTCGAATCGTTCTCTTCTTCAATCCTTCACGCTTTTTTGAGAAAAAAAGTGTTTTTACGCCCCGTAAGCTAGAATGTATTTATCGCTACCAAACAGTATCATGTTAGATACTGTTTGTGCTTTAGTGTAATTGGCTATTCGGTTATGAATAATTTTCGTTGTTCCTGCACTTTACAATACATAAGTCAAGTTAATTATTGAATGGCTCATATGTTAATTAATTACTCAATTTCTCAAAAGTCAAGTAAATGCTCAATAATATTTTGAGTTGAAGATCGCTTTTGCTGCTCAACTTCTTAAACTTTCCTTCTTCACTGTTAATACTATTTTATTCTCTAACCTTATAAATGTTGTGTTTAGACGGAAGCATTTAGGAGCTTGTTCTTGGCGCTAGCGGTGTCTGTGTTGGCGTAGGCGTCATCAAAAATCGGTGAACGGGTATACAGCGTGGCGGCCACCACAGCACAGTTGGCAATGCATCATGGTTCCGTTTTTGCGATAATATCCGTCATCAATAGGTGTAATGAACGCCTCTCACCGAAGAACATTTTTAGCGTACGCCTCATCAAACAGAGTGACAGAGCGGTGACACCACGCTTATTGCTGAAACCTGTTGATAGAATCACGGATTTCATTAGGAGTTGGTATCGCTCCTCCGGTCAGCAGCTACTTTTCGTAACAACTCTGCTTTCTGCACACTCTTAAGTGGCATTGAGCGATATAGTGTGATACACAGACAAAAGAAGGTGACCACACCAAGGGTGCTGCTTTCGCAACGGCCTGTGTAACTCCGCCATCTTATGTTGGCAGCTGGGGCGACAATGTGGCATAATTAATGTAGACGAGGTACGAACAAAGGCAAAGGCTTGCCAAAACCAAAACAGCGTTGGCCACAGAACTAAGGCGCGTGTAACGCATTGTAATATTCAGGCGACGCATCAGCCGCACGATCCAGTCCTGGCAGTTGTTCCAGAAGAGACAGTATTGAGAACGGGAGTCGTTCATTGCGCTTAGCGCACTCGTCAGTGTCTTCAGAGAGAACCGGCCACTACGTACAAAGACCTGCGCAGAGATTGGGAAAGATTTATGAGCAATATCTATGAAAATAAAGCAAATATCACCACCCTGCTCGTCATGGGTGGTTATTCAAAGCGGTAAAAATAAAAACAAAAGCGTCATACAGCTGATGGCAGAATGATTTACACTATCAAGGGCCTTCCTAATGTAAAGCCAGAGAGAAAAAGAGTGCAATTAAGGCACTCAGCGTTGTTTCATAGGCGGACCACTGGTTGCTGGTGCATTTTTCACATTGTACAAGCGGGTGGCGTAATAAAGCCGGTTAGCTACAGTGTGATGCGCCATCCGCTGGAGTCGTTCTGCAAAACATGTAAATAGGACCAGGTGCTGATTACATCAAAAAGAGAATGGGGAAATTCAACAGGTTTTTTTTTTGCTCCAGCGGTGGAGCTTTTTTGGCAAGGCATGGCCTTGCGTTGGTAATGCTTACACTATACCATTTCGACCGAATATGCGTGTCCTTCAATCTAAACGCAGTGGACTTCAGAGTGTAGCAAGGGGCTACTGCGCGCAAGACGCAATATTCACTTGAGCGAATTGGTAAATATCCGTTTAATGATACAAAATTGGGCCTTGCGTGTAACTGGAGAGTGCTTTCCATTGTTACGGTTCAGTTTCAGGACGACAACTTGGCATCGACTCTATCAGTACATGCAGCCACGACAAAAGGAAACGGATCATAGTTTTTCGGTATACGGCCCTATGCAGCGAGTATGTGGTACTGTAATGCGGGAGCCAAGACGAATGCTTAGTTAACGGCTCTCGGAGACCATCGAGCTGATGATATATCCAGCAGCAGGGGGGAAAACGTTTGAGAGCACTGCAGGCGCAGAACGTGCACTGGTTAAATGCGTAAGTCTGAGCATTGAAGCTAAGACACTAGACATCTTGTCATTTCCTATTTGTATATTTATTTTCATTTACAATTTTATTTTTGATTTCATTTTCTATTGTTTGTTTGTTTCTCTGCATTTATATATATATATATATATTTATCGGCCTCAACGCCCTCCTGCACCGTTACGCTGACAAGAAGCATTATAGATAAGTCCCCAGCACGCCGGCGTAAAATAATGGCTAGCACATTCGGCTGCGACATGGAATAATGGCTGTTGGACAACTGGCGTGGCCATAGTTTCTTTTAATCATCAGTTTATGACTACACGCTCTGGTGACATGCTTTGGTGACTCTTTCTGGTGATGCGCCCTGTAAATGCCATTTATGAGGCAAGATTGAAAAAAAAAAAACAAGAGACAAAATGACGAACATGGCACCGCCGACAAATGAATGCACAATTTGGCATGCATATCTTTCGAAAGAGACCTAAAATAATTAAGGGATGCAGTGAGTAGCGTCATCTGCTACACTGCCGCTCACAAACCTCTATTTTTGCCGAGTAACGAAGGCGCCTGAGCGCTTTTCCGGCGACTCATCTCTTCGCAAAACATATTAAGTTTCTTACAGGTTTGGCCTCTCTTAGTTGCAGTAAGTACGTGGGAGCCACTACGCTTGTTTGGTCGCACTTAGCGGCTTTCTCAGAGTAGCGGCGGTTAATAACGTCGCACTGATTGCTTATATCCCCTACTGCTAGGGCTCAATCTACGGAAGCTCTCACAATCTCGCAAAACAGGAACTGCAGTACATCCGTCTACATCGAATATAAAAAAGCTATTACTTATGTAAAAACACACAAAAGTTACTTGGCAGCCTTTGCATATTGGAGATGCTAGTTTCAAATGCGCTAAGGGGGGAAATATTAAAATGCAAATCCTAGTCCGTTTTTTTTTTGTCACCTGCATCTAGACTTCAAATAAATGTGCAGGAACGCTCGTAAGTGGCAGGTAGCCACAAAGAATGAGAAAAGAATTCTGCACTTAGAGCTTTGGAAGCCTGGTTGGTTCAAACGGCCCCAGGCGACACAAGCCATCGGCTCATGTTGTTGCTGTATTGAAATTGCACTGGTTCTACGTTGGGCTGGACAATGCTAACAGAAAACTAATATTGGGCCAATTTTTGTGCGGTCGGCGCGGACGCACCAATCTGCAGGCAGCAAAATAACAACGTCGACTACACCTACACCTTAGATTCTGCAGAACGGGGATTGTCGTTAATAAATATCCGTTTGACACCGTACGACATCGTGTTTTTTTCCCGGTAATTCAAAAAAAAAAAAAAACCTCGGCGAGGGCTAGTCCAATAGCAACCATATTTTAATAATTCACTTTTGGTGCTGAGAAATTTTCTAATTGTTTACATCATTGCCCAAAGCAGCGCTTGGACAGCTGATCTATGCACCCGATGTTCATACCACTACCGGATTTGACGGCAAACTCCAGTTAAAAAAAAAACAATAAAGAAAATCGGCAAATAAAACGGCCAGACTACCGGAGAGGCTGCATTAATTGCAAGAGAAACGGAGCTGGCCCAAAAAAAAGTATAATAAAGTAAAAATGACACTAACTACAAAAACAATGTTTTCAAAGCACTATCATAGATCATATGGAGTGCCTTTACTGAGCTAAATATTTTGCTCATTATTTCATCTGAAATTAAAGTACTAAATGAGGAAGAAAACGAAACTGCAGATATGGTCATAAGAAGGCTCTGGGTCGAATATTGAAGATATTGATGCCACATGTAAACAATATAAAAGCTTATGCCTGAACATTGAAGTGGGATCCCTTCATTTTGCAAGGTTGCAAAATGCAAGGTTGCATTTATCAGCAACCTGTGTTTACCATGCTGCACCTGAAGCAGTTGCAAAACGTTTTCCAGCTTTTGATTCTGAATAAGCATTACCTTGTGCACCCACCTTGTGCGGCCTCTCCATTTCCAATACTTCTCGCGTCGTTAAATACCCGTGCCCTTCGAGGTATTTGGATTTGCCAGCTTCAAGCATGACGACGATCTGGTCGGCTACACAGTCCGTGTGCGCATTGCTCTTGAAGACAAAGACAGCTTGCCAGTGCTTTAAGAAACCAAAGTCCATCATCTCTGTTACATGTAGCACCTTCGACAGTGGAGATGGGATGAGGGATGCCGACAAGGGCGGTGCTGTAGACCCGCTGCATGACGAAACGGACAGAGGGCGGACGTGCAGGAACACATCACAATCGTACTCCTCTTCGGGGTTGGCCAAAGGGACGCAACTCTGCATTATTATTATCACAAAGAAAGAATCCGAGTGTAATTTAAGCGTAATGCGGCAATCCTTGAATCGAATGTCTCTCGATACCCGAAACAGGTCTTCATCAAATGCTGGTGACAAAGTATGCAAGCAGTTGAATAGCGCCGAAGAACGCAACATCTGAAGTAGCCGGCACAGTGCAGCCACGTTTCAGATGTCATGCGAGACACAGTTCTACACGATGTCAGTTTTAAGCATTAAGGCAAGGGCCGCTGCCAGGAGAGGAAAAAATGAGCCATTTCCACACATGATAACTAGACAGACCTGTGAATATTTGGCGACCACAAAAAGAAGCAAACGTTCTGAAAAGAGGAAGACCCTCTCTCTGTCTAATTTGAAATTCGCACCGGCGTGGCCGCTGGCTGTGTTGCGCATACTTTGCGGGTTTCGTAACGGCAGCGTTAACTCTTGCGCCGGCAGCGGCACTGAGGTACCGGTCGCTGTGGCCTCGGGTTTGTCGTGTTCCCTGATTTACTACTGACGTCACTCCAAAGAAACCTATACCAATGCTTGGATTCATGCTCGAGGATTCTCAAATGGCAAGAAGCGCAGCGAGGGTAGCATGGATAGAAAAGAGTTATCTTCGTAGGCTTTCTCGGCCGCAAGTAATAATTTTATTAGCGAAAAATAATGGGATTTACCGTACTAAACTAGTGCAGTCTCAGGCTCGAGGACAGCTGGTGAATTGTGGGTACGTTTAGGCAGTTCTATGTGAAGGGAAATATGTTCGAATTGATATAGAATGATGAAAGGTGAGGCATTTGCGTGATACTTGTTGCAAGTAAAAGCTTAAACAAATACTAACAATTTTTTGCAGCAGTTAACAATTTAATGTGGATCGTACGTTTATGTACTTCCAGCTATCGGTATGCACATTAGTTTGCGCGCTTGTGTGAATTGGGCATGCCCTTGATGATCATGCACGTAAGGTATTTGTTATTTAATTACTTTATTTATTTTCCACACCCCCAGTCGCCTAGCCTTTCTAGAGGGGAGCGATGTTACAAAAATTATTACTTGACAAAAAGCGGCTGTTTTAGAAAACAAACACATTACAAACTTTCCGACAAGTGAGTTAGAAATAAATACAAACATTATCAAAATTGTTCATTGCATAATGAAAGCAATACAAGATTTTAAGCCATTAACTGGGACACCACATAAAACATGACCACACCGTATCATGACCAAAGGAAAAAAAAAGAATAAAGGATTTCTTGTAAAAGAAAACTAAATCACACCACGAAACAAAAATGCAGACAGTGACTGGAAAAAAAATTCGAAATCTGTTATTTACACAATATCTGCGGAAAGGTGGTTCCAATCATTTGATGCACATGGCATGAACGAATAACAAAACGTGTTTGTGTAGCAATGACAGACATGCACTTTGGGCTGGTGATCAACTCTTGAAGAACGATACGTGGGCGCTGATATGAAATTGTATGCAAGTAGGCATGATGATAAACCTTGTGAAAGAAACAAAGGCAAAACAATTTCTGCCGTAGCGATAGACAGGGCTGGGACAGGCTTGCCTTCATGTTAGTAATGGCGGTGCGGTTATAATTTGAAAGAATAAATCGAACGACGTTATTCTGATCAAATCAAGAGTGTTATTTAAGTGCATTTTTACAATCTCCGATCGACGCTGAAAACTCTAGTTTGGAGCGGACAAGAGATTTATATAGCCGCAATTTTAGTGAAATCGGAGCTTTACGAAGTTACGTCGCAAGTAGCCTAAAGCGCGGTCCGCATTACCAATTACGTGGTGAATATGAGGCTTCCGATTTAACGTGAATGATATTAGTACGCCTAAATATTGATATGATTAAACAGACTCAAGTTTCACTTGATGATATCATGATATTTTCAAAGAATCGATTAGTTCAGAAATTTCGGCAGGGTCAAAAATAACTGGGTGCATAGGAACAAAATCGCAGCAAATCAAGAAATAAAAAGATAACGCAACCCCAAGTAAACGTTGGAGCAAGCAGCGAGTAATGTGCCTGCGTGCAGCACCCTGCATAAAAATATATGGGTCCGTCTGTCACAGGTAATCTCCCTACCCCGAGCTCTACAGTTTAGTCCTTTGGTGCCTCCAAGTGTTCAGAAAACAGCTGAAGGAGAACTTGGCGTTGTGTGTTTAATTAGAGCCCGCCTGGGTTTTGGAGCTTTCGCAGCCGCACTGGTGGATGGATGGATGGATGGATGGATGGAATGCAGGAGCGTCCCCTTTCAAGCGAGGTGGTAGCAGTAGCTATCATGCTCATTTTTCTCTATATATCTTAATTATTGATTTAGATTGGTTAACTAAACCATCATTCTATTTATTAAACTTTTGTTTCTACATTACTAACATTATGTCACTTCTCTGCTTTTAAGCCATACATCTTCCAGTCGTTTTTTGCTAGTTTCAACCACCGGTTTATTCACCCGGCCACTGGTATCTCTAAACCCCAGAGCTTCAGGAACAGTGATTGCGCCTGCATCAACTTCCGGATGGATACCATTACACTCGAGTATAATATGGTCAATTGTTTCACTGGAGTACCACATACAGCACATGCGTCTTCATTGTTAAATTTCTTTTTGTAGCTGCGTGTTCTAAGGCACCCTGATCTAGCTTCAAAAAGTAGGGCACTGCCTCTTGAGTTATCAAAAAAAGCTTCCTTCCTGATCTGCATTTTCCACCTTCGGTATAATTCCACACTCTTTTTCTTTTCCATCGAATTTATCCAATTTTTACCTTTAGTGTTTTTCACCTGTTGCTTAATGCTCTTTATTTCTCCGCCCTTGTAACTAGCATACTTAGTAGTTAGTTTTTTAGTTCTTTTCCTCCATTGTAAGTGAACGTTTCTTTAAGTACGAATACTTTAGCTGCCCATCTGTTACTGTCCATGTTCCTCAGGCGTTCCCCATATAATATTTTACTCTGAGCTTCCCGTACTTCGAAAGATGCCCAGCCCATATCTCCCTGTACCGTCTCATTTGTGGTTTTGCGTGGGCACCTAGTGCTAATCGTCCAACTGCTCTCTGATTTATTTCTAATGTCAAATGTACCTCTGATTTTAGGCAGAGAACCTCACAGTAGCTTTAGTATCAAAGGTATTATAAAACTTGCGATATAAGAAACGAAGAGCGATTTTGGGACGACATACCAATGTAGGGAGATTAAAGATGAGATTTAAGTGTGAAGACGCTGGCTTGATATGAATAGTCGGAACAAATAAACCTCGCTGCGCTATTCTGGACAGATTCTAGAGTTTCAAGGATTGTACGCGGCCCATGCAAACTCTAATTTTGACCATTCAAATGTTAATTAAGCAAACAGTTTTATTGAAAGGGGTGCTCAGGTAAAGTTACGGCGTAAGTACCCTAAAATTTGATTAGCTGCACTATTTGTATGGTGAATTTGTTGCGACCAGGTTAAATCTTTGCTTAAGTGGATGCCGAGATATAAAAGAGTCTACTGATGTAATGGGCATAGTGTTAATTGCATAAATCGTGTCCTGGTGATTGCGATGACGGTTGAAAGAAAGAAGAGAGTTATGCAATGTCATTTGCCAAGTGTTACACCCTTCTTGGATAAGTTAAAGGTCTTTTTAAAGCTTGGTTACGTCGGACGGGTTAACCATTGGACGATAGATGACACAGTCGTCAGCAAAAAGCCGGTTGTTAGAACTGATTTTGAGGGCAAATCATTATTATAGATAAGAAATGAAAGGTAAATAAAACAGGGCCCTGGAGAACTCCAGAAAAAATTGGGGAAGATATGACGAATGAGAATTAGCGTGAATGAATTGATAACTGTCCAACAAGAAAGCTCAAATCCTTTCCACAACCAATGGGTGAAGTGGTAAGCGTGACATTTTATGAATGCTTCGCAAATAGGATGTGCTGTAAGGACATTATAGTGGAGTACTACCATTAAAATAAATACCATTAAATATTATAAGTACAAAGCATCACCGCATAAAAAAAAAAGGCAAAGCCGGATTTCGCAAGCTCCTGCACGAGGCCAATCACAGCGTTTTCCCACCATCAGATGCGTCCGTTCAGTCTTCTTTAAAGTGTCTTGTTTGCGTATCACCTTAGAAAACATATCTTTTCACCTGTATAATGCTGCCTGAAGAGACGAATTTCAAGAAAGTCAAAAAAGATAGGACGCGGAAGACTCGTTGCTCCAAGGCTGGAGGAAAAGAGCAATAGCATAAAAACGTAAACTGGTTTCTTCTCCTCGTTCAGCCTTTGGCTTTGAATAACAATTGACACAAAAGGTGGTAGTTTATGTATCTCGGGAACGAGATTGCAACAAAAGATGCAACAAATTGACAGGTTCCGTCATGGAATGTGGAGACACATTGGAGTTGACGCGCACTGCTGGGTAAAACGTTCTGGATGATTTTTAACGTATCGTATGGGTGCGGACGTAATGCCTTTCCACCTTCGTGTGAGTGCGGGAGTTGACTATGCAAAGCGATGGACGGGAGATAGTTCACAAGCAACGCCATTGGGTTGCATACTTTCGACTTTGGCTCTGCGTATCTTGTGAATGCGCTCGTTGCTCCAAGGCTGGAGGAAAAGAGGAATAGCATAAAAACGTAAACTGGTTTCTGTTCCTCGTTCAGCCTTTGGCTTTGAATAACAATTGACACAAAATGTGATAGTTAAACCTTTTGAAGTGCCCTCCATTTGTTTCTAGCAATTTGTCACCTTAAAAAATGATCGTCTCATATAAACCATGTATTGGTGACAAACCTCCTCATAGCTAAAATTATCAGGAAGGAGGCTGACAGTTGTGGCCTACGATACTGTGTGTCTTTAACCTGAAAACTTAGTATTCTTGAACACTGAGACAAATTAACAGAAACAGCAGCGCTCCTGTTCAGGCAATGCGTCTTTTCGCAGTGACTACGCAACGTGATAACATCACTGAGCAGGCCCCGGTGCGCGTATATGTGTAATGACTTCTCCCAGAAGAATCAAATATTTGTCTATTGCTACAAGAACATAATTTTCTATGTCAACTCTGATTTTGAAAATGGACGCCTTCTGCCCAAATGATAAACGGTTGGAAAATAGTAGAGAACGCGAGTCTAACGTGAATCACATTTTGATGAACGCTTCACTAAATATATACCAGCCTCCTAAACATGGACATATTAGGTAGCATTCCGCTTGAGAGTAGAGGCAATACTGTAGGTTTGATAGAGGGAAAATTTGGACACGCTGAAAAAGAACTTAAAGAATAAAGCTGCGTAAATAAATGCAGGACGAGGTTAAGGACGAAGGATGAGGTTAAGAAAGTAATAGAAACTATGGAAAAGGGGGAAAGCAGCTGGAGAGCATCGATTACTATAGATTTGTTGAAGGACGGGGGGGATATCATTATAGAAAAACTGGCCACCCTGTATACGCAGTGCCAGGTGTCATCGACGGTACGGAACCACTGAAGAACGCAAAAAGTATCCTCATTCATAAGAAAGGGGACGCTAAGCACCCTTAAAATTATCAACCAATCAGCTTACTGTCTCTTACTTATAAGGTATTTACTAAGGTAATCGCTAATAGAATCAGGACAACCTTAGACTGCAGTCAAGCAAAGGATCAAGCAGGGTTTCGGAATACGGTTCTCTACTATCGATCATATCCATACCATCAACCAGGTGCTAGAAAAATGTTCGCATTATAACCAGCCCTTACACATCGCATTCATTGATTACGAAACAGCATTTGACTCAGTAGAAACCCCGGCGGTGATGCAGGCATTGCGAATTTAGGGGGTAGATGAGCCGTAGGTGAAAGTGGTGGAAGATATATATAGTGGCTGCACAGCAACCATAGTTCTGCATAAAGAAAGTAACAAAATTCCCATAAAGAAAGGGGTTAGGCAAGGAGACGCGATCTCCCCAGCACTATTCACAGCTTGCTTGGAGGAAGCATTCAGAGACTTGAAATTGGAGCTGTTAGGGATAAGGGTACATGGAGAATACCTCAGTAATCTTCGATTTGCTGATGACATTGCTTTGCTAAGTAACTTAGGAGATGAACTGCAAAGAATGATTGGTGACCTAGACAGGAAAAATAGAAAGGTAGGCCTGAAATCAATATGAAGAAGGCTAAGATAATGTTCAACAGCCTCGGGAAGGAACAGTAGTTTACGGCAGGCAGCGAATCACTGGAAGTAGTAGGAGAATATGTCTACTTACGACAGGTAGTAACCGCAGATCCGGACCATGAGAAGGAAATAACAAGAAGAATAAGATTGGGAAGGAGCGCATTTGGCAAGCACTCGCAGATTATGACTAGCAGCTTACCGGTATCGCTCAAGAGGAAAGTATACAACAGTTTCATCTTACCTGTTCTCATCTATGTGGCTGAAACGTGGAGGCTAACTAAGAGGGTCCTACTTAAGTTGAGGACAACGCATAGTGCTATGGAACTAAAAATGGTAGGGGTAACATTGAGATAGGAAGCGTGCTGAGTAGGTCAGAGAAATGACTCAGGTTACTGACATTCTAGTGGAAATCAAGAAGGCGAAATGGGCAGGGGCAGGACATGTATTGCGAAGAGAGGATAACCGCTGATCGCTTAGGGTAACAAACTGGATTCCAAGGGAAGGAAAGCATAGCAGGGCGCGGCAGAAAGTTAGCTAGGCGGATTAGGTTTCGTGGATGCAGCTAGTACAGAACCGGGTTAATCGGAGACATATGGGAGAGGTCGTCGCCCTGCAGTGGGTATAGTCAGGCTAATGATGACGATGAGGATGAATAGATGCAGGCGGAGTGAACACTACAGGTGGCATGGCGCGCAGCGAAACAAGAAGTACGTTTGTAATTGGAAAGCAAGAAGTACATTTGGAAGTACGTTTGAGAAATGGCAACTCTTGTACTGGAAATGTGGAAGATGTGATGAAGAAATATGCGACGACAGATCAATCTCGTAGGTAGAAGATCAATGATTCAAGGGAAAGAAAATGCTGCCTTTGCTGGTAACTAGTGTCGGCACCTGTACACACAACATCAACCAGCGCTCTGCAATAGCTCTGGTCGGTGATGATAGAAGCTATAGGGAGACGGCTGCATTCTCTTTTTGTCATTCTAGGGGTAACAATCAATGGCTAATATTTGTCCTTTCGCTGCCGTGCCAACAAGGTGGATATAACCTACTGCTGCGGCCCTCTGTGACTAACTTTTGTCAAATGCATGCATCGATATCCACATTTTTCTCAGCGCCCAGTCCATGCGAACGAAGCAATGACATTTTCTTTACGTATGAGCCGGAGAGAAAAAAAATCTTTCAAAGGTAAATTGTTTATTCGGCACACGCACAAAACGATTTGGTCATCGCTATTTCGATTCGGTAATTGCGATGATAACATCACCGTTGTCACTTGGATCATTATCTGGCAGAGTTTTAATACACAATTACAATGTTAAAACGAAAAAAAAATACAATCCAGTTAGGGGTATGCGACATGAATTGTTGAGCGTTAATATGTGGGTGAAGCGAAGACATTTAAAATGTATGGCGCACCGCAGCTAACCACAAAGTTTCCTGCGGTGCAGGAGCAGAGCCCAAATCGCGTTGGGCAGCAGCAGAGTGCAAAAAACAAAACAAAACATGCACCCCTCGCTCTCAAGCAGTGAAATTCTCCACAAAACTGAGTGGGCGCTGCGTAAAGTGAGCAGCCGTTTCACCCTGAACTCTATCAGTGACGCTGATACGCTCGCGCAGGGGTTGCACTGCATCCTGTTTTCAAGGTTATCTCTCACCATCAACGACATGATAGCGGACGGGTATAATACGGGTTTTCTGTTTAATATGCTCAGATACTCCCCGGCGATGAAGAAGTGATAGTGGAATAACGGCCTAGAACAATCGGTATTCCCTGGCAGATATAATCGTTGCAAAAATAAAGAAAATACTTGTTGCTAGTTCAGAACGTGATTGGAAGAGACATAATTGCAGGAAACGTTTCTGGCTTGAAGCGGCCTGCACAAACGTGTTTCCCTAATTCCCTGTGGTAATGTATGTACATAAATTCTTTACGGAGTCTCAAGACACATTTTAAGTACCAGGAAACAGCATTGTGCATTTTATTGACTCTACGACTACGTCATCGTGACGAAGCCAGCACTACGGTTGCCTTCAAACAGCGTTTCAAGACGGTGAGCCCGACGCTGTAACACATAAACGCCACCACAATTTCTCCCAAACTGGAAGAAAACGTCATCTTCCGAGACGCAGAACGCCGAGCTATAATGTTATGAAACATCCAGTCAAAGTACGTGGCATGTGCTCGCTAACCTTGGTGCCACAAAATGATATGTATTAATCCGTTGTAAACGTGTAGTATTGTGGAGCAGTACGTTGCAACTCACATACTTCATCGCTACGGCAAATGTAGACGTAATGTATTCATACATTGCGTTTGCCTTCATAGCAGCACTGTGGAAAGTGCACTAAAACGCATGCATTTTGAAACGCATGCGAAACTTTAAAACGCCTGCATTAGAAACTCTCTTTGAGCAAACGTTACCAGGATTTCACTCTATGAGTGTTTCTTTCAGCTCAGTTATTTTAATTTTAAAAATTGTGATATACATCATTAATTTGTGCAGTTGGAGTGTACGGGAAGGTGGCACTCGACCAAAGCACTAGCTTTCACATTTTTAACTTTATGGTGTGGTTAACGGTGAAGTTGAAAACTTTCAACATGAGGGTAACCCAATATGTTTCTAAATCAGCTTAAACATCATGCAGCTGAAATAGAGTTCGGGAGAAAAAAGAGCTGGTTTAATCACAGTGCACATACACAAAATGGCAATTCCTGCTACACATCGGATTGTCTCCATATGCCATACTGAAATTATGTTAGAATAAATTCTGGTATAATTCTACTGACGTCAAATGTAGATGGTCGAGGAGGCAAAATATTGGGGGGTGGCCCACCCAAACCTGTAGGGCAGCACTTAATTTGCTTTTGGTACCCGATTAGGTTAGAAAAATAGATTCTGACCAGGTGAAATCTGGCCGTTAAGAGACCAATTATTTTGGATCTGGCCTCAAAAATTTGGAGGACACCATTTAGTAGGCCATATTCAATTTAGGTTATGCATAGATTTTGTCAGATCGAATTTCTTGGGTCCAGAGTGTCAATTATTGGGGTGCGACAGTTCATTTCTGTGTGCACTTTCTGCGGACTCCTTTTTTCACTATGAGCATCATATTGCTGAAGCAATAATAAACATTAAAACAAAATTAAACAGTTTGAGAAAGCTTCAATTAGGACAACATTTAAAAAATAGCAAAATCATTTCGCAAATTTGATTTCAAACAAACTAGAACATTGCTGGCTGGATTAGTTGCACAAGTCATTTGCATGCAGTTATGGGTTTGAAAACAATGCATATGAAGTACTAAGCATGACTTATATGTGTAAGCACCGATGTGAAACCTACAACACCTGTATTAGCTTGCGTGACCAGCTTGTAATAACAAAAGAAAACAATTCAGGCAAAAAAAGTAAGCGCATTGCGATCATTCTGGTTTCCACAAAGACAAATAATATTAAATGGCTGCAAACCCACTATTCAGTAGTAAATACTGTATTTTCGCTATTCTAAGTAGCCGCCAAGCTTGGCAAAACATTTAGGAAATACGTTAGCATGCAAATCTAAGCACCTTCTTTTTTGCCAGGAAGAGATCGTAGGCAAGGCTTCCAGCACGCTTACTTACTCAATCGAGCCAGAGCCATTGGAGACCCGCGGTGGTGCGGTGTCCACGGCGCGATTTCCACTGCTTTTGTTGCTGCTTTTCGGCGCTACCCGACAGCTGGCGACGCAGGAGCGCAAAAGCTGGCCGAAAGCGACCCTATCACTTGTTTAGTGTGTTGTCACATCGACTTGGAATTAGAGGCCATTTGGCGATCTCGGCAGATTTCGCAGATATCTCGGAACCATGTTGCGCATTGTTTGGTACTGTTTGGCATCTGTAACGGAAGTCGGAATGAGTTTTAACAGGGCTGTCACTACTTGGACTTCACACGCACTGCAATCATATTTGTGGAAGGTGTTTGCCAAATAAATTATTTCTCACGCCCGTCTGGTCAAGATATCGATGCGAAAGCTAGAGCGGGGCGGGGTATTTTATATTATCGAATCTAAGCTTCCTCCTCACTGTGGGCAATATGATCGTGAAAAAAGGGATGCTTAGAATAGAATAAATACGGTAATCAAAACTGCAATTATTCATTTGACGATTAGAGCATGTGTCGAGCTTCGATTTAATTGATGAAGTAAATGTCTTGAATAGATGAAGTAAGTTCAAAATGGAGCCAATGCCACGAGAGCTCGCTCAAAGGACGCCTGTAAAACCACAGGAATTGGCCTGGCTCGATTTGGTTTATAGGGTCTAATGCCTCAAAGCGGGACTTAGGCTATCAAGAACCCTGTAGTAAAGGGCTCCAGAAATTGCGGTCGAGTGCTGTTCTTTAAAATGGGCCGACGTTGCACAGTACAAGGGCACCTCGCTTTTCACCTCCATTAAAACGTGGTCACCTTGCTGGGATTTGATCCTGCATACTTGGATGGAGCACTCGAGCTCAATGACCACTGAGCCACTGTGGTGGCTGCAAAAAATTGCACTTAAGCATGACGTATAGTAAGAAGACGGTATTAGTGCATGCACATGTGTTTTGCCCTTTAGCACGAATGATGGATCCGGAGAAAAGAAATAAACCAGCATGCGCCTTTTACTGGCGTTAATCTGCAATTGCTGCACACAAAAGTACAGTTCATTGGAAACAGCACGTAAGGATGTTTAAAACATGAAAATAAATTTTGTTCTTTACTTCGTGGCTAGTTCGAATGTAGCCGTAAGTCCTGTCTGACCATGAATTCCAGGGTTTAGACACGAAGTTCACACGCTATATATATAGGCAAGTTACTCTGCACCATAGTCAGCATATATAGGCTTGTGTAAAAAATGAAAAAAAAAAATGATCATATAGCTGAGTGCCATTAAACTTTCTGCTAAATGGCTTAACCATCCCCTGGTAGAATATATACTGCTTTCTATTAGGAGCCATGGAAATGTTTGTGCAACAAAGCACTTTGCGTTCTTTTTTAGCCCAGCTGTTAGTTTAGGGCAGCTGTCTTTTCACCTTTATTTTTGCCTTGCTTTTACTGTCTACCCTAAAGAAGGAGCACCTAAGATTAAAATGAGGGATGCGAATTCAAGCAGGAAAACGTGAAGAACAAATCATAGCTGTACAAAATCTGCTACTAAAGCCTTGTTATTGGATGTTTCCACATAAGATCGAACAAAGGATGGTTGGTCGTCTTTTATTATGTATTTAACCGTTTTATATATTGTTGCCTGATTACTGGAAAAAAGAGATCTGCAATTTAGTTTGCTGTCAAAATTTGTTTCTAGGCAGAGGAAAAAAATAGCGAAGAGGTGAAGTGCCGCGCTTATCGCCTTTGCTGATTTGTCCAACTTGTATTATGAATCACACAAAATAGCTTCATGTTCCAGTTCCAGTTCAGGCGTTCAATCGTGTCCGACTCTTCGCGACCCTATGGACCATGTCACGCCACGCTTTCCGGTCTCTCACTATCTTCTTAACATCACATAGCTTCATCTGCAATGCCTCGAGAATGCCATCTAACCAACGCGTTCGCTGCCTACCCCTTCTACGGCGACCCTCAACCTTTCCCAACATCAAATCTTTCTCCAGCGACTCCTCTCTTCTCATCAGATGACCAAAGTAGCTGAGCTTTAACTTTAGAATTTGACCCTCCAATGAGCAGTCAGGGTTTATGGTCGACAATATCAACTGATTTGATCTTCTGACAGTCCAAGGAACTCTTAAGAGTATTCGCCAGCACCACAATTCAAACGCGTCAATACTTCGGCGGTCAGCCTTTTTCACAGTCCAACTCTCGCATCCATACATCACAACTGGAAAGACCATAGCACGGGTTATACGGATCTTGGTCGGTAGACTAACGTCTCTGCTCTTTACTAGGCGGTCAAGGCTAACCATTGCTCTCTTTCCCAGAAGCAGGCGTCTCCTAATATCATGGCTGCAGTCTCCTTCCGAGGTAATCTTGGCGCCCAAGAACAGAAAATCTGTCACAGCTTCCACTTCTTGTCCATTGATGCTCCAGGACTTGATAGGGCAAGACGCCATGATCTTCGTCTTTTTAATGTTCAGTTTAAGCCCAAACTTCTCACTCTCTTCTTGTACGCGCATCAGAAGTCTCTTGAGTTCCACTTCACTTTCTGCCATTAAAGTGGTATCATCCGCATATCTAAGGTTGTTGATACGTTTTCCAGCAATCTTCACTCCAGCTGAAGACTCGTCCAGACCGGCCTTCCTCAAGATGCACTCTGCATATAGGTTAAATAGGCAGGGCGACAGTATGCAGCCTTGCCTCACCCCTTTCTCAATCGGAAACCAATCAGTAAGACCATGCCCAGTTCTGACTGTGGCCTCTTGCCCTTCATAAAGGTTCCTGAGGAGACAGATGAGGTGAATTGGAACTCCCATCTCTTGGAGAGCTTGCCACAATCTGCTGTGATCTACGCAGTCAAACGCTTTCGCATAATCAATAACGCAGAAGTAAATGGGTTTCTGGAACTCTCTTGCTTTTTCCATGATCCAGCGAAGGTTGGCAATTTGGTCTCTAGTTCCTCTGCCCTTGCGAAACCCAGCTTGCACGTCCGGAAGCTCCCGATCCACATACTGCTGCAGCCTACCTTGCAGGATTTTTAACATCACCTTGCTAGCATGCAAAATAAGCGCGATCGTGCGGTAGTTGGAACAATCTTTGGCACTGTCTTTCTTTGGAATGGGGATGTAAACTGACCTCCTCCAATCTTTTGGCCACTGCAGGGTTGTCCAAATCTTTTGACATAATGTATGCAGTGTGTTAACAGCGTTGTGGTTGAGGTTTGGAAGCAACTCAGCTGGAATACCATCAATTCCGCTAGCTTTGTTCTTAGCAAGGCTGGCTAAGGCCCATTCAACTTCACTCTTCAGGTTGTCCGGCTCGAGATCAGTAATCACAACCGTCCTATGTTGGGTTTGCACATCCGGGTCCATCTTGTACAGTTCTTCTGTGTATTCCTGCCACCTCTTCTTTATCTCTGAGGCTTCAGTGAGGTCCTTGCCTCGTTTGTCCTTTATCACGCCCAGCTTAGCACAGAAGCTTCCTTTGATATCTTTGATTGTCTTATACAGAGCTCTTGTGTTCCTTAATTTGCTGTTGTCCTCAACTGCTTGGCACTGTATGTTCAGGATGGCATTCTTATCTCTCCTTGCTATTTTCTGAAAATCCGCATTGAGCACCTTGTATTTTTCTCTTTCCCCCATACCTTTTGCCATCCTCCTTTCCTCAGCTATTTGCAAAGCCTCTTCAGATAACCAGTTTGCTTTTTTGCATTTCTTTTGCTTTGGAACTACCTTAGTAGCAACTTCTTGTATTATATCACGAACATCAGTCCACATCTCTTCGGGCTCTTTGTCTTCTAGATCTAATTCTTGAAATCGATTCCTCACTTCCACAGCATATTCTAATGGAATCTGATCCAGATCATACCTGAAAGGCCTTCTAGTTTTCTGCGCATTCCTCAATCGAAGCTTAATTTTGGCAACAAGAAGCTGATGATCGGTGCCACAATCGGCCCCAGGCCTTGTTTTTACTGCTTGTATAGCGCTTCTCCATCTCTGCCGGCAAATAATATAATCGATCTGATTCCTGTACAGACCGTCCGGTGAAATCCATGTGTACAGGCGCCTCTTGTGCTGTTGAAAATGAGTATTCGCTATGGTCAGGTTGTTTTCTTGACAGAACTCTACTAGCCTCTGCCCAGCTTCATTTGGCTCACCAAGACCGAACTTGCCTGCAATTCCGGATATTTCTTCACTCCCGACCTTAGCATTCCAGTCCCCTATGAAAAAAACGACGTCTGATGATGGGGTGCGGTCTAAAAGGCATTGTAGGTCCGCATAAAATCTCTCAACATCAGCTTCTTCAGCAGCAGTGGTCGGTGCATAGACTTGGATAACTGTTATGTTGAAAGGGTGACCTTGTTAGGTAGCTGAAAAAACCGGCTAAATATAAGCATATTTTATTTGTACTCGGTTATTTATTGATATTCTGGGTAGTGTACATGTTTATATAAAGCTTCTCAAAATTCGGTCCAGCAAATGAAAATTTACTGACATGCTTTGTTTCAAAAAAGGCTTATGACAGAGCAGAAGTAATTACATATTGTGTTATCAGCATAGTTATCAATCAAATTTCTAAAGCTTATATTTATATAGCGTTTGAATACAGAGATACGATTGCGCTAATTTAAAAAAAAAAAAAGCAGCGAACAATGAAAAGTTCGATAAAAGTTAGAAACAAAAACCATTTTTATATGTTTTAAACTTTGTCGACCTATTCCCTTCAACCTCAGCATTCAAAATCAATAAAAACATGTTGCATAATTTTGCAGAATATATATATATATATATATATATATATATATATATATATATATATATATATACCGGCGTTGCTATATATATATATATATATATATATATATATATACACTGAGAGACAGCCAAGAAGCCAAACAATGAGAGCCCCTCGTTCCACGCACTTTCTCTCCGCCTTCCACAAACGAGCGCGCCACTTCGTCCTCGTCGTTCTCCACCCCTAACTATATTGCATCTAGAGGTTGCAAATTAGCTGTGAGAGACAAATCAATGAATGATTCGGAATCAGTTTTATACGCGTGGAGTTCCTGATGCTCTGTTTGCATCGGGCAGCACACACACATCGGGCAGCACACACACAAAAAGACGATAAAGTTTAATGAGTAAGGAATGTATTCCAAATAAGTTTAGTGAAATGGAAAAAATTGTGAAGGGGATCGAGAACGCGCTTTATTAAAATAGATTGTTTCTGGGCTGCATTCGTTTATTTGAATGGTCCCACAGAGCACATTATTTTCATTCCTGTGCACAGTTTCCTCCACGCACTGCCGGCTGCGTATTGCCAACCATATCCCGCAGGAGCACTCGAGTAGACGACGCACTCAGCGAGTTAAACGACAATTGTTGCTGAAAGGTGTCTGTGAACGCAACCTAAAGGTAGAGTACACTCACTGAACCAAAACCCTCAAATAATGCAACTTAAAGGGGAACACGCCGCCACAAAGTTGTTGATAAGGTGTTTTAACGTCGCGAATGTAAAAAAAAAAATACCCACAAAAAAAAATGCTATACAGGATTCGAACAGATGTTTCCATGGGATCAGTGCTGAGATGAAGAGTTGTTAATCTGTCGCGCTACAAAACTTTTTTTTCTTATTGCCTGGTCTTGACACGATAACTAAATCAACAAAAATAACTCAAATGATATATACATACGCTATTTACATATGACACACTAAAATTCAAGCATACACAACAAAGGCTCTAGCCTTTAGAGCCACTCGGCAGGTTCTGCTGCAGCTTTCTGGATTGCCAAATACCTGTACACGCTTTCCCGAAAATAAATTCTGGAAGGCCGTGCATCTTTATCGCATTGGTAATCCGCCATTGTTGAGCGCCATATTCAGTGGAGGCCCATGAGCATAATTAAATCAAATTGTACCCCATCTTCACTTTCTACGCATAAGTACCGAATGCCATGCGGGTCTAGCGGAAAATATTTCATTAACGTTCTTTGCAATAGGTGCCAAAATATACTCCTTCCCAACAGTGTAAAAACCATGGTCTATGGTTTCTGGCTTCCTGCATTTTAAACAGTGTGATGCCCAGGGTATGATTTAAAAATGTTCTGAAAAAATGTTTTAATCGCAAGGTTCCTGTGTGCAATTTAAGAAAGAAGGTTTTTGCTCCTGGCGTCACTTGCATTCTTTTTACCCTTTTTAAAACATTGCACCTGGGCCTCCATCGTACAAGACACTGTATAAAGCCGCAGGGAACATATGTCACACATTGCACGATACAATTTCTTTCCTTTTACTTTATACAAATAATCACTTGAAAACCGCGCTGAAACGAACCGAACGCTTGCTACGACTTCTCTATAAAAGCCCTTAATTCCTGCGGAATTGAACCAACGTACTCCGGTAGCAGCCGCCTCAGTCTCACTTGGCACACGGTGCATAGGAACAGTCGACGTGTCTCTAAAAAAAAAACAAAAAAACGACTGAACAGCTATCGCAAAATCAGGTGGCCCACTCCTATCCCACCTTCTTTTACTCGTCTGAAGAAATTAGTCCGGCTGCAGCGCTCCCATTCAGATGCCCAGACAAATAAAGCGAAATTCCTGTGCAGTTTCTGAATATTTAACCATGAACACTGCAACACCTGCATAACATACCAGAGCTTACTGATAGAGAACAATTTATGCTAGGGCCACACGTTGCGCTACAATACGACGTGACCTGCAAAACGACGTGAAATGCAGTTTTATTCGTTTTGTCAATATTTCTACTATTTGCTGCCAGGTGATGCTTCTCAAGTGAATCACGTGCCAGAGCGCCGTCTTCTCGAGTGCTCCTACAGGATGTGGTTTGGCAATGCACCTCCCGGCTATGCGTGCCTGTATAAATTGTGAATAGCAGATCGAACGCGCGGCAAAAGGCCCCTTCAGTCCCTCCGAATGCGGTCATCTAAGATAGGTACTGGCATTCGGTTACAAATAGTTTTGTTTTCATTTTTTGGCATTCGATACCTCGCTTTGCCACTGGAGCACCATTTTCAAGCTTTCCACCGATCGCATCTGGCGCAACAGTTTCTTAAGCAGCATGGGCTGTCGCCCGCGCTGGTGAAGCTGGCGCTCAAAGCTTCCCGATAGTGCTCTCATCTTGCTTCCTCCACACCCGTGTACTGGTGTCTGGTTGCGGAGCAAACAAAGGGTGAATAGAATAGTGAAGCTCGAGTTCACATGCGTTAAAATTTCAGCCGAGAGTGACTACTGTTTCCAACACTGTCGGTCCGAAGACGCGAAAACGAGCTCTCAAAAGGTATTAACGAATGCTTAGGAAAAATGTTTTAATTAATAAAAATTCAATAAATATTGACGTCTGTGGTGAGTATACTAGAAGGGTTTTCTGGCGGGCTAGTTGATGCTTGTCGTTCATGATTAAACTGCGCTCTGTGAGTGCACGTGTTTTCTGTCTCGGTCCGTATTTTTTTTTCGTGCAGTTTAATCATAAATGAAAGGTGAGTATACTCCTCACTCATAGCAGCTCCGGTGACAATATCATCTCAAAATTGACGTCGTCAGTTCTGTGGTCATTTTTTCCGTGCTTTTGCGCATTTTTTTAGAAAATGAAGTCCATACTGGCCCGTAATTTCTGCGCCTAGTGGGCAAGACGTCGAATTTGCAGCAATTGCAGATTCTCTTGTAAGGGTCTTACTGGACTGAGCGTAACTAGTAGTGCATCAATATTATGCATATTTAATTCATGTTGCAATCTTAAGTAGAAGAGAAAAAGTGGACAAATTTGAAAAAATATAAAAAATGGACTTTTTTTCATTGTCCGAAGACATTTTCATTGTTATGGTGAAGGGGAATGCGAAAGACGAGTTTGTGCTGACCAATGCCGCAGCGCATTAGTAACTCAGTGCGTACAAAACTGATCTCGAATTGTTAATTGTTGTGTCTGTAAAAGCTAATTTGAAACGTCAAGGTGAAAAATGACATTTATTATAATTAGGGGTCGAGAACGATGAGGAAGAAGTGGCGTGCTCGTTTAGAAGTGCGTAGAAGTGCGTATACCGGGGGCTCTTGTTTTTTTTACTTCTTGTCTCTTGGCTGTTTTTCACTATATATCCTCAATCCTTTTTGTAATTATATTTCTCCTCGTTACAATATTATGCCAAAATGTAAAATCGTTGGCGATTCACAAATGCCGTAGGATATTCAGACCAGCGTGGTGCGCTACGCCTTGCACAAGGGTGTTATTGATGTGGCCGTAATTACTAGCGCAACAAAAGTATGCAATATGTTTTAATTATTTTGTAAGCTGAGGTAGAAGAGAATCCGTGGACAAAATTTAGGACATATAAAAAATTTAGCTTTTTTTCTAACCGTCCTGAGAGGTTTTCATTGTTCGCTGCTTTCGTGAAATTAACGCGATCGTATCTCTGCAGTGAAGCGTTATATAAATATAAGCTTTAGGTGTCTGATATATAAGAACGCTGAGAATATACTGTGGAATTATTGCTGCTTCAAAGTATATTTTTCTGAAATGAAGACCGGCAAAATAGGTAAACTTTCATTTCCTGGGCAGATTTTGAGAAACTATAATAAAAGTCGACTGACGTGAACAACTTCTTGCCCGCTGCGACGGCTCCACGACGTAGTTAACTGGTGATGTACGCTCTAATACACGATAAGGGCCATTATACTTTGCAGAGAATTTGGAATCAGCCGGAACACAGAACCAAACGAGGCTGTTGATAGGAAAGTCAGAAGCGGGCCTGGCGTGATCGCTCTCATGTCAGCGAAGATTTTGAATGTCCGACGTGAATGAGCGAGCCAGCTGACGGAACTGCTCAGCATTACGAGCCACAGCAGAAAGAAAAGTGTACTCTGAACTGTCAGGGTGGTAAGGAAGTATGGTGTCCAGTAGACAGGAAGGCTCACGACCGTATAGGAGAAAGAATTGGGAAAATCCAATAGTCAGTACCCGCTGATATGGGGCGCTCAGGCGAAGTTCAATAGAGATATAGAAAGTGTCTCCGATGCCAACAGTGAAGTCGAACCGAAGCTCTAAAACTATATGGACGACTCAAATCGGGGTCGTTTTCTTGGTTATGCATATGATGTTTAATCAGGTCGAAAACATATGTCTGATACCATTCAAAATTTGTCGCCGAAAGTAGAGGTATCGAAACTAACGTGGAGCAAGGTCACAATGTGAGTAAAACAGTAATTATGGTAATAAGCGTTAGCTTATATAGTTCGGTCGAAGAGTAGTAGGCGCCGTAGTAGCAGTAGTAGTAGTTTTCATCCCCGCATGTCGGAAATAATTAGGGGCTGCGTATAAAAATTGTGTCATGGTAATTTGTAGTTATAAGCATTGATTACTGACTTTTGTTTTATATACTAGGACGACCTAATTATACCAATAAAATTAAGTTCAGTTCAGTCGTTCAGTCGTGTCCGACTCTTCGTGACCCTATGGACCATGTCACGCCACGCTTTCCGGCCTCTAACTATCTTCCTAACATCACATAACTTCATCTGCAGTGCCTCGAGGATGCCATCTAACCATCGCGTTCGCTGGCTGCCCCTTCTCCGGCGACCCTCAACCTTCCCCAACATCAAATCTTTCTCCAGCGACTCCTCTCTTATCATCAGATGACCAAAGTAGCTGAGCTTTAACTTTAGAATTTGACCCTCCAATGAGCTGTCAGGGTTTATGGTCGACAATATCGACTGATTTGATCTTCTGGCAGTCCAAGGAGCTCTCAAGAGTCTTCGCCAGCACCACAATTCAAACGCGTCAATAAAATTAATATAATAATTTTTGAAGAAAAGAAATTAAAAGGATGGTGGTTTGTGTTTGTGGGGTTTATTGACTCAATGCGGCTCAGGCTTTTATATACGCCACAGTAGAGGGCTCAGGAAATCTCTACCACGTGGCAGTTCTTTAACGTGCAATGGCATCGCACATCACACGGGCGCCTCTCGGTTTCGGCTTCATTGAAATGCACTTGCCAGCAGTGTGGATCGAACCCTGCAACTCCGGCACAAAATAAAATATTTGAAAAAAAAAGGGATTCAAAGGTGCCAAGGCTGATGATAAATAAGAAGAATTATAGTGTAATAGATGAATATTTCAGTAAAAATAAAAAAACATAAAAGAATGAATCAAGCAATTTATATTCTCAAATGTCAAGTCAATGTTTGCTAATGTAAAGTGTCGATTCATAAAGGATTTTATAATTTGCCGATGATTACGTTACTTCTTAATGCGACAATTGAGCGCAGCCTTTTGAATATACTGAGATAAAGAATTCGAGTAAGGTATGTAAGTACAATTACGGACAAGTTCTTATATTTCTCACGTATTATTTTTTAAAAAACCTTGCATAACAAACAGTTCGTGGCCTGCAGTACATAGGTGACCTGCGCTACAAGAGAAAATGCGGCGATGGCACTAGGCGGAGTAACCGTGCATGCAGCGGCAGGCGAAGGACTTCCATCGTTTGCCTTGATCATGGTTCAGAAAGAACTGACAGAGAATAAATTATTTATATAGGCAGGCGGTTCACAGTGGTGAATGGCGGCGGCTATGCGTTTCGGTTTGGGTGGGGCCGGCTATGGAGCGTTGCAACGAGCACGCACATCATAGTTCTGGGTATTCTAGGCAAAATCCGTTTTTATGGCTGGAGCCCATATGAAGACGGCAGAATCTTTACTGCTATACTCGGTAAACCCTCCGCGACGGCGTGCGCATGCGCAGTGCAAAACCTGGTTGCCATGGACGACACGGATGGCGGCGCCGCGAAATGCATGGGGCGCCAATGAGCTGCGCTCCTAAAGGGAATTAAAAGTAAAAAAATAAAGAAGAGAAAGAACTTCCATGAAAGTGAAATGATGTCGCATCATACGTCATACTCCTAACGAATGAAATTGTCTTCCGGTGTTGCAATCAACGCATACAGCGCGTTCGGCTAAACGCGCACTAGGACGCATCACGTGTGAAGAAGCGGAGAATGTATGTATGAAAACTTTATTGATCCATCGAGAAGGAGCCTCCTATTCCCCGCCCCGGAACGCAGGCCGGGGGCGCGGGCCAGTAATACCTCGCGGTCTAAGGACCAGTGAAGTTACGTTGTTTCTTCACGGCCTCAGCCTCCAGGCGGATGGCTAGCTACTGGATGGCGGGATCTCTGCTCCTCAGGCTTCTCTACTATCAGTGTTTAAGCATGCGCCTGGAAAATGGGCGCATTCTCAAATTATGTGATCGAGAGTGCCTTTTTGACCACAGGTTTCGCATTTAGAATCGTTTTCATCTCTGGTCTGTGTCAGGAAGACCCAAACTGGGCAGATGTTATTTTCAGATTGTAAACGCCTCCAAATGCGTGCCTCATTATTGGAGAGAGACTGATCTAGGGCGGATAGCTGATTATAGTCGGCTTATAGTGCTCGCTAATTTCAGGTTATATTATGATGCAATCTTTCATTTCATTGTAATCGAGCTTTTCCGCAGCCATCCGGTGGTAGAGAGCTCGGGCGAGCTCGTGTGCAGCCTCGTTGCCAGGGACAGATTCGTGTGCAAGTATTCATATAATAGATATTCTTTGATTGATAGGGGTTTCGCTAAGAGAATGCGCTTGACTTCCTTCGAGATCTTCCCTTTTCCGAAATTCCAAACAGCGGTTCCAGCGCAAGCAAGTGCTACTGAAACCTCATCAGCTGTGTCTATGCCGCGGGGGCAGAATACGGAGCCCTTTATCTGCAACCAAAAATGCAGGAAGAAGAGGCAGACATAAAAATAAATGCAGAATATTCTCTTGTCCCTTGAGTAGATAAAATCAGAATACCATGTATGTTCATTCAAACGAATGGCCAAAATACAAGCACCATACGGAAACTGGGCATTTACGCGGCGCAGGTTACGGGCAGTTTAGGAGACGCGCTCAGAGGCCACGGCCTCAAAGAACGCAGCCCCCTAAAGATGACTCAGGTTTACATCATAAGCTGCATATGTTACGTCACTCCCTTCCTCGATATTAAGAAAGTTGAACGCGAGATTATTGACACCATAATTAAAAAATGCACCAAGCGGGCATATGACTCACTATACGGACTTCGTCAGACAAGCTGGGGATTCACAACACATGGTAGGAACTTACTCAAGCGGTCCGGATCGCGCAGCTAGAAAGATAAGAAGGCAAAAACGCGGAGAACCATCCCGGCGTGGATAGGCCTCCAATCAGATAGATCACTCAAATAAACTGTACCGCCGAGGTGGTGCAATGGTTAGACGACCAACTACTGTGCTGGAGTACCCGGGTACGATCCCGACCGCGGCGGCTGCGTTTCAATGGAGGCGAAATAAAGAGGCGCATGTGTGCTGTGCGATGTGAGCGCACGTTAAAGATCCCCAGCTGGTCGAAATTACTCCGAAGCCTTCCACTACAACTCCTCTTTCCCTATTTCCACTTATCTCTCGCCTTTCTCCCTTCCCTTACGTCGCGGGTCAGGTGTACACAGAAAACAAATGTGACAGATACTGCGGCTTTCCCCTCCTGTGATCCAATTATATATATATTCCTTTCTACACTAGAAAATACTTATTCGTCCGCTCCGCCAGGGGTGGCGCAGTGATTACGGCACTCGGCTACTGTTCCCAAGGATGCGGGATCGAATCCCGGCCTCGGCGGCCGCTTTTCGATGGAGGCGAAAAGCAAGGCGCCCGTGGGCTGTGCGGTGTCAGTACACGTTAAAGAACCCCAGGTGGCCGAAATTTCCGCAGTCATTCACTACGGCGTCTCTCATAGCCTGAGCAGCTTTGGCTTTCGGACGTTAAACCCCACAAACCAAACCAAAATATTCGTCCCACCATTTCCGAGGAACATGCACCCGTTTCATAATAAAGAACGGAGAGAACACAGGGCAAAAGCAATTGCAAAAAGAATGAGAAACAAGATAACCGAAGCAGTGGCCTATGTTGATGCATCATACGGGAAAAAAGAGCTCCAGCCTCAGCGGTGGTCGATGGAAACGGAATACCTAAGATCACGGCCTTGTCAAGAAGCGGAGTATCACCATACCAGAGACGTCATCACCAGCCAGGCTCTTTGACAAAAAATATAAACGAATGAAAATATTCAAGGTGTAAAAAATGCGAAACATCGTCTGTAGTCGTGAAATGTTGTGTGAATCCTTCCGCTTATCGGTGGCACTGAAGTGTCCACTTAATGTGAGATAAAACATTTGGAGGACGCTTAAGCTTCGCCTTCAAGAGTGGAACGCGATAGCGTTATTGCACCTCGTTCGCACCGCCCACTCATTCGCTCGGTATGCTCTTGAGTCACACAAAGACATTGTTTTCATACTGAGCACCACGCAGAAGCATGATTCCTCGGAAACAGCTCCGCACACACCGCATGGGACGCTTTCCCAGCAGAAGCGCTACGGCGCAGCGATCACGTCAGAGGCGTCCGGCATCAGACGCTGCACCTAGCAATCGCGCTGTGAGCGGAAAGAGGAGCCGCGTCGCCTAAACACCACTGTTCGAGTGACGCACGCTGGATGTTGGAACGGGAGAGAGCGAGAAAACTTATTAAACGCAAGGGTATTGGGGCATCCTCGCACCGGTACCCGCGCGGCCCGAAGGGGAGAAGCGGGTGAGCGAAGATAGTGATCTAAAGAAAAGAAAGACGCTTGATTCTACAACCCGTGAGGGTGCACGGCGAAACGTCAGGGGCGAGTGGCGCGCCACGTGTCGGCCCAGCGCCGCACATTGCGAGGAGGGGTTCTTCTGTGTTTGCTGCAAGGTGGCTCTGCATGTGCGCAGAGAGCAGAAGAAATGTAGCGGAAACGTACCTCGCTACTCGTGTAACTGCGACTTTTGTAAGTAACATGCTCATAATTACCAATATACACCGCAGTATAACGTTCTACGGCACGTTTCTAAGGCAACACCGCATTCACTAGAAGCGCTTTTGTACCGCTTTCAAGCATCGAGTCATACGGTTCCTTCCAGTCGAGAGTGAGGGTATTCCTTTGGATTTAGTGATGGTCTTGGGCCTCCACAGCCTGTGGAAAACAAGGATGCAAGTGCAACATGCAGATGTCAACACGCGTTCTGTACGCGAGAACTTTATCGAGAGTGTGCTGCTCCTTAGAGAAGCGTACTGGGTGCTTTCTGATCCACCTGACTGGATCAGTGTGCTCGATGAACTGGCTGTCCTCAAGAAATTTTAAACCTTTCGTGACAGCCGAAGTCTGATTGTTGCGAGTTTTACCATTATTGTGGATCTTTTTTGAATTGATGTGAACTGAAAACAGGCAATAAAGAAAAAAAAAACTCGTGGCTGAGTGGTAGCGTCTCCGTCTCACACTCCGGAGACCCTGGTTCGATTCCCACCCAGCCCATCTAGGAAGTTTCTTTTTATTTATGAAGTGCATGCCGGAATTTATCGCTCACGGCCAACGCCACCGACGACACCGGCTTTTCTGCGACACGAGCTCCTTAACGCTACCGCGTTAAAAACTGTTTTAGACGTGCTATTTTGTAACATATTGCGTTATGCCTCGATCCAATACGTCGGGATTCCCTCGTGTGAAGCTTACCGAAGAAATTTTTACGCCAACGATTTTCGGGCCGCCAAAGCGCTTCGCGGGACAATGGCCTGCAAAATCGGCACTCTTATGGCTGGGCATTTCTCCCTCTATTCTCTAGTGAAAAACCCTATGGGTCACAATAACCTCATACAAATTCTCATACAAATCTCATATAATCTCATATGATCTCATACTAAACGCATTCATCATATGAGAAATATATGAGAATTAATGAGATTTGTATGAATTTAGTAGGACAAATCTGTATAAGGTTATTGTGACTCATATGATGTTTCTCACTAGGGTTGTCTTCGGTACCCGGTGTGCCCTTAAGCATCACAGAAAGTCTCAATATAGAAGCAAAGGCCGAAATCCAAGATTTCGTTTTGGAGCATGTTCGCTTTCTCACTCGCCACCTCGCTCCATAGACCTTGTGTGAATACCGCTGGACGTGACGTCAAGTAATGGAGGCGGGGCCCCGAATTTAGTAGACGTCACAAGACATGCGAATAAAATAAAAGCGAAATCATTCAATCACTGTGTAGGAACTGTGGAAGTGGCGCTCGCTTCACGCGAGAAGCATGCCGCTCCTTCCCGTCTCCCACTTTTTGTGGTTCGCAGCGCTCAGTGAATGTGACCGGTGGCTTCGGCGGTCGCGCGTACATGATAATCCTTTCGGCATGCCTGAAGATGCTATCTGGCGGCATTTCAGTGGGCTCTTCAAGAGCTAAACGCGCCCCATGGCCAAAAGAAGACAAGCTTATTCCGAGGAAGTCTGAAACCTTTCTAACAAAATTGTGTTTATTTCATAAGCTTTTATTATTACATTTGCAGTACTGTAACCAAATATATTCATTTAGAACTTAAAACATTAGCTGTGGTTTAGCTCTGATTAACCCTAGTTTATTGTGAAAGTAACGGTGGAAGCTTCTTTTGCCTGCTACGCTATTCCTTTATCACGCCCTATCAGTGTAAGGTGCTGCATTATGGACACTTAAGCTCATCCTTTAAGGGTATGACGCTAGAGCGTAAGCTACCAGCCCACATATAGAGTCACGCTTCAACCAAGCCGTATGGACATGGCTGTGTGTTGTAGGTGTAATGAGAATGCAAACAGTTCTGGCAGGATGATTCTGTCATTACAATTCAATATGAAAGGAGCCACCCAAGTTGGCAGTTCCTGCCTGTGGCATAGGTGCAACGTGAAATCAAATCTCATGGCAGGCTGACTTTCTTATGAGGATACCCTAGCTACGCCTCTTCGTGGCGTAACTGCGGACACGCGAGGTCTCGATTTGGCTATCGTAGTATTGCTTTCGCAATAAAACGTGCTGCAGGTACCATATCTCTTATAAAAAAAATTTAGGGGGCATTTGGACCACTAAAGTGCGAAGAGGCGAAAGCCAATATAGCCTTCCACTATGAGAATATCTTCTCTCGTTTAACTCCCAACTCCTTTCTCTCTTCCTTTATGGCGTGGTACATGTGTCCGCGGGGAATTAAGACGCCCGACTACTGTGCCGGAGTACCCGGGTTCCAACCAGACCTCGGCGGCTGCGTTTTCGATGGAGGCGAAACGAAGAGGCGTCCGTGTGCTGTGCGATGTCAGTGCTCGTTAAGATCCCCAGGTGGTCGAAATTACTCCGTAGCCCTCCACTACGGCTCCACTTTCTCTCTTTCCACTTTCACTCCCACTTTCCTCCCTTCCCTTGCGACGCGGTCGAGGTGTCCTCAAAAAACGAGTGCGACAGTTACCGCGCCTTTCCCTTCCTATCAATTAATCTATATAATTGAATCGGGTCAGGCGTCCACAGGGGTAGTGTGCCAGATCCTGCACCTTTCGTTTATTGTGATTCAATTTATTATTATTAATATCATTATTATTATTCCGTGCGCCTTTTCGTCTCAGTTTCATTTCATGTGTTATTTGTTTCTTCTTTTGTGTTCTGTCTGTGTGTGTAAAACTTGCCTATGCATTTTCATTTTTTTGTGTGCTGCAGCACGAAGACCACATAGTTGTTCCTGCGCGCATTAAATAAACATTGATTGGTAAATAATGATTGATTGATTATTATTGCGCTCTGCACATTGCCTTCTCCGTTTGAGAAGATGTTCTTCGCATATCTCAGGCATCTCTGCTGCATTTACATTTGTGTCGGAACGTGGCAGCGAGCTATGATTTAATGCGCAGCGCACGTGTTCCACCTTCTCCTGCGCACTAGTGAACTGTCTTAGACACAGCGAAATGCGCCGCCAATTGCCGTACTGTAACTATCGCTACAAAAAGGTGTATCTGTCACACATCCGCGTACGCCTGCCCCACGACGTAAAGCGAGGGAAGAAGGTGGAACTGAAATAAGGGAAAAAACATCACTTAATCATGAAAACATACTTAATCAAATGTGAAGTATACTCCGTTTCATACATCAGGTGCTATACAGCGCAAGTTACGAAAGCAGTCGGCAGAAAAAAAAAGGAGGCTTATCACTACGCACTCGTTTAGTGGCGGAGTTGTTTCTGCGGAAACGGGCTCTATTCTGAGCATACACGTTTGCAATAACTTGCTTCGCGTGTCTGGACATCTTCGCAGTGCGGATCTTACAGAAAAAATCCGCTCCGAAGAGGCAGTCGAGGTTCCTGCGTTGCGCAACGCGGAGGGCTCCGCTGGCAGCGTTGCGGGGCAGCGAAAACGCGACACGAACGAAAACGACAAACAAAACATACATATTCAGCGAATCCGACCTTTTCTGTCCAAAAAAGATGTTTTAATGAAGTTGAAGGCAAATGTAAGATGTATTATGTTTGAAGACAAAGCAACTATTCTTCCTCTCGTCAAGAGCAGGCACTATTTTTCATCGCGGATGCGGGTAGCGCAAACAAGAGCTGTAGCTTTGGCAGTGTTGCACTTGATATATGAAACGGAGTATAGGTGCTGGATCATGGAAAAGGCAAGAGAGTTCCAGAAACCCATTTACTTCTGCTTTATAATTATGCGAAAGCGTTTGACTCGTAGATCACAGCAGATTGTGGCAAGCTCTCCAAGAGATGGGAGTTCCAATTCATCTCATCTGTCTCCTCAGGAACCTTTATGAAGGGCAAGAGGCCACAGCCAGAACTGGGCATGGTCTTACTGATTGGTTTCCGATTGAGAAAGGGGTGAGGCAAGGCTGCATACTGTCGCCCTGCCTATTTAACCTATATGCAGAGTGCATCATGAGGAAGGCCGGTCTGGACGAGTCTTCAGCTGGAGTGAAGATTGCTGGAAAACGTATCAACAACCTTAGATATGCGGATGATACCACTTTAATGGCAGAAAGTGAAGTGGAACTCAAGAGACTCCTGATGCGCGTACAAGAAGAGAGTGAGAAGTTTGGGCTTAAACTGAACATTAAAAAGACGAAGATCATGGCGTCTTGCCCTATCAAGTCCTGGAGCATCAATGGACAAGAAGTGGAAGCTGTGACAGATTTTCTGTTCTTGGGCGCCAAGATTACCTCGGAAGGAGACTGCAGCCATGAAATTAGGAGACGCCTGCTTCTGGGAAAGAGAGCAATGGTTAGCCTTGACCGCCTAGTAAAGAGCAGAGACATTAGTCTGCCAACCAAGATCCGTATAACCCGTGCTATGGTCTTTCCAGTTGTGATGTATGGATGCGAGAGTTGGACTGTGAAAAAGGCTGACCGCCAAAGAATTGACGCGTTTGAATTGTGGTGCTGGCGAAGACTCTTAAGAGTTCCTTGGACTGCCAGAAGATCAAATCAGTCGATATTGTCGACCATAAACCCTGACTGCTCATTGGAGGGTCAAATTCTAAAGTTAAAGCTCAGCTACTTTGGTCATCTGATGAGAAGAGAGGAGTCGCTGGAGAAAGATTTGATGTTGGGAAAGGTTGAGGGTCGCCGGAGAAGGGGTAGGCAGCGAACGCGATGGTTAGATGGCATTCTCGAGGCATTGCAGATGAAGCCATGTCATGTTAAGAAGATAGTGAGAAACCGGAAAGCGTGGCGTGACATGGTCCATAGGGTCACGAAGAGTCGGACACGACTGAACGCCTGAACTGAACTGATAGGTGCTCAGCACTGCTGTCCCTTTTTATGCTTTTCTATGTATTTTACTGTTCGGTACGGTTCGTTTTGCTTTGAAATAAAATGTTCTCACCCGCAGTGCAAACCTCAACCGACACCTAGTAGCCACCACAAATGCGTACGCGCAATAATGTCACATTCGCTCGATGGGCTTCCTCCTCTGCACACTTTAAATCGTCAAATGTGCACTGAACTTTTTCGTGCCTCTGAAAAGGATAGCTCATTGTTTAATATGATACGTCAGAAGGAAAAGATGGAAGATGATTGAAGAAACAGAGATGGCATAGGCAACTACGCAGAGAACTGGCCATTCAAAATGGGTTGATCGCAAAAAATTCGGCCTGGCTCTGCAACAGGGCTAGATTGACCTGTGCGACGAGTTAGGGTCAAATATGGGTCTCTCGAGAAACTGTGTGATCTTGCGTCACCTAACAGTTCCTAGTCATTCTAAGCGACAAACTACGGTAACTCAGATTGCTTCTAAGCACAACTTTGCGGCCTCAAACGAGGCCCTACTGGACCACATTAGAAAGGTATACATGAACCGAGAACTAGGCATGCTCCTCCCGGAGTACTAGGGCGTACCCAATGCGGAACTGGACGAACCCTACGAAGGGGTTTAGGTAAGAGCGGTCTTGGCCGAGCTAAAGAAGCGTTCAGCCCCGTGTCCAGATGAAATATCTAAAACCACACTTACGAATCTAGAAGGCAATTCGATCACGTATCTGACTGCAATATCAAATCAAATCAAATCAAATCAGTTTATTCAAACATCCTATGATGCTTAGGGGCACGGACAAAAAGCCCTCGATGGGCTTGACGAGGTCCGTGGCCCCTACAAGGCATACAGTGGACAGCGTTTGATGCGTCAATTGCAGAAATACTAGCAGGACGCAGCTGCTCATAAACAGAAAATCATAAAGAAGGATACAAATATGATACGAATAACAATGACAAATTTTTAGGTTATGGAACATGACAGATATGATGAACGAAAATTGCATACCACTGGAAAACACAGCTGAATGAGTACATATGACATGGTCAAACAAAGAAACTAACAATATTACTATATGTAGTTGTGCAAAAAATAATTCGCAAATCCTTGAATGATTTGTCAGTGACGTCTGTGCAATCTTCTCCGGAAAGCTCGTTAAGGAGGGATGGCAAGCAAAACTTCAACATTTGTTTCCCGTAATTTGTACGGCAAACGTCAACTTTCCATTTTTCCGGTTTTCGCGTACAATACAGAGGATCGTTCGCCGAGAGCCTGGATAGTTCAGCTAATGAATTATTGTCTTTGATTTTTTTCCGATTTTAATAGCGGATCAATCTGTAGGGGTGTAGACACTGCATACGGATAATGTTAAACGTTTTGAATAATTCGGCTGTGTGTGAATAAGAAGGCACTTTACCAATTATGCGAATTGCAGTTTTCTGTACAAGCGAAAGTTTATTAACATTTCCGAGTGCAGTAGTTGCCCAGACAAGCACGCCATAATTCATGACTGAGGAAAACAGGGAATTGTATAGCAATATATTAATAGAAATGGGAAACAGTGAACAGTGGCGGCGTAAATAGCCAGTTGTGCGCGATAGTTTCCTCACAAGGTAGGTAACGTGGTCGTCCCATGAGATATTCTTAGAGAAAATGATTCCTAAAGTTTTAAATAGCGAAACTACTTCAATGGGAGTGTTATTGATCACAAGGGATGGAAGATGGAAAACCTTATGACGTGGATGGAAGATAACTGCTTTGGTCTTATCAACGTTAATTTTCAGTTCGTTTTCAGTTGCCCAAGTGTTTATCTGCGCCAATGTCCTGTTTGCGGTTTCGGCTAAAGTGAGGCTTGAATGTCCGGAGAAAAACACGCTTGTTTCATTGGCGTATATAATATAGTCAGCAGACTTATCAATGTTACCAATATCATTGACGTATATTAAAAACAGGAATGGCCCTAAAATACTCCCTTGAGGAACGCCTGAAGCTACTGATTTCACGGCTGAGCAATATCTGTTAATATCAACGAACTGTGTGCGGTGTTGTAAATAAGACGATAACAAAGACAGGACTTTACAGCGAAAGCCTTAGTGTTCCAACTTTTGAAGGAGGATTCGGTGGTTGATAAGGTCGAAGGCTTTCGTGAAGTCTAAAAAAATGCCAAACACAATGTTTTTATTTTCAAAATTTTGTAATATCAGCTCCTTTTGAGCAAGTAGAGCTAACTCGGTTGATTTGTTTTTTTGGAAACCATACTGTGCCGGAGTTATTATATTATGCTTGTCGGAAAAGGCCTTTAAGCGTTGAAGAATAATTTTTTCGAATCCTTTGGACAAGACAGGAATAATAGAAATTGGACGATAATTTGATAGATTATCTCTGTTGCCTTTTTTATAGATTACGGTAACTCCGGCAGATTGCATATTGCGCGGGAACACACCTGATGATAGGGAAATATTAAATACATGCGTCAGATAGGGTGCGATTACGTCAGTGGCGTACTTTATTGGTGTAATTTGAAGGCCAAGTGCATCTTCCGATTTACTGTTGCTGAGTGACACAAACGCTGCAATAACTTCATCCCTAGTGACTGGTTTTAGAAACATAGTGTGACCATTGCTTGGCTCCATGTAACATAAATTATTATTCA
The DNA here is from genome assembly GCF_055883805.1 of Amblyomma maculatum. Classification (NCBI taxonomy): domain Eukaryota; kingdom Metazoa; phylum Arthropoda; class Arachnida; order Ixodida; family Ixodidae; genus Amblyomma; species Amblyomma maculatum. The sequence continues at coordinate 75,718,044 of NC_139354.1, forward strand.
TATTTCTTTTTTGTGCCGAAGCCACGGAAAGGAAATAATCTTTAAATGCATTGACTAGCTCAGCCCCACTTAGTTCTGTGTTATCTATCGTTACCTTTGAAACTGTTTGGGAGACTGCCCGGTTAGAAAATTCAGGACCTTCCGCACATCCCCCGATCGCCCAGTAGATGCGTTGAAAAGATTCGTGTGGTAACGCCTTTTGGCTGCACGTAACTCTTTGTTAACGAAGTTTCGGCATTCTTTATATTTGTTTAATGTTTCAAGGTCTCTAGTACGCAGAAACGTAGCGAACAGTTTGTCACGTTCTTTAATAATCTTAACTATATCGGTTGTGACCCATGGCTTACGATCTTTTTTAGGCCGCTTTAACATAACTAGTGGAAATGAGTCGTAGTAGACATCGACAATTTTTTTCATTAATTTATTGTATGCGTCTTCGGGGTCAGCGGACGCAAGCACGTCAGCCCAAACTAAGCCAGCTAAACGGTCGCGAAATGACGATAGCTTTTCTGGGTTGATAGCACGGTAATAGATAGGTTGTCTGAAGTGTTTGTTAGTGTTGACAGTATGCTCAATGGACACAAAGTTCGGAAGATGATCACTTAGCGCGTAATTAATAACACCACATTTCAGACGGGTTATTTCGAAATTTGTGATGAACAGGTTTTGCATATATCTTGCCCCCTCCGTTCCAGACGTGCTTCCCCCCAGTAGCCTTTTTTTTTGGCAACAGTCAAGCTCAGAAGGCGGCGGAGGACGGGACAGAGGTGATCATTACGAAGACCGATGACGTTGATGTATTTCCAAAGTCTTGGTTGTTCAATCGCAGTTTCCTTGCCTTTTCGACCAGGGCATCTCTTTTCTGACGTTTGCTGAACTGCACAATGATATTATTGGGCTAGGATTTCGAGGGAACGCGGTGACACGCCTCAATTTCCTCTGCAGCAACCGGCATACCGGTGAGCTTTCCCAGTTTGCAAACAATGTCAGTAACATTTTCATCGGGGCTTTCTTCAATTCCTTTGATCTCAATGTTTTTGTTGCGGGAATATTGCTCCGAGAGGAGTAGGCGGGACTCAGTGTCTGCGAGACGGTTTTGAGTGGCCTGTAGTTCAGCATGCAATGCACTGTTTTCTTCCTTTAAGGCGTCATTAACGGTCTTCATAGCGGCATAGTTTCCCTTCATTTCTTCAAAGATGCCGTTCATGAACTCTAAGCTACGAGCATTTTCAAAGTTCTCAGTTCGAAGCGTTCTAATTTCCGCACGCAAGTCCCGCTCTACTGCCTCCCGTGCAGCTTTAATTTCAAGACGCAGTTCGTCACACAAGTCATTTATCTTCTGAGACACTGTCTCTTTAGCCATGACCTCTTTAGCGCAAACAATAGTTCCAAAACACAGGCAACACACGAGTTCTGGGCAGCAGTGACAGCAGGCAGAGCGTACAAGCGTTTTGTACTAGCAGAACAGAAAAAGTTATGAACCAACCTGTAAACGTAAAAGATAAGGAGTCAGGCCATGCACAGGTGCGCTGCCACTGCTGCCAAGAAATCGTGGCGCGTCCCGCCGGTCCTTTTAACTTGTCTCCTGTCGCTGGTAGCGCCGCATAGGATGCGCAGAAGCCCAGTCCTCTACACGCAGGGCGCACCGCTTTGGTAGGCTCCGGCCTCAGTACTTGTAACCTTGCAATGCGGCGAGAAACTGTAAACGTAAAAGATAAGGAGTCAGGCCATGCACAGGTGCGCTGCCACTGCTGCCAAGCCATGATTGAACATGATATGGGTAAAAAGGGAAATACCGAATGAATTGTTTGGTTTGGCTTGGTTTGAAGGGTTTAACGTCCCAAAGCAACTTATGGCTATGAGAGACGCCGTAGTGGAGGACTCTGGAAATTTCGACCACCTGGGGTCTTTAGCGTGCACTGACGTCGCACAGCACACGGGCGCATTGTTTTTCAAAGAACGCCACATGACAAGAGCGATGGTGTACCGTCCAAATACTTACCGGAAAGTTTAATGAATACAGCGCCATTTTTTTCCTTTTAAGCTAATTTATATACACTAGCATTGAAACGAACCCCGATAAGAGGTAAACAATGACAGGGAAATGAATGAATATGAGAAAACGGCTGTCGCCATTCTCTTCCTAATAGACATTTAGGACACCATCAATGCTTATTTCAGTTTTGCGAGTGCGCGCAATGACAGGCATGTGCAGACTCAGACTCGAATTGTAATGAATTCATGGTCCCTTTGATGCGATGGCACAAATTATGCCAAGACGATTAAACACTAAAGCTATCTTCCCCAACTTAACGGGCTCTCTAAATGATCATCAATCGCAAAGGCGCCAAGGACGGTGGTAGAACGCGTTAGGTAGGCCCTGCGGTCTGATTTGGATCGGGCTCTCTAAATGATCATCAATCGCAAAGGCGCCAAGGACGGTGGTAGAACGCGTTAGGTAGGCCCTGCGGTCTGATTTGGATTTGGGTGCACACATTCTAATGTAAGCGGTTGCGCTTCGTAATAAGTTTGTAGACACCACGTGCAACTGCAGTATGCTTGTCAGCAGCGCAGCCACCAGCGCACATGCGCGGCAACCGGAGAGGGGCAACAGTCATGCTGCGCATGACCTCAGAGCTCGAGGCAGCCCCAGTCGCGTGCCGACCTCAATGCTTACCCAGCAGAGACGTCAAGACAAAATGAACGTCTTGCCCAGCGCAGACAGCAAGGTACAGAACGAAAAAATAATAATAAAAATTCGAGGACGCCTTGGCGACTACTGTGATAAAAGGCGAAAGCCTGAGTGCTGCGCAAAGTTTGCGCCTGTCCTCAAGTGCAAGCCTTTCGGGGCGATGATATCAGCTCATCAGCGACGACATCGCGCTCCTTGTATCTTCGCAGCTCTATGCTTATTGTTGTGTGGTTGATTTACACCGAGTGTGCGGCAATAATAATTAATTATTACGCTAGTGTCATTAAATAGTCAGTGTTATTTATTTAGTTGTTAACGAGTAATTATTTATTAGACATAAATTACTGAGCAGTCGTAAATTATTATTGGATCATTGATTGGCATATGGTCATATAAAGCACACATTAGCGCATACCGTGGTGGTCGTGACAATAATTAGTAATTATGTTTTGAATTACGGAACTGTCACTAATTAGTAATTATAAATCTGTAGTCATTACTTAATTGTTCCTTATTACAATTAGTCATTTTTTACTGACTGTGTATTGATTGCCATATGGCCATATAAGGTACACATTCGCGTATACTGTGGTTGTGCTCTGGTATTGGTCGAGACCTCCGTGAGACGTCCTCCCGTCTCGAGCAATAAGAACCACCGCAAAAGCGTGACACTTTTTCTGACGACAACGATGAGGCAATGAAGGCTTTCGCCTTAATAAATTGGTTTAAAGGAAAGGAAAGGCGCGGTATCTGTCTTACATGCTCTATGAACACTTGGTACGCGCTTTAATGGAAAGGTGGATGGCAGGAGAGAAAATGAGAAGAGAGAAAGAGGAGCCGTAGTGGACGGCTAGGAAGTAATTTCGACCACCTGGGGACCTTTAACCTTTAACGGAGACCTTTATCGCACACCACACGGATGTCTCCTCGCTTCTCCTCTATCGACACGCAGCCGCCAGCAAGGAGTAAAAAGCAGCGCATAGCAGCAGCAGGAAAGACGCCAGCACAGAGCCGAACACTTGGTAACAAGACTAAGCAGAATGCCACCCGAAACGGTTGCCTACACAGACGCCGCTTTTGACGATGACGGGAACTCCATCTCGGAGGTAGTCAACGGGTCGGAAATAGAGAAAGGCAAGATATATACAAGCGGAGTAGACGCCACGGCAGCGGAGGAAGCTACGATCACTCGGGAGTGCGTTAGTGCGGACGCGAAGATGATCATCAGTGACAGCAAATCGGCAATAAGGAATTTCTCCAAAGGCAAAATATCATACTACGCGTTGAAGGTATTATCGAAAAGCAACATAGACAGAGGGATCACCCTAACCAGGGCCCCCGCTCACACCAACATACCAAAAAACGAAGCGGCCAACGCTCTTGCCCGAGCGCTCATTATCCGAGGGGACGCCGGCCTCAACCTAACTTTAAGGTCGAGACGCTCGCGACCTACAACGAAGTCGTCGAGTACTGCAAGTTAGGACGGCGGAAATATCCACTCCCAGATAGGTCCCTCACGTCCATAGAGGCAGTCACCTGGCGCCGCCTGCAAGCCAAGAACCACATGTCTCCCAGATGGAGATACCTTACGCAAACTGGAAATCCGGAGCACCAATTCTGCAAATTCTGTAAAGATATAGGAACTCTAAAACATATTCTCTGGAAGTGTAGCTACTCCCCTAGCTGCAATTTTTTCAAGGACGCAGAAGCATGGGAGACCGCGCTTCATAACGAAGACCCGGCGACGCAGTCCAAAATTGTCTGTCTGGCAACCGAAGCGGCGAACCGCTTCGTCTACTAACCCCTGCCCCTTAGGGTGACATCGGGCTCCCTGGAGGCCTGCGAGCAGTACCGGAACTCCGGTGTCACCTCTTCCGGACAATAAAAGTTTTCACCGCCACCAGCAGCGGAAAAGGGAGAATGAGCGTAAGAAGGCGAATAGAGTAGCAGAGATGCCCGAACAGAGAGAGGAACGGCTTGCCAAACGATGATGCCAGATTACCGAGTACAGTGTACTGGAATACTCTGCCGAGCATAATGGATGGATCATAGCTGCCGAGATAAGGCGGCCTATGGAAGAGTCTACTAAGCGGGAACCAGCCGAAGAGGATGTTAAGGCACGTCGTATGACTGATTACTCCATTGGAATTTTCGAAAATGCTACTGTAATGGTAGTTGGTGGTGAAAATATTTTAATTAAGATTTTTAGGCGGTTGTAACGGCTCTTGAAGTACTCCGTCCGGAATGCCATTGGCGTAGGCGGCTGTCTGTGCGCATTCGAATTCCTGACCTGGTTAGAGCCTCCTCCTACGCATAGTACCTCGGCTGGTTAATAATAGTGACAGCCTGATTTTGTTGGCAGGCCACACCATGTGCATCTGCGACCCGAACATTTGAAGCAGCATTTGTAACAATTCGTTTGGACACAGTGTAGTGTGTGCGAGACTGAGGCACCAAATGGCCTAGTGATGAGTGAGTAATTCAATAGATCAGTCTGCGTTCGGAGACTGTGAAATCGAAGAATTGTATACACAAAATTGAGACCGCTGTATGCTGCTTCACCGATAATCAGCCAGATTTCGTATCTGTCAAGCAAAATGAATAAAAGTTGCGTATAAGCCATGTCTCTCATTGATGAACATACATGACCATAACAAGCTTAGCCAGGGAAAGGTAACGCTCGCTACTTATATCCTTGTCTAGCTGAGCGAAGCCACCGCCAAATTTTATTATTATTAAGCTGCAGAGGTTATCTGAGATGCCGTAGTAGAGGGATGCAGAAATTTCGACCACCTGGGGTTCTTTAACTTGCACCGCCATCGAACAGTACTTTGGCGCCATGCTTTTAGACTGCATCGAAAACTGTCTTTGGCGGCTTCTACTCATTCCCGAATTATTGGGCACAGTAGTTGAATCCTCCAACCACTGCTGCTCTCCTGTGGGGATGTCACGAAATCGGCGCACATTTTTATTAAGCCGGCGCAGCGCGAGGCCCGTGCGGCGCCGCATGGAGAGAAAAGCCTCCTTCCCCGTGCGAGAGAGCGCGTAGCTTTGTACGCGTTGCCGTCGCCCTCTTTCCCATTGCCCGGGGATGACGGTGGTTCTCACAAATGGTGCGCTGATTAGCTTTACACGAACAAAGGAACTGGACAAACGCTGAGGTTAAGCGCAATTGCGCTTAACCTCAGCGTTTGTCCAGTTCCTTTGTTCGTGTAAAACTAATCAGCGCAGCATTTGTGAGACGATGTTCCAACTAGCTCAATCTCAAGCACTTCTGGACGGTGGTTCATCGATCTGGAATGTGCCAGATCTTTCGAGAACGTTCTATGGGACCAAACCAATGACGACGCGCGGCTCGACGGGAGGAGAAAGGAGCGCTCTAACCAGCGAAGCTAAATGTTTGTGCGCGCTAGCTTTGGCGCGTGTTAACACAGACGCGGCGCGCCCCATTTAAAGAGTCCGCACCGCTTGTGTAGTCAGTCAGTCGTCAGTCAGTGGTTGCGGCGTGCTCAGAAGTGCGACAACTGGACTCCCGGGGATCACCCACTGCTGCCAAGCCCACGGACCTGCGAGGGAGCGGCGCTCGTCTTGCATGGCGGCCACATCGTGACTCTCGAGGCGTCGGACTGCAACAGTGCCCGGTGAACAATTTCGTGTTTGTTTTGTAAAACCTCTATGTTATTAAATACCTCTGTAGTTGCATGTTTAGCGTTTGTCTTTTCTGTGAACCTCTCGTCTGTGCATATCAAGCGTTCCTGTGTATTCCTTTGTATCGTCTTTTGCCGTGTATAAAGTTTGTTTTGTTTACTTCTGACTCCGATCCTTACTCTGACTTGAACCGGCGACAGCTGGGCACCAAACGGCGACCCCCTTCTGTCACTACAAGGTAGTTGAAGTCCGGCTGAGCTTGTCACGCAGGTCAAGGGCATCTCTTTTGCGCCCGGAACAGCTACCCACACTTACTCTAAGGGTGTCTGGGAGTGTGCGCACCGTTAAGGGAGCATCGTTAATAATCCCCCTAATTATTAACGGGTGACAATTATTCTGGCGTGCGCGACAGGACGTTTGGTGCACTCAAGCGCAGAGGATGGAGAACGAGTTGAAAGAGTTTCGTAAACGGAGTATCAGCAGAGCGATAGCGAGAGGTACCGCGCTGAAGCTGTTGTGAAGGTCTATTAAGCAGTGCTATGTTTTAGCATTAGGCAGTTCCGATTGAAGATGAAATTCAAGGAGATTATTGCGTTTGGCCTAGAGAAAGGTTTTAAAGGAGCTGAACTGCGGGAATGGGTGGACCGAAAAGAAAGGGAGGTTCTAGAACAGGCTAAGAAGGAAAGAGAAGAGGCTGAGAAAGAAAGAGAGAGAGAATGGAACAAGCGTAGGCTTGAGAAAGAAAGAGAATTCTTAAAAGAGAGAAATATCCTTCTGAAGAAGCTGGCTGAAGTTCAGCGGTTGAAAGGCATCACCGAGCCTCTGGAGGTTACCTTTCCTTCCATTAGGAGGTATAGCGAAACGAGTGAGTCGTTGCCAGCCACAGGTGCTGTAGAAACTAGCTCCAGCAGCCAGAATGAGGTTGTGGAACAGCGTGTTCCTGCAATGGAACTTTCAGAAGAAGACTTTACTGGAGCTAAAATTTCTCAGGAAAATGATTGTGCCCTCCGAGACGACAAGTTGCACAGAAGCTGCAAAGGCAGTTGTCGAGCCAGAAGGCTCATGCATGTGCTCTTCACGTCTAGAGGAAGGTCAGAATTCTAGCTCCACGTCAGATTGCACCATGCCTGAGTGCATGAGTGACCTAGAGGAAGAGCTGCCAAATAACAGCGAGCCCGAAAGCTCAGATAGAGCTGAAATGGAAGACAGCATTCTTCCAGGAATTCAAGAGCAGGATTCGTGCGACGGCTCTACTGCCAAGGAGGTTCTTCGCACTGAGAAAGATGAGAAACCTCCTCCCACCGATAAAAAATGAGGAAGTCACCCCGCCGGGGTGGCGCAGTGGTTACGGCGCTCGGCTACTGTTCCCAAGGACGCGGGATCGAATCCCGGCCTCGGCGGCAGCTTTTCGATGGAGGCGAAAAGCAAGGCGCCCGTGTGCTGTGCGATGTCAGTGCACGTTAAAGAACCCCAGGTGGTCGAAATTTCCGGAGTCCTCCACTACGGCGTCTCTCATAGCCTGAGTTGCTTTGGGACGTTAAACCCCACAAACCAACCAAAAATGAGGAAGTCTTTTTCTCAGAGGAGAACGGCAGCGCAGATCCTAGATTGATAAATTCAGATATGGAAGAAATCGTGGACTGCACTGCGATGAAAGAATTCAAAGAAAACTTTAAAGAACAAGAAGTAAAAAAATGTGAGAAGAATGAACTCTCAGTAGAAAAGGAGTCCTACTCTAAGAAGTTACGACTGAAGGTCGTAAAGAAAAGGAAGAAAATAGAAAGAATCAAGGGAGAACAAAATGATTCTCAACGAGATGCTCCGTCAAGACCACAATGTCCTGACTATGCGAGGGCAACCGGAGCAAACCTGCCTCGGCCAGCCGTACGGGCGAAAGTAAGAAAGAAAAGAAAACTCAATACTACTGATGAGGCAAAGTCGAGCGGGAAGAGACTCAAAGAAAAACAAGAAAGAAGTTTCTGAAGGACTGGAAACGTGAGCGCAAAACGACCTGCGCTGACCAAGATCAACAACCCCAAGGCGTTATGAGAGAGCAATGTCAAATCTCCAGTCGGAAATCACACTTAGATGTGAGCAGAAAGAGAATTGGGAACCGCGCCCGTAAGAGAAACTCAGAAGAGAGTAGAAAAGGGAGCAGGACACTCGAACGAAAGAAAATCCATTGCTTTGTGAAAAAGAAAACTGGCATGTATGAAAGATAGAGAGGAACTGATACCTTCCAAGGAAGAAGTGCAACACGAGTTTGGAAATATAGGCGAAAGCATGCCTTAGGATTGTGCGCTTCACATTTGATTAACTGCGTGTTTTTGTGCTGTTGATTCCTACGAGTATCAGGCGACAGTGTGTTGCTATGTTGTGAACATCATGGCATTGATGTGTGAATCTTGTAATGTGTTATGGCAGTTTGTGAAATTTGTGCAATGTATGTGCGTGATGTGGACATTTGCCCCATATGCTTTGTGAGCGCATGCATGTGCGCCCGATGTCCGTGCGTATTGTGAATATTGTGGGACAATATTCTTTAAGGGGGGCAGTGTCACGAAATCGGCGCAAATTTTTATTAAGCTGGCGCAGCGCGAGGCCCGTGCGGCGCCGCATGGAGAGAAAAGCCTTCTTCCCCGCGCGAGAGAGCGCGTAGCTTTGTACGCGTTGCCGTCACCCTCTTTCCCATTGCCCGGGGATGACGGTGGTTCATCGATGTGCCAGATCTTTCGAGAACATTCTATGGTACCTAACCAATGACGACGCGCGGCTCAACGGGAGGAGGAGGGAGCGCTCTAACCAGCGAAGCTGAGTGTGTGTGTGCGCTAGCTTTGGCGCGTGTTAACAGACAGACGCGGCGCGCCCTATTTAAAGAGACCGCGCCGCTTGTGTAGTCAGTCAGTCAGTCAGTCAGTGGTTGCGGCGTGCTCAGAAGTGCGACAACTGGACTCCCGGGGATCAGCCACCGCTGGCAAGCCCACGGACCGGCGAGGGAGCGGCGCTCGTCTTGCATGGCGGCCACATCGTGACTCTCGAGGCGTCGGACTGCAACAGTGCCCGGTGATCAATTTGGTGTTGGTTTATGTGGCTCTCTCGTGTTTGTTTTGTATTGTAAAGCATCTGTGTTATTGAATACCTGTGTAGTTGCATGTTTAGCGTTTGTCTTTTCTGTGAACCTCTCGTCTGTGCATTTCAAGCGTTCTTGTGTATTCCTTTGTATCGTCTCTTGCTGTGTATAAAGTTTGTTTTGTTTACTTCTGACTCCGATCCTTACTCTGGCTTGAACCGGCGACATCTGGGCACCAAACGGCCAGCCCCTTCTGTCACTACAAGGTAGTTGAATTCCGGCTGAGCTTGCCACGCAGGTCGAGGGCATCTCCTTTGCGACCGGAACAGCTACCCCCACTCACTCTAAGGGTGTCTGGGAGTGTGCGCACCGTTAAGGGCGCATCGTTTATAATCCCCCCTAATTATTAACGGCTGACAGGGGGGCTAGTTTTGTAAGAAATAGGGAGTGGAATACGTATTTGTGCGTCCAGTTATCTGCCCCAATCACACCTTTACTGTGCGCGATTTAGCGCTGCGGGCATTTGCATATACAGAAGATTACACTGACTGCTCTCAGAGTCACATATGGGAATGTGCAAATTCAGCAGGCAGGGTCAAAGATATAACCAAAGACGCCTGGAAGACCCTTCTGCGTAGCTCAGACCCAAGAGCTTAAAGAGAAGTTGTTCGACTGGCCGAAGATGCCGCCGGAGTCCAATAGCTATCGGCCTGTAACTAAGGCGACTGTCGCACCTCTCTGGTCTAACCCCCGAAGCGCGGGATAGTCACTCTGTTGGACGAATAAAAGTTCTCTCTCTCAGAGTAGAATTTTGAAGGTAGCGCTGTCAGAGAAATAAATATAGTACAGAGGGCACAGCGCTGCCGGTAGTGCTGTGGCACACATTGATAAAGAAGCATGGGAATCGGGCGTCGCTGCGAAAGCGAGCTTTTCCCTTCGTACGCGTAGGCGATCCTCAGTTTCTCCAAGTGTACTTACCAGTAATGTCAGCTCTATGTTATATATGTTAGGCATCTTCGATTAGCGCAGTTTATACCTAAACGCGCATTGATAGCTTGCTTTTAAAACTTTATCCGCGTTCACTGAGGGTACAGCCTGTCACCTCGTGTGCCGCCCACGATTAACCCTGGTCAACTGCCCTTTCTTTCAAGCATCATCGGTATTACAGTGTAGGCCGAGTCACGTCATGACACACTGCGCCGACTCCACTGACCACACAGGGATCCCTGCTGACCTTCTCTAAGCAGTGCAACCAGTCTTTTGGCTGGTTCCCCTTCTTTGCGAGTAAATAAAGAGCTTATCATAATCATCATCGTCGAAGGAGACAACGCCCCAAAGATTGCGGACAGCCGTCTTGTGCATATGTGGAAAGCTAAACGAGTATGGGAGCGCCGTCTAAAAAAGCAGAAATAGAACCGCAATCTCAGAAGGATTGCGCGACATAATAAAGAAATCAAACTTATATACTTAAAATTATGAAAACAAAATTGGGACAAGACATGCGACGAAATGGAGGGGAGCATGAACCTCTCCAAGACGTGGAGCTTCCTCCGCCACTTGTTGGGCCCAAGACAAGTCCAAGACGAAATCTGGTGTAAGACTGGCAAAAGCGAGGCACGTGTTCGAAAGGAACGATTATGATTTCATGACCATTTTAATTAAGATGTACGTGGGGAAAACTTCACGAACCCCACTTCCTAACTATGGCGGAGTGCCTAAAGAGGCGTTGGACGCACCCATAACAGAAGCGGAAGTGAGGGCGGAGATTGTAATACTTAAAACGAGGTCGGCTCCAAGCCCTGACGGGATAACGCACAAAATTCTCAGGAACCTAGACGCTGACTCCATTAGGTATCTAAGGGAGTATATGCAGGAATGTTAGGAAAAATGTGAGTTCCCACACCAGTGGAAGACGGGAAGCATTATTTTAATACTGAAACCACGGAAGTCTCCTCACCTGGCAATTTACGACCAATTTCCTTAATTTCATGCGTGCGGAAATAGATGGAGCATGTTGTCCAGACCAGACTGATGCGTTTCATGAAGCAGGGTGATCTGTGACCACCAGAGATGGTCGGCTTCCGATCTCACTTGTGTGCGCAGTATTGGTTTGGGTGATGGGGTCTAGCGTCCCAAAGCGACCCAGGCTATGACAGACGCCGTAGCGGAGGGGTCCGGAAATTTGGACAACCTGAGTTCTTTAATGTGCACTGACATCGCATATCACACGGGCGCCTTACTTTTCGCCTGCACCGAAAAGAGGCCACCGAGGCCGGGATTCGATCCCGCGTCCTTCGGAACAGTAGTCGAGCGCCATAACCACTGTTCCACCCCGGCGAGTTTTGTACGCAGGACGTCATGTCCAAATCAAACATGACATAACACACTCAACGTCTAAACACGCGAACGTAATTTTGAGACAGGAACTCAGGAAGGCTTTCAAAAACGTAAAACATGAGGCGGTCGAGGAAGGGCTGAACAAGATTAATGTATGTACTAGGCCATATCGGTACATCAGGGATTTTCTGCCTTTCTCGCAGATTATGACTAGCAGCTTACCGGTATCGCTCAAGAGGAGAGTATACAACAGTTACATCTTACCTGTACTCACCTATGGGGCTGAAACATGGAGGCTAACCAAGAGGGTTCTACTTAAGTTGAGGACAACTCAGAGGGCTCTGGAACGAAAAATTGGTAGGGGTAACATTAAGAGATAGGAAGCGTGCTGAGTGGGTCAGAGAAATAACTCAAGTTACTGACATTCTAGTGGAAATTAAAAAATGGGCATGGGAAGGACATGTAGTGCGAAGAGAGGATAAACGATGCTCGAGGATAAACGAAGGGAAGTGAAGCGTAGCAGGGGGCGGCAGAAAGTTAGGTGGGCGGATGAGGTTAAGAAGTTCGCTGGGGTCAAGTGGATTCCGCTAGCACAGAACCGGGTTAACTGGAGAAGTATGGGAGAGGCCTTCGCCCTGCAGTGGGTATAGTCAAGCTGGTGATGATGATGAGGATGATGTATGCGGATTCTACACTGTATATACAAAAAGGTTTAGACAGTGTAGAATTGTACATGACTGAACAACAACAAAACAGCGCACTACAAATAACGCTACAGGAGACACCGCAGTCCAACCCAGTAATGGTCCTCACGCGTAATCCACGAACTCACGCTCGCAATGAACTGTTATCAAAGGCGGGTGGTACGCGCGCTTTTTCAGAAGCAGAGTACGGACAAATCCGAGGTGGATCCTTGGCTCAAAGACGCAGCCGTTCAGAAGTGGAGCGCTTAAGAGGACCAGGTGAAGGGCGTCTCCGTTGAAGCGTCCTCGTACCGGTGACAAGGTCTCGGAGGTAGCAACAGCCATTAGCTGAGTCGGCTTTCCGGAGGCGTCGACACAGGGCTTCTGTTCCGAAGAGGGGGTCAGCGTCGTAATCCAAGAGACCACAGCATCAGCCAGTGGGGACCACCATAGTCGGTAGGCCTCACGAACGAACACCTCCTACAGCAGCTCACGGCTATGCACCAATGTGTGCACCAGTAAAGTTCCTCTCTTTCCCACACTGCCACTCCACCTTTCATAGGTCTACATGATTTTCTTGGGCCTCAATTTCGGCTTCGTCATCGTCTTCTCACTTCCAAAATACCACTGCAGTCATTTTTTTCTCTCCTCCTTATCTCAAGTTTCACGTGCTAATTGACGTGAATTTTCTTAAGCCCAGTTCCTTTCTCAATCCTCTTTTCCTTTTCTCTCGTGAGAATGGCCACCTTGTTTAGGTTTTTTTATGAAGCTGCTTCCTCCTTCAATCCTATCCTTCAATCTCACAAACCGCCGCACCCTAACACATCACCACTTCATATAGCACTAATAACATTGAAACATGTACACATAATGTTCTCACGACAACTGTTGCACTGACCACATCGTTGGGCCCCTAAATAAAAACAAATGTCAATTTCTTGCTTCTACACACGCCACCCATCACATCTCAAGACAGCATAGAAAATGTTAATACGCGCACAAAACGCAAAGTAAAACGAGCTAATAAATAACAGCGACATACCCTAGTCGAAATCAACCTCTCAACTGTTACGTTTTCTGCACCTTGTCTTCAGTCATTCTGCTCATAAAATATGCACCAACATTTCATCTGGTTTTATTCTCTTCGATGGTAAAATCATACTCCTGTTGGGTCATACTCCATCACGCGACATCTCAACCAAAACCTCTGCCACCTGCACCGTATGAATCGTCTTTAGAGGCACTGCTTCCTAGAATCTCTCCGCCATATCCGCTAAAGTGAGTATGTAAATGTTTTTTTTTACTGGACGCCAGTCTTTAGGTTTCAGAAATGTCCATCACTACTCTCAAAAATGGTTGGTCAATGATGAGCATTGTTCCCTAATGTACTCGACCCGCTCTTCCTTTTTGTTTTGTATACTAGAATATGTCAAATGACTTCACATATCTTTGGATTTTACATTGAATCCCTGATCAAAAGAATTCCTACGTTATTTTGCATACGGTGTTCTTCACATCATGGTGACCAGCTAAACTCGTGTCATGACCCTAGTGTAACACTTCTGGTATCAAGCTGTTGTGAACCACTCATTGCTTGATTTCTCTTCCTGTGTTAAAGACAAATCGCCTATACGATAAGTAGTCTTAAAGCAGGAACAGGTGTGTCGCGCGACTCTCCTTTCTTTTCAATATTAGAGCAACTCTTTTGAAACAGTCACACAACATTTTGTACTCTTTGTTGTTTTGCAAGGACCTCCGAAGTGATATGTAGGCATTGTACAAAAATGGTGTTCAAGTAGTTCAATGTACAAATAGTACAATGCTATTTGTACATTGAACTACTTGAACACCATTTTTGTTCCGGGTGTCGGCAATCTAGTTTTCACAGCCGAATAGATCGTCGTACACTTTCTTCTTCCTGCGAAGCTTTTGATGCTAATGACCCATGCCTAATAAATGAAGTCCCATAAACGCATAACCCTAACCCTTTACCCCTTTACTTTTACTGGCATAATGTAATTAACATCACCATCACCAACTATAAGTGCCCTAGGAATATTTCCAATATAGCGTCATACAGCGGGTTCTCTACGCTCTTCACTGTTAGCCATCCTTCATAATATGGGATCCACAACATGATCCGAGCCTCTCGAAATTGACGCGACGTGTTGTCCAGAAATGCAACATTTGCTTCATGTCCCGTGTATTCTGGGTCTAGCACAACGCTCTTCCTCACTAGAACTACGTTTGCCCCACTGTGTCTCAGCATGGAGATACGTTTACCATGGATCTGTCCCTGAACGACATGCATGTGTTGGTAATGAGCCTGCCATTGATCCTCACTATGCCCTCCAATACGTCGACCTAATCATCGCGTTTACTGCGTTAGACTCCTATACCAGCTCTCTGTTTGGAGATAGAGCGCAAACAGCTCTTTCCTGCGTTCGCAATCTTCTCATTAGTCTCGTCTCCTATGCTGTTTCAGTCCTCGCGCAGTGCCTGACCTTATTTACACGCACTACCAAATTGGCATGCTTATGCGCGGTGTCCTAAACGATTACAAGGGAAACATCGTTGTGAACGCCTTGACAATGCATCAGGACTTCTTGGTGGAGAAAGATCCGACCCTCGTTTGAGTATTTTATCCTTCATCTTGGATAAGTTCTTAATCCTCTGTGCCTTCATGAACTCGACGGCGTAATCGGAAACTGCTAGCTGCAAGTCTAATCATAGAAAAAACAATGTGTATATCTATTATGAGCGCAGAAGTGTGGAAACTGCCTTTATTCTCTGTGAAGTGCCATAAAAATGGATCGACCAATTTCCTTTTCAAAGACCCCATGTCATGCTTGCAAATCCAAGTTTGAAATTACAGTATGCTACGTGCCACAATACCATAACATTCGTAGATATGAGGCAGCCAACAGACTGCGTCTGTCAGCCACTCTTTGTGATACTATGAGCATTGAGAAAAAGTTTCACATCAAGACCTCAAACCTCAAACCACTTGTTGGGGACACAATTCACAAGTTTCAGAGAACAAAATGGCGCAAGCCAAGCAATAACAAACTACATGCAATGAAGCCAAGAATAGTAACTATATTACCAAAAAAATGATACTGTTTTAATGGAGTAGCTTTGTACAAGCTGATGATAGTATACTCACACACAACCCATTTATTACCTTCTAAGTAATGCACTGCCACCACAATGTTGTTGAAGCCATGAACGGCTTACTGTCATCCATGTTTTATTCATCTCTTGCAAGCAGAAAGAAGACTTCTTTCCAGAGCAGTATATAAATCAGATATTGATACACATATCCTTCTTTCTCAGTGGTGATCATCAAATGTCTTTTTTTGAAGAGATGGTTTTTATCAAAAATAGGTTTTTTTACATAAAACTTTTACCAGCCTGAATCTGCGCCTCTCTCTCAATCTTGAAAAGACGCTTTGTTTTTATTTTTGGGCCCACATATCACAATTCTCACCACCTCTTCTCAGGCAAAGGCTGCCACTGAGGCATCTTAACCGCACGTCACCCTAATAATTTTTAAAGATCTCGTTATACACTATAAAATATTCTTGTAGCGGAACATGTCACAGGGACTTGCCTGCTTCAAGTAGCTAATGGCGGCAGTTGTTCCAAAGCCGCTTACAATACCTCAGCTACCAGTTTCACTAATCTATAGCTGCAACCCATAATGCATGTGATTTAATTGTTATTTTATGGTTATTTGTGATGTATGCAGTGCATATTACAACATGAAACAACATAACGTTGATGTCGAGGTGCAGGTTCACTGAATGAAACAATCTTAATTGACGGCACTGGCGTTCATCATGACGACGGCTATTACAGATGGGGAAAGTAACCTAAAAATAGTCCGCTAAATAGATGCAGGGAGTCAGTTCAAGCGGAAGTGGATGTCCAGCGCACCACCACTTAAAGGGAACGGAGGTGCACAGGCCGCTATCACGGGCATCTGAAAACATTGGCAAGCACTAAAAAGCATGCTGACCACCTACCCGAAAATACGACAACACTATAAGACAGGCAGTTGTGAATACGCACCACCAGATAAACACTTCGATGAAAAAGAAATAACACTTAAATAAATTTAAAAATCACTTACTCGAGAACCAAATGTCTTCTAGAGACCTACCCACACAACCCACACTTTGCGCACTGTGACTCGGAGGCGGACATATACAACTTGGTATAGGACTGTCAGAACAACAACATAGTGCAAAGGTAAAATGCCCGTTGATTTAGCGATAGTAGGAAACGCTGTCGAGCTTGGTGCTAAACGTTCAGCACTAGATGAACATAAGGATAAAAGCGGGTGCAAAATCCAGCGAACTCCCGACTACCACGGCCAACGTCAAGTTTTATATCAATAACATATTTTTCATCATCGTCATCATCATGAAGGCACCGAGTTGAAAACCTGTCACAGCCTGCGCATTAAGAAGGCCATGCAGTTTTGCAGAATCACGTCCCTTGAGAGACTGCTTACACTTCTTTCACCATAGAGACTACTTCCCTAACGAAACTGAACCAGTTGCAGTTAAGGAAATGTTCGTGTTTATCAGTGGTTAAGTCATTTTTACCATAGTTTCCACGATCGAAATCATCCGCTCCGGCCAAGTAGGCCGAGGGGGTTGAAATTGTTCCGCAGCTAGCCACAATTACACATACTTTTTCTCTTCTCTCAATTCAATACGGTGATGTAAGGTGTCTACCAAAAATGACCACAAATACGGCGTCTTTCGTTTCCTGTAAGCACGTTTACGTTTAAAATTTTTACAAACGTAAGTATGGTTACATCAAAGAACGGAGCCACTATTATCAAACATTTCATTGGAGACGTAAATCCTCTCGTAAGGGAAGAAAGGTAGGAGAAATCGCAGAAAGAGAAAAGAAAGGAGATCTAAGAGAGTGTTAGGGCAAAGAAAAATAATGATATATTTAACACAGCTAAACCTAAGTAGATATCGAGGAAGTGCAAGACTTCTTAATGGATGTCTACGAACCGCAATGAAACACGTAGCGGAGTCTAACGACACGAAGGTATCGAGGGCATTTGGAAGGGAAATGATCTGTGTAGTTAATAATGGATCCGCAACATCATTGAGAACTCACACTCCAAACAGTAACCGTGGATACGTATTACCATTGCAAACTCTGTAATAGCGAAATTTTAGCGTTCAGTAAAGTTTCTGTAAAACTCTAAACGAAAAGATGGTGTCGAGGGCATATTGAAGTAGGAGGTTTTAGCAAGCAAGCGAGACGGGCAGCAATGGCGGGAAATATTTGGAAGGGGGCTGGAAAGCTGTGCCAGACTGCTGTGCCGGTGTCATCATCGTCATCAGCCGGATTATACCCACTGCAGGGCGACGGCCTCTCCCATATTTCTCCACTTAACCCGGTTCTGTGCTAGCTGCATCCACTTGACCCCACTTAATCCACTTGTCCCGGTGTACCAGACTTTGGTTGGTTGGTTACCCACTGCAGGGCGACGGCCTCTCCCATATTTCTCCACTTAACCCGGTTCTGTGCTAGCTGCATCCACTTGACCCCACTTAATCCACTTGTCCCGGTGTACCAGACTTTGGTTGGTTGGTTGGTTGGTTGGTTGGTTGGTTGGTTGGTTCATAGGAAGGGAAAGGCGCAGTATCTGTCACACACGCTCTGTGGACACCTGAACCGCGCCGTAAGGGAAGGGATGAGGGTGGGAGTGAAAGTGGATAGAGAGAAAGGGGAGCCGTAGTGGAGGGCTACGGAGTAATTTCGACCACCTGGGGATGTTTAACGTGCGCTGACATCGCACAGCACACGAACGCCACAGACGGACGCCTCTTCGTTTCCCCTCCATCGAAACGCAGCCGCCGGAGGTCGGAATCAAAGTCTGGACGCCACTTCGTTTCGCCTCCAGACTTTGATTCCGACCTCCGGCGGCTGCGTTTCGATGGAGGGGAAACGAAGAGGCGTCCGTCTGTGTCGATGTCAGTTCACATTAAAGACCCCAGGTGGTCGAAATTGCCCCATAGCCTTCCACTACGGCTTCTTTTTCTCCTTCCCACTTTCCGCCCTTCCGCTACGGCGCGGTTCAGATGACAACAGAAGCGAGAAAGATACTGCGCCTTTCCCTTCCTGTGAATCAATTAATATCATTGTATTATTGTGCCAAGTAATTTTGTACGTGTGTGGAAATATGCACCGGTAAAAAAAATAATAATAATAATTGGCTCACAGGAGAGAAAAGCACAGTAACTGTCACACTTTTACTGTAAACACCTGCACAGCGCCGCAGAGTAAGGGAGGAAGTTGGGAAGGAAAGTGAAAAGCGGGAGAGAAGAGCCGTAGTGGAGAGCTTGGGAGTAATTTCGGCCTTCTGGGGATCTTTAAAGTGCTCTGATATCGCAATACAGAAGGGAAGATTAGGAGGTGGTGAAGGGTGGTTGATCCTAGCCCTGATGGCGGCACAACCCGATCGTTTATCTCGTATCACCCCTGACAGAGCCCTTCTTACTTCCCTTCGCTTGACCTCTGTCTCCACTGTCCGAGTCACCCATCCCTTGCCTACCTCCCTCTTCTCCTTGCTCTCTGTCAAGGCCCTTCCCAAGAACATGCACCCTGAGCATCATGCCGCTCACTGATCTGCACGCGCCCCCACCCTCTGGTGCCAGTACGGTGCACGGTCTGACGCATATGCCCTAACGTGGTTTTTTGGACCCGTTGGTACATAGTTCCAATACACTACAGCGCAGCAAAAACCGAGGAGACAAGAGAGGAGAGGCGATCAGCACGAGCGCTATCATCAACAGAAAATGCAACAATGCTGTCCTCTTAGAGCGACCGAACGAAGTCTAAATTTTCGTCAGATTTAATAACCATAAAAGAGTCGTCAAGCGACAAAAGGGTAAATTTGCTTTGTGAGTACATTGAAACTGTTTTTTGCCATGCGCCAGTTTCAGAAATGATCACCCTGAATGAATTTTCCGGTTTATAGGTTTTTGAACTGTAAAACACGTCTTAAATTTTTCGTGTATCGCATATTTCTTTAGTCAGCTTGGTAAGGATTAACTTGTTGCATAGCTTCTTCGTTCTAGCTTTTTTTTTGACATCATTATTTCGTTGCGGCAGTTAAATACAGAAGACATGCATTCGGCAGCCTTGGACTTGTAAAGTTCAGAGGATTGAATCGCAAAATCACCTTCTTTGTCCGCAGGCAGCACGACCACATGCTGTTCCTTGATGAAGGACTCGACGCGCTTGAGGGGTAGCTTGGAAGATCCTGGCTTTGAGCAGTGCAAAATGTCGACTCCTTCTGAAATATAGCGGTTCTGTTCCAGTTGCATTACACTCTTCGATACTTGGCGTACCATCGCAAGTAGTTGTGCAGCTGACGGCTTAGGCTCTAAAGCAAACATTTATCCTAATGATAGAAGCCTTGACACGTCATCCGGTAGATCCAGTGCCTCCACAGTGTTGAAGGTGCTCCGGACTGTGTTCGTCTTGCTCGAAAGGTCGGCCCGTTGTTGCAGCAGATGTGGAGCCCACAAGCTACGGTAGCTTGAACAGTGATACGCTGGTATTCAAGACGAGTTCGCCAGGCTGCCTGACGTTCCCCTTTCGAGCGAAGCAGAGCCTCGAGGCACTGCCTGTAAAACCGGATTTGCCTGTAACACTCGGACTTGGCAAGCTTGCCCGCCCTCATAACATGACCAGCCGATAAGACAAATTCTCCAAACAACAGACCCAAGTCTTCAGGCAGCAACTTGTTGCGAATGCAGAACGGCATTCTGCGTGCACGACATGTCGCAAGCGCTATGAGTGAAACTGTAGCACAGGGATTCTTGCGAACATTAAAAATCGGGCCCGTTGTACTAGAAATATAGATCAGTAGCGTGGCCTTTTTGGATTGTTGGTAAAAAGATTCAATTCTGTTTCCGCTGTTTCCAATACATGAACCCCCCTCTCCGTAACCACTATCCCTGCTCTCACTTCCATTGCGGTCGAGGAAGCAGCCATTGCTCTCGCCATCGTCAACACATCGGTCCTTTTCATATTTAACGACTCTAAGACCGCAGTCCGCAACTTTGCAAAGATTACAATCTCTATTTCGGCGCTCAACATTCTTAAGCATTCCTTCCCCCCGTCCCCTCTTCCCGTCCTAACCTACTCTTTTGTGTTCCAGCTCACGCAGGGCATCCTGCAAATGAGGTGGCAAATTCTATCGCTCGCGAGAGGATCGACCGAGCTGGCCCCGTCCATTTCAAGATGGACACGCGTGACTGCATCAACACCTTCCATAATATTACACTCCACTACTACAACTCCTGCTTATCCCTCCCTCCCCTTTACAAGTCCCTATCTAAAATCTAGCATAATACGTGGCGCTATTTAGAGGCCCACACATTCCTCTCTGCTGCACGCCTTGCCCTTATTCACACCGGTGCCTTCTCGCCCAAATGCGCACTTTGTAGCTCTCCTCGAGCAGACAATGCTCACATTCTGTCTTCCGTCTCCCGGCAAATAAACATCCCGCAGCTGTGAGAGGCTGTTTTGGCCAGTTCGCAGCCGTATATTCAACAGCGCCTTACGACCTGGGCAGCGGAGGTGGCCGCCAGGCATGACCTGAATGGCACGACCAGCAGCACAAAGGCAACCCACGGAACAGCGGCAACATAAATTTATTTATTTTTTTAGCCTTCAATAAATGAAGCTTTTGCCACCAATTAGCGATGATGGGGCGGGTAGAGGTAGTTCACCGCCGCTTGCGGCGGGGGCTAGCCTGCCACCGAATTTTTATCTGTTGTAGACCGTCATTGCACCCACCACCGCTTCGGTGGTGGATGACAACTGTCGCGGCGAAAATATTTCTCTCTCTCTCTTTTTTCTTCCTTCTCTGCTATTGCGAAAGCAATACTACTCAGATATCCAGCACTTCGCGGAGCCACGGTCGGCACGCACGTGATGGTTGTGATGTCATAAGCTGCGAGAGATGGGCTACTAAGTCGAGTCGACGGGTGGCGGCGGCGGTCGGTAGGCACGGCGCGCTAGAGATGTGATGATGACGTCACTGTGACGTCACACCAACAGCGAGAAATGGGCTACCAAGTCAAGTCGTCGGGTAGTAGCGGAGGTCGGTAGGCATGGCGCGCTGCAGCTGGAGCCGCGTTGCTACCGAGTGGAGGCGCTGCTGTCACCTCTGCTCTGAGAGTTGAGAGGGAGTGGAGGAAAACGACACTGTAAAGGACGCTTTTAACAGCGAAGACTCTTTGTCAATGTGTTCACGCAGTGGTCAAGAACATTGGAATGCAACAAGGCAGCAAAGACGCGTTCAGGAAACCGAAGAACGGCAACAACGGCTTGAAAATGAGCATTTTGGTCGACCAGCTAAGGTACAACGAGACCCGGAGGAAACATCGTGCAGAAGAGACGTCACAAGAACGAGCTGTACGTTTGAAAAAAAAAAGACGGGAAGCTTCACTTGCGAAGGCTATTTTCACTGTGTCAACGGGTGACATGGAAGGGCAATGACGTTCAGAGTATTCGAGAAGAGTTAGTGTATATGACTCGGCTACGCGGGCATTTTCTAGACGATTCGCGAATAACCCCTTCGGAAGTGAGTACTCGGTGTGTGATCGCCTATGGCATAAAGACTGCTTGACCCTGGTAAGCGAGCTCATGTATCCTACTCTTCACCTAGCTTATCCAGAATAGAACGAGGAGACTATGAGAAGTCCTGTGGTGTGTAGAACATGTCGAGCCAGCCTGAAAGACTAGAAGGTCCTCTCTACAGTGTCTCAAACGGGTATTATTACCCGCCTATTCCGAGGGCCTACCACATTTTAATCCAGTGATGAACGACTACTGTCTCCACAGCAGTATAAACATTCTACTACAGATAACTATGTGATTACTCGTGAGGAGACAGAGTCTCACTACTTCAGTAATCACCGAAGTGTCTTCATAGGTATAACCAATAAAGGTTATCAATGATAAACGCCAATGTGTGTCCTGTGTTAATAGTGCGGTCAACATTGCTTTAGCAACCAACCGGGCTTAACTAAAGCTAAGCGCTACCTAATTTTGTTTTCTCTTCTGTCCGCATGAGGCAGCGGAACTGGCTCAGCTACAGAGCCAGTAGCAGGCCCGTGAAATGTATTTTCCATTTTCCTACAGCCGCACCAGCAACGACATCGCACAACGCACGTGCGTTTCTTCTCTTCTCCACCGAGACGCAGCCGCCAGCGATCGGGATCGAACCCGGAAACTCTGGCACAGCAGTCGGCCTTGTTACCACTGTACCACCGCGGCGGTGCTGTAATCAAGGGTTTTGGACATTTCCAGGGCTCACAATTTGCCGATAAATTCTTTCCTAACAATATGAACCTCGCGAGCCATGAAAGCCGTTTTTCTTTATAATTACAGCCGCCTGGGTATTTTAATGACAGTGACAATAAGTGACATTGTGCAGCACACTAACACGCACATGATTATGAGAGGAGCTCCGCCGTGATGGTGCGGGAGTTCAGATGGCCGACTACTAGGCTGGAGTAACAGGTTCGACCCCGACCGCCGGGGGCTGTGCCTTAACAGACGCGAAACGAAGAGGCGTTTGTATGATGTGCGATCTCAGCGCGCGTTAAAGATGCCAAGGTAGTCAAAATTACTTCGTAGCCCTCTTTTACGGCTTGCATTTGTCTCCTTTTACTTTCTCTCCCACTTTTCCCACCATTCCCTTATGGCTCCATTCAGCTGTCCACAGAAAACAAGTGTGAGATTTGCCGCACCTTTCTCTTCCTGAGAACCAATTATGTGACATAAACGGAGCGCTGACTGCTCACGCCTTTTTGATCTTTGAAAAGTACACACTAAAGGCCCAAGTTGTTCAAAAGTTGGTCAATCCGGAAAATGCATATTTCTTTCTCGCGGTCTATAGGCCGCGTCTTGACGTACAACCGCTTGATAAAACAAATACATCCATTGCCTCCATTTATTGATGCCCCGCCGGGGTGGTGCAGTGGTAAGACGCCTGTCTACTGTACCGGAGGCGTATTTGGCTTCGATCGGTACGGTGGCTCCGCAAGGGACAAAACGACAGAAGAGACGAGAATGGGGGCTGTTCCGACTAGCGTCTACCGCCCCCAGGAGCCGAGCAGCCTAGCGATTAACGGCGTATGCTTTTTCAATGGGAGGACATGTTGCACACGGCCCTAACTTGAGAAAGCCTATACTACTACTACTACTACTACTACTACTACTACTACTACTACTACTACTACTACTACTACTACTGCTACTACATTATTATTATTATTATTATTATTAGTAGTAGTAGTAGTAGTAGTAGTAGTATTATAGAGGAAGACTCGTTACACGAAGTTGGCACTGAATTGTCTTTAGGTAACGGCCGAATTAACTGGCTAACTATTATCTTCACAGTCTTAATTTAGCAAAGAAATAATATTGTGTGTATTATTACCCGGGTTCGAACCCGACCTCGGCGGCTGCGTTTCGATGGAGGCGAAACGGAGTGGCGTCCGTGTGCTGCGCGATATCGGCGCAGGTTAAAGAACACCAGGTGGTCGAATTCCGGAGACCTCCACTACGGCGTCTCTCATAGCCTTAGTCGCTTTAGGACGTTAAACCCCACAAACCAACCAATCCTTAACCTACGACTGGTCCGCTGATGTTGTTTACAACGCTATAATATTATACGTATAACAGATATAAGGTTCTATATTGCGCTACATTCTTTCCGCTCGTGTGTCGATAATAACTACTTTAAGGAAAAAATGGAATACAGTGCGGTTGTCATGCAAGCCGGAGCACTTCCTTCGATTTTCTTCAAAACTCGAAGTTGAAATGCATTTTTGCCCAAATCGAACTTGTGCGCTGCTTATAACGAGACGTGTGTTAAACAGATTATTATTGTCTCTGCCAACAGTCTTTCTATGAACTGTACACAGGGCTGCGAAGATCGCCATCGCACACAGATGCGCGCCTGGTGCGATAAGTTACATAGCCGGTATCAGTACCTTATTCTAGCGTGGTCCCTTTCGACGGCTGCCTGGTGTGGGATGCGTAGTCCATCTGCACATCCTGAGGTGCTTGGGTTTGCGCGAAAAATATACATCCACAGCTCAGCGTTGAGCGGAACAATCCACTCTGCGTCCCATCAAACTCGAGACTGTATGTGTACAGTGCCTCTTGACGCACTTCCAAAGTGGAGACTTCCGCGGTCACCCTCGATCACTCCGGCAAAGGCGTCATCCACTGGGTTCCGCTCGAATACTCTGTCGAATAAATTCTGTACTGCATATACCAAAAGGATAACCTCGAGATTCGAGGCGTCCGCAGACTGGGCAAAGATTCCAAGTCGATCTTCATTCTCTTCAAGGAGAAAGAAGTGCTAAGGTGGATTTATCTTAAAGGGACGTGCAACAGGTGCCAGCTGCACGCCAAAAATAGGAAGTATGCGTTGCCTGTACCCGACTCGGGCATCGCGATCTCGTGTGCCCGAATCCGACGAACATCAAGTGCAGTGGCTGCGGCTTCGAAACCCCGTAACGTGAACACAAATGTGAACCAACTTGCGGCAAAGGCCAAACACTAGGAGACCCCGATAGTCGAGAACTTTTCTGCACTCCCTACGAAGTGAAGAAGCGACAGTTGGAGAAGATGGAACATGCAGAGACGATTAGTGGGAGACATCAAAGTCGACAACGCGAACCGAAAGTAAGAGAAAACAGCTAAATCCACGAGAATTCCCTATTGCAAAAACCAGTGCCACTGGGTGCCAGCGCTCCAGCGCCATACCTGATTATGGTCCCAGTATGACGCTGGAAACTGGGCGCACTGGGACGCGGCATACTGGCACGCTCCCCACTGGCGGCCCTGTTCGCCCGGAGAAAAAAAGGCGTGAGATAAGAAATTAAAAGTAAGAAGTAACGAAACAAGTTAGGTACATAAAACAACCCAAAAGAAAATAAAAAAAAAAATTAGTGCACCACGCGCGCCTCGAACTACGTCCCTAGGTGGTCATCAATCACTAGCTCAGCACGCTAACCACTCGGCCACGCCGAGAACTGAATTTTTCTGAAACATTTCCGCATTTTATGTCATGACCCGCATTTATAAGGCCGGGACTTCATGTTTCGCAGTCTACAGGCCTTTGCTACCGCTCTAACAATTGCAACTTCTAGGTCATTTTAGCTTGCTGTCTGCTCTCACGACTTGCAACTAGTGTTCTGGGTGCCTATGCGTGCTATTTTGTGCACTGGAATCATTTTAACATGTGGAGTTTGACATCGCTGGCAAATTTACCAACGCCGTCTTTTGGGTGGTGCTCTGCTACCGTGGGCGTAATTTTCGCTGGACACGGAGCTTTAGTAGAAGCCTTCAAGGAAAAAGTGCGACCGAGCTTCAATACCGGCAAGCGCCGCAGCGATGACCCTAATTGCGTGTAACTAAACCTTATTTGTATGTAAACATTGCGGGAAGCGTTGCGATGACCGAAGGCTCGGCTGCTTGATACGCTGAGTAAGAAAGAGCGCAAAAGCTTGAGAAACACGCCAAATATTATGTATTACAAGCGCTGTATGTTGTTGCTTTTTCTCTCATTAGCCCATCGCTCGGTAAACTACTCTCTTCCTGGTTTTAGTTTTTTTTTTAGTTTTTCTTTCTGCTGTTTATACTGGGCCGTATTGCAGGCTACGCTCGCCTGCGATTGAGCCCGCAATGAACGTTTTCTCAGTAATCATTGTGCTAGAGTGCCCTTAAGATCAGCTGTGAAGTTGGTTATGCATGGTAGCCCACATTATTCAATTCCAGCTTTAGCTGTGCGTTAATCGCCAGTGTGTCATCAGATCGAGACGCGGCGTTCGTTGTCTCTCTCGAAACGCTCGAAACGACCAATGGAAATATGGAAACTATAGAAAAAAGATGCTGCCTTTGTTTTCTTACAAATGCGCAACGACTTCACAGCAAAAAGCGCTTGCTTGAACCATATTTTTCATATGCCCCCCGATGGTCGATTGAAAGTACGCTGTTGCCGTGTTGGCCCCTGAGGGATGCTACTCCGGCTGACGCCGCAGGCCGCACCGGCTATACTGGGGCACTGGGACCAGTGCGGCCCCAGCGCACATACAGCGCTTTTCCCAGTGCATCGCGGATGCCAGCGCCTCACCCAGCGTCAAAATGCTAATCCCAGCGTTTTTCTTCCATCACACCAGTGCAGCTAGTGTCTTCCCGTTAGTGCTCCAGTGAATATCGCAGACCTCCAGCGTGCCCAGCAGATCCAGTGCAAAACCAGCGCGAAAATCTTACTGGTTTCGCACTGGAGCCGCTGGTTTTTGCAATAGGGTTGTTTCTCAAATCTGGAAACAAATCAAGGCAGACCCCCGCCGCCGCCCAGAGAACGCTCCGATTCTTGTGCCAGGAGCCAGTCTAGGGGACGCTCGAACTCAAGGGATATGGCCAACTCATGGAGACAAGGTAGGAGCAAGGAACGTGAGGGTATGACGCTGCGAACAAGGACTCCCAGGAAAGTGATCACAGAGATAAACGAAACGAGGAAATTAGGAAATAAAGCAAATGGTAGGAAATTAACGGGAATAGTCGAATCGAAACAGTCCGAGATCCAAAACTTAAAGAAACTACAAAGAAAAAAAAAACCCCTCCTCCGCCACAACCCCTCGTGTGCCACAAGTACACAGAGTGGAGTGCCCTGAGTTAAAGATTGACGGAATTTCGTTAGAAGGGTGTTCTACCTCGGCTTCCACGACGAAAAAAGAAGATAAACAAAGATCAGCAAGGCAAGGTATTGAATTTCGCCGATGAAGAGATACCTCGAGATATTGATAAGATGCTGAAGCTGGGTCCTAAACATGCTTTTGCGCCTAGAGTTGATGAGGCTGAACGTGTGACCATGTCACGCTATATTGGAATAGAGTTGAAGATGCTGATAGGTCGCGGTGCATCCACGAGTGCTTGGAAGTGTTAGAGCACACAAAAGAAAGATTAAAGGGGAAACAGTGCCCTATTAACTATATTGCAAAATGTATGGCCTCAAGACACCTCAGAGTTATACTATCAGATAAAGAAGGGTATTTTAGTATTTTTTCTCAGAATCAGTTTCAAGAAAAAGCGGAGGCTGCTGTTGAGAAGAATTTCAAAAGGTTTCCTATGAAAGCAGCCATAATAAAAGAGACGGCTATGGCTCTACTAGGTGATCTTGGGCTTTAACGGATACGTGAATAGGTGAAACAATGCAAGCAATTACATTTGGAAGTATTCTTTTCGGAAAAAACCCATAAACGAGATGTTCCGTTCAGAGCCATCGTATCTGAGAAGAGCACGTGGCAGAACCTGGTCTCCAAATATTTGCAGAAACGCCTTTCCTCGCTGACTTCATCAGACCCCCTAAGGCTACCTAACTCTGAAGCCCTTGTTGAATTCCTTAAAGAACACAACCCAATAAAATGTGTTGGCTTCAGCATGGTTGTCAAGGATTCGTATTATAGCCTTCCCCATGACTTTCTCCTTAAACGTGTTCAAATTTGCTTTACTGAAGACAACAATGAATGCGACTTCATTGACGCCTCAGGTGTAAGTGTTGGAAGTTTCCTTGAACTTTTAAGGTTCTACCTGGAGTCCACCTTCATAGGCTGGAAGAACAAGCTGTTTACGCAGAAGGCTGGAGTATGCATTGGGTCGAGTGTTGCACCGGTCTTGAGTGACATCTTAATGTACGTGGACAGACACCTGAAGTATAACTTGGACGGCCTACATCATTCCACCTTCAGGTATGTGGACGACTTTTTAGCATTCGCAGACCGTGAAGGATTCAATCAATGAATGAAGAACATTATGGCTGTTTTTACTTAGTGTGGATCCGGGCTGGAATTTACTGTTGAAGAACCAGTGGACGATTGGTTACAGTATTTAGATCTATTAATTCAATTCAGTGATGATCATGTTTGTTGGGAATTCAACCCGAGATCGATGAAGCCGTTGCTAAGCTCCAATTCGGGGCATTCCAAATTAGTGAAGAATGGGATGATCAACACATGCTTGTTAAATGCGTTGAAGAAATCTTGTTGCCACAGCAAGGGCAAGAGTTTTGAAAGACAAGTGACAAGTATTGCAAAGGCCGGTTATCGGGAGTCGGTTATTATTGAGGCCAGTTGCCGGGTACTGAAGAGCCTTAGAAGAACGCGCAGACTGAAATCCCTGCCCAGCATGGGTGAGAGGAAGAAGAAGGTTGCAGTGGTACCGTATGCGCACAGAATTTCACATGACCTCAAAAATGTAGGCAAGAGGTATGGTGTTGACGTCGCATTGACCGCCCCGCTTAAGGTGAAGAGGATCTGCCCGGCTATTCAAAGGGAAAGAGAAGCGAAGAAGCAATAATGTGGGGTGAAACATAGAAACCCATAAGTTGGGTGCAAGACAGGTGTTGTGTACAGGCTTCCACTCTCTTGTGGAGCCAGTTATATAGGGCAAACAGGACGATGTATTAATAAGAGACTACAGGAACAGCTGAACAACTTGGAAAGTGGAAAGGACAAAACGTTTCTGGTATCACATTGCCATTCATATAAAATAATAAAGAAGAAGTGCACTCCTAAGTTTGGCAAGGTTAGGATTTTGTATCGCCACAAAGAGAAGATGACGAGATAGACAGTGGAATCATATTTTATTTCAACGGACAATAAGTGTGTCAGCAAGACTTCCCTTGTGTCTTTTTAAGTGACTTTTGTGCAGCAGGTGAACCCAGGGGCTGTTTCACATGATTGTATCGTTTTCTTCATGTTTGTTTTTTGTGGGACTTGGAGTTAAGGGCTTAGACATGGTTCTCAGTCAGCGCTTGTACTGTGGCTTTCTTTTATTTTATCCTTTTTTTCGTGTTCGCGCTGTTTATATTAAAAGCAGAGGACATCTAGAAACAATGATGAGCAGTTTCACACAATAATTAGCTGTTTTACACACGTCTCACTATAGGCAGCGCACATGTTCGAATTGGGCAAAAATGCATTTCTGCTTCGAGTTTTTAAAAAAATAGAAGGAAGTGCTCCGACTTGCATGATAACCGCACAGTATTCCATTTTCCCCCTAAAGTAGTTATTAGCGACGCACACCGCAATATAGAGCATTACATCTATTAAAAGTGTAAAGTTATAGCACTGTAAAGAACATCAATCGGACCAGTCGTAGGTTAAGGAATCGGTAAATTGAGGCAATGGATGTATTTGCTTTATCAAGCGGTTGTACATCAAGACGCGGCCTATAGACAGCGAGAAAGAAATATGCATTTTCCGGATTAATCAACTTTTGAACAACTTGGGCCATTAGCGTGTACTTTTCACAAGATCAAAAAAGGCGTGCACAGTCAGGGCATAATTGCTTCTCAGAAAGAGAGACGCGCGGCATCTCTCACTATTTTTCTACGGAAAGCAGAAAAAAAAACTGATCTTTAGAAAGGAAAAGGCGCGGTAACTGTCTCACTTGTTTTCTGTGAACAATTCAACCACTCCGTAACGGAAGGGAGGAAGGTGGGAGTGAAAGTGGAAAGAGAGAAAGAGGGGCCATAGTTAAGGGCTACGGAGTAATTTCGACCACCAGGTGGTCTTAAACATGCGCTAATCACACACCACGCGGACGCATCTTCGTTCCGCCTCCATCGAAACGTGTGGACAGCTGAGCGGAGCCATAAGGGAAGGATGGGAAGTGGGAGTGAAAGTAAAAAGAGAAAAAAGCAAGCCGTAAAGGAGGGCTACAAAGTAATTTCGACTACCTTGGCATCTTCATTGTGCGCTGAGATCGCACAACATACGGACGCCTCTTCGTTTCGCCTCTGTCGATGCACAGCCCCCGCCGGTGGGGGTCCAACCTGGTACTCCGGCATAGTAGTCGGGCATTTGAACCACCGCACTACCACGGCGGAGCACCTCTCATAACCTGGTACTCCGGCATAGTAGTCGGGCATCTGAACCACCGCACCACCATAGCGGACCACCTCTCATAATCACGTGCGCGTTAGTCTGCTGCACAATGTCACTTATTGTCACTATAACTAAAATACCCGGGCGGGTGTAATTATAAAGGCAAACGCCTTTCATGGCTCGCGAGGCTCATATTGTGAGGAGAGAATTTATTAGCAAAACGTAGAGCCCTGCAATTGTCCAAGAGACTTGATTACAGCCCAGTCGTGGTAGTACAGTGGTAAGAAGGCCGACTGCTGTGCTGGAGTTCCAGGGTTCGATCCCGAACGCTGGCGGCTGCGTTTCGGTGCAGAAGAAAAGACATCCGTTTGCTGTGCGATGTCGCCGTTGGTCTGGCTGTAGGAAGATGGAAAAGAAAATGCACGGGCATGGTATATGGCTCTGTAGCTGAGCCACGTCCGCTCCCTCGTGCGGAGAGAAGAAAAACCAAAATTAGGTGGGGCTTACCTTTAGTTAAGCCCGGTAGGTTGCGAAAGCAACAACAGCATAGCTACGCTGTAGTTCAGCTCGTAGTATAGCCAACTGCGGTGAACCATGTTGATCGTACGATTAACACAGGACACACATTGGAGTTTAGTGTTGATTAGCTTTATTGTTTACACCTATGAAGACACTTCGGTGATTACTGAAGTAGTGAGACTCTGTCTCCACACGAGTAATCACATAGCCATCTTTAGTTGAATGTCTATACTGCTTTGGAGACACTAGTTGTTCAGCCACTGGATTCAAATGTGGTAGGCCCTCGGAATAGGCGGGGATTGATACCCGTTTGACACACTGTATAGGCGACCTTCTGGTCCTTAAGTCTGGCTCTACACGTCATACACAACACAGGACTTCTCATAGTCTGCTCGTCCCATTCTGGATAAGCTAGGTCAGGAGTAGGATACACGAGCTCGCTTACCGGAATCAAGCAGTATGCATGTATGATAACTTTATTATGGAGCCGGCAAACGACGGGTTAAAGCTTCTTGACGGTGGCCAAGCGTCGACTCGGGGTTTTGCAGCCTTTATGCCATAAGGAATCATACACTTAGTACATACTTCCGAAGGCGTAATTCGTGAACCGTCTTAAAAATTCTCGCGTAGCCAAGTGATATACTCCTCTTCTCGCATACTCTGAACGTCGTTGCTCTTGTAAGTTCCCCGTTGACATAGTGAAACTAGCCCTCACAAGTGACGCTTCCCGTCTCTTTTTCAAATGTACAACTCGTTCTCGCTTTTCAAGCCGTTGTTGCCGTTTTTCTGTTTCCTGAACTCGTCGTTGACGCCTAGTTGCATTCCATCGTTCTTGAGCTGCTCGAACACATTGACAAAGATTCTTCGCTGTTAAAAGCGTCCATTAAAGTGTCGTTTTCCTCCTCTCTCTCTCAAATTTGAGAGTAGATGTGACAGCAGTGCCTTCACTCGATAGCAACGCGGCTCCAGCTGCAGCGCGCCGTGCCTACCGATCGCCGCCACCACTCGACGACTTGACGTGGTAGCCCATTTCTCGCAGTTGGAATGACGTCACAGTGACGTGATCATCTCGTCCGTGGGGCGCCGTGCCTACCCGACGACTCAACTTGGTAGCCCATCTATCGCAGCTTTTGACGTCATAGCCATCACGTGCTTATCGACCATGGCTACGAGAAGTGCTGAAAATCGGAGTAGTATTGCTTTCGCAATAACAGAGAAGAAAGAAAAACAAGAGGGAGAGAAAAATTGCGCCGCAGCAGTTGTTATCCACCACCGCAGCGGTGGCGGGTGCAATGACGGCCTACAAAAGATAAAAATTCGGTGGCAGGCTAGCCCCTGCCGCAAGCTGCGGTGACCTACCTCTACCCGCCCCATCATGGCCAATTGGTGGCAAAATCTTCATTTAGTGAAGGCTAAAAAAATATATAACAATATGTTATCGCCGTTACGTGGGTGGCCTTCCGGCTGCTGATCGTTGCCTCCAGGTCACGCCTGGCGGCGATTTCCGGTGCACAGGTCGTAAGGCGCTCTTGCATATGTCCATCGTGCTTACTTGCTAGAAACTTCCACTTCAAAATGCCTTCGACAGCATCCTTTCGTTTAGAGTTGTTCAGAAAATATACTGAAGACTAAAATTTCGCTATACAGAGTTTGCAATGGTAATACGTATCTACCGTTACTGCCTAGGGTGCCAGTTCCGAGCTGGCCAAAACAGCCGCCCACAGCTGCGGGCTGTCTATTTGCCAGGAGACGGGGTACAGCATGCGATTGATTTGATTGATTGTTTTCGAGAAAGGGGAAGGCAAGGTAACTGTCTCACTTGTTTTCTGTGGACACCTCAACCGAGCTGTAGCGGACATAGTCTACAGAGTACAGAATGTGAGCACAAACTGCTCAGGGAGAGTTTCAAACCGTGCATTTGGGCGAGAAGGAGCCGGATGAATTAGAGGAAGCCTTGCAGCGGAGTGGAAAGTTCGGGCCTGTAAATAGCACCACGTATTCGGTTCGATTTCAGATACGGACTTGTGAAGGGGAGGGAGGGATAAGCGGGAGTTGCGGTAGTGGAGTGTCACGTCTTGAAAGGTGAGGAGGGAGTCACGCTTGTCCATCCAGGAAGATGGAATTTGCCGCCTTATTTCCAGGGTGGCATGCGTGAGCCGGAACATAGAAGTATTGGATAGGACGGGAAGGGGGGGAGGAATTCTTAAGAATATTGAGCCAGAAAAAGAGATTGTAATCTTTACAAAGTTGCGGAATGCGGTTTTAGAGTCGTTAAATATGAAAAGGACCGGTGTGTTGACAATGGCGAGATCTATGGCTGCTTCCTCTGCCGCAGTGGAAGTGAGAGCAGGGATAGTGATTACGGTGAGGGGGGTTCATGTATTGGAAACAGTGGAAACAGAATTGAAGCTTTGTAACAACAATCCCAAAAGGCCACGCTACTGATGTATATTTCTAGTACAACGGGCCCGATTTTTAATGTTCGCCAGAATCCCTGTGCTATAGTTTCACTCATAGCGATTGCGAAATATCGTGCACGTACAATTTCGTTCTGCATTCGCAGCAAGTTGCTGCTAGAGGACGGGAGGCTGTTGTTTGGAGGATTCGTCCCATCGGCTGGTCACGGTATGAGGGCGTGCAAGCTTGCCAAGTCCGAGTGGTACACACAAGCCCGACTTTACAGGCCGTGCTTCTCTCGGAAAGGGAACGTCAGGCAGCCTGGCGGACTCTTCTTGAATACCAGCGTATCACTGCTCAAGCTACCGAATGCTTGTTGGCTCCGCATCTGCTGCAACAACGGGCCGACCTTTAGAGCAAGACAAAGACTGCCCGGAGCACCGTCAAAACCCTGGAGGCCCTGGATATACTGGATGACGTGTCAAGGGTTCTATCGTTAGGACAAAAGTTTGCTGTGGAGCCCAAGCCGTCAGCTGCACAACTACTTGCGATGATACATCAAGTATCGTAGCGTGCAACGCGACTGGAACACAACCATTGCATTTCAGAGGGAGTCCACGTTATGGAATGCTCAAAGCCAGGATCTTCCAAGCTACCCCTCAAGCGCGTACAGTCCTTCATCAAGGTACAGTTTGTGCTTGTGCTGCCTGCGGGCAAAGAAGGTAGATTTGCGATTCTACCCTCTGAAATTTATAAGGCCAAGGCTGACGAAGCCCTGTCTTATATATATAACTGCTGCAACGAAATAATGATGTCAAAACAAAACGTAGACCGAAGGAGCTAGGCAACAAGATAAACCTTACCAAGCTGACAAAAGAAATAGGCGATGCACGAAACATTTTAAACGTGTTTTTCTGCGCAAAAATCCATAAACCGGAAAATCAAATCAGGGTGATCATTTCTGAAACTGGCATATGGCAAAAAACAGTTTCAATGTACTTACAATTCAAATTTACCTTTGGTCGCTTTACTACCATTTTATGGTTAAGAAATGTGACGAAATTTTAAACTTTGTTCAGTCACACTAACATGACAGCATTGTTGCATTTTCTGCGGATGTTAGCGCTCGTGGTGTTCGTCTCTCATCTCTTGTGTCCTCGTCTTTTGCTGCGCAATAGTGTATCGGAACTATGTATTAAGCTGCCCAAAAAGCCACGCTAGTGCATATGCGTCAGACTGTGTACTGTACTGGCACGAGAGGCTGGAGGCGCGTGCAGATCAGCGAGCGGCATGATGCTCAGGGTGCATGTTCTGGGAAGGGCCTTGACAGAGAGAATGGAGAAGGAGCTGGGCAAGGGATGGGTGACACAGAAAGGGGAGACAGGGGTCAAGCGAAGGGAAGTAAGCAGGGCTCTGCCAGGGGTGATACGAGATAAACGACTGAGTTGTTAGGCCATCAGGGCTAGAATCAGCCACCCTTCACCACCTCCTGATGTCCCCTCCTGATGCGCGATGAAAGAGCTGGTTAAAGGTCCCCAGAAGGTCGACATTACTCCGAAGCGCTCGACTACGACTTCTATTTCTCACTTTTCACTTTTATTCCCAACTTCCTCCCTTCCTCTGTGGCGCTGTGCAGGTGTTCATAGAACAAGTGTGACAGTTACTGCGCCTTTCTCGTCCTGTGAACTATTATTATTATTATTAATACCGGTGCATATCTCCACACAGGTACAAAATTGCCTGGCACTATAATACAATAATATTAATTGATTCACAGGAAGGCAAAGGCGCAGTATCATTCACACTTGTTTCTGTGGAACCTGAACCGCGCCATAACGGAAGAGAGGAAAGTGGGAAGAGAGAAAAAGAAGCCGTAGTAGAAAGCTACGGGGTAATTTCGACCACCTGGGGATGTTTAACATGCACTGACATCGCGCACACACGGACGCCTCTTCGTTTCGCCTCCATCAAAACGCAGCCGCTGGCGGTCGGGATCAAAGCCGGGTACACCGGCACAGCAGCCGGGCACAGCTTTCGAGCCGCCTTCCGAATATTTCCCGGCATTGCTGCCCATCGTTCTTACTTGCTGGAACCTTCCACTTCAAAATGCCCTCGACACCATCCTTTCGTTTAGAGTTGTTCAGAAGATATACTGAAGGCTAAAATTTCGCTATACAGAGTTTGCAATGATAATACGTATCCACCATTACTGCCTAGGGTACCTGTTCTAGTTATAACTACGCATATCCTCTCCCTTCAAAATGCTCTCGACACCTTCATGTCGTTTGACCCGGCTACGTGGTGCCTTGAGGTTTGTAGACATCTACGAAGAAGGCTTGCGCTTCCTTTTTGTCTGCTTCGGTTTAACTGAGTTAAATATATCCTTAATTTCTTTGCCCTAGCCATCTCTTCGATCTCCTCTCTTTTTTTTTCTTTCTGCAATTTGGCCTACCATTCGTTCCTTACGGGAGGGTGTACGTCTCCAATGAAGTGTATGATAATAGTGGGTCCTTTACTTTCCTGTAACCATACTTACATTAGCAAAAGTTTAAAACATAAACGGGCTTACAGGAAACGAAAGACGCAGTATTTGTGATTCTTTTTGGTAGACACCTTACCCCACTGAAAGAGAAAAATATGTGCAGTTGTGGCCGGCTGCGGAACAATGTTAACCCCGTCGGCCTACTTGGCTGGAGCGGATGAGTTCGATCGTGGAAAATCTGGTAAAAATCTCTTAACCATTGAGCAACAAGAACATTTCTTCAACTGCAACTGGTTCAGTTTCGTTAGGGAAGTAGTCTCTGGTGAAAGAAGTGTAAGCAGAGTCTCAAGTGACAAGATTCTGCAAAACTGTCATTGCCTTCTAAGTTCGCCGTCTGCTTGGCCTTCTTAATGCGCAGGCTGTGACCGATTTTAAACTCGGTGCCTATAAGATGATGACAATGAGGAAACAATATGTGGACCTTAGCTTGTCCCAAGCTTGTTTACAGGGATCGGGCAAGAGTTCTGAGGGAGGTTTATGGGCTTTGCACGCCCAGGTCATATACTCGAAGTTGTCTTTCTCCCCGCAAAACGGCAGAAGAGATTCATATCCTCCTTTATGAGTTTTGATATGTTGTTTGGATTGGGGAGGGTCCCCGTTGGTGCCCGTCTCCTATTACTTGTTTGTTCTCTGGTCAGTGTTTTATGAGGTGGTGGGAGTGTTCTTATCGCTTTCTAGTGTGCAGTGAGTTCGTGGAATGATACGGCTGGCTCACCGAAGGGTTCCGGTTCCTGATTTTGCGCCACCGCGCGGCCGGCTAATTCGCGAGCGTATTGGTGGGCAGCCTCACTTCCCGGATTCCCCGCATGAGCTGGGGTCCATAATAATTCGATATCTCTCGAGAGAGGGGATTCTCGCATTTCACCGAGTATTTGTGAGGCAGGTTTGGAGACTCTACCTTTAGCAAAGTTACTGATTGCCAGTTTGGAGTCACTTACTATGGTTGTGCATTAGTAAAAGCGATGGCCGCGGAGATGGCGGCCTCCTCTGCCACTAGTGGTCTGGATGTGGAAACAGTAGCCGCCATAACGAATCTCGCTGGGTTAGTATTGGGCTGTGTGACTCCACATATCGAATATTTGTTAGATTTTTCGCGTCTTCTGCAGCGTCGACCTAGATGACAGCCTGTAGCCGGCTTATGGTTTTGTGTAGGCTCTTAACTCGTGCTTTTATTCGGCTTTGAGGGGGGGGGGGGGGTGTTATGTTCCGAGGAAGAGGTTTGGTGGTGATCATACTTCGGATATCGCGTGGAATAGTTGAGGGAGGTCTTGTAGGGGTTCGCCCTCAATACCTAATCTCTCAAGTATTGTCCTACCGGCGGGACTAGACGCCAGCGGGACTAGACGCCTTATAGATAGACGCCTTATTTGGGCAGTTAGTTGTGCTTTGAGTTCCTCGTAGGTATTGTGGACCCCTAATTTGAGAAGCTCTTTGTTAGGAGTCGAGCGAACCAGGCCCATTGCTGTTTTGTAAAATATTCTAATGATGGCGTCGATCCTTTTTTTTTTTACGCAAGCTTGCCATTCTCTCAACATCGTTTCTTTGGAGTTTTAAGTACGGGAGGGAGTATGTAATCCTGCTTATGATTAAGGCGTCTATGAATTTTAAGAGGTCGTGTTTTTTCGTGCCTCATTTTCTATTAGTGATTCTTTGTATTAGTCTGGCTGTTTGGTGAACCGCCCATTTCTGCTTGTTAATTGCTCGCGCGTTCCCAGAGTTTGTAGCCTGAGCCCCAGATCTTGATCTCTTGAACCTTTGTTATTTCCACGCCCTGTATAATGACTGTCATCAAGGGCGCATTTAATTTTCCTTTATGGAGCACTATAAGCTCCAAATTTTCAGGGGAGCATTCTAGGCCTGCTCTCCTGGCCTGCTCATCGATGACGTCTGCAGCTGCTTGAAGAGCGGCCACGATTTCACCAAGAGAGCCCTTAGTTGCCCACACCGTAATATCATCCGCGTAGAGGCTGTGCTGTACTCCTGGTATTTTGACGAGTCTATCCGGGACTTTTATTAATGCCAGAAATAAGAGGAACGGAGAGAGAACAGCCCCCTTAGGGGGTCTTCTTTTTCCCTGTTTTATCGAGTGGGATTTCAAGTTGCCCACGGGCAGTTCCACCGAGAGCTCACTGAGAAAGGCCTTTATGTAGTTGTAAGCCTTTCGCCCAAGGTTAATTCCGTTTAGGTGCTCTAGTATAATATAATGGGAGACATTGTTAAATGCTGCTTTTCCTTTCAATAAATCCATCTATCTATCGATCTTGTTAAATGCTTCCTTTAGGTCAATAACCAGGATAGCCTGTGTATTTATCTTTTTAGATCTGTTAATGATGTCATGTGACACTTGAAGCATAACATCCTGTGTAGAAAGTCCCCTTCTGAAGCCCACCGTGGTGTGTGGTAGAAGCGAGTATTCTTTGGCATAGTCCTGCAGTTTATTAAGCACAGCATGCTCCATTAGCTTACCTAAGCACGAAGTAAGCGAGATTGGCTTCATGTTATTGAGGTTTATCACCCTGTTAGGTTCTTGAATAAAGATCGCCTTGGCGTGCTTCTTGGATTGGGGTATGCTACCACTCTCCCAGCACTAATTCAAGTAATCCGTGAGCGCTGTGACCGAATTTAGATCTAGGTTCCGTAGCATCTTGTGATTGATTTTATCTGGTACAGGCCCAGATTTTGTCTTGAGTTGAGACAGTGTGGCCCAGATATCTTCATCCGAGAAAGGCTAGTCAAAATTTGAGCTATCGTGTTGCGTGTAGTCAGAGTACAAATCTCCATATTCGCTGGAGTTTACATAGTTATTTTGTAGCGACGATAACAATTGTTCTCCGGGGTATTAATGGATAATCTGGTCTATAGCGCTTCTGTTGACTGTCTTGGACTGGGCTGAATCAAGAAGGTGGCGTAGAAGGTTCCAGGTGTGCTTGTTTCTAAGCTGCCGTTAAGTTCGTTGCATACCTGATACCAGTTCTGGCGTGTAAGGTTAAGGGCTTGTTCTTCAATTTCCTTCTCAAGCCGTGCAATGCGTAACTTGAGCTTCAAATAATTCTCTGCTTTTTACATTTCTTCATGAAGGTGTGTCTGGCTTCCCACATGTGCGCTAGCCTGGAGTCTATGATGGTTTACTCCTCATCCGTTTCTATGCTACTGGTGTGCTTAAGGGCGTCTACACATATATCCTGTACCCACTTCTCCAAGTCCGAGGTGCTGCACGGCACATTACTCTCCCTGTCTTTCCTGAATTTATCCCAGTCGGTGTGCTTACAGGAGTTCCATGCCCTTTTATTACGTGAGTTGGTTTGTATTGTAATGGCCAGAATGCAGTGGTCGCTGTTAAGGTCTTCCCTGGTATTAAGCCTGGTGGGATTGATCGCGTTTCGAGCTAGTGACAGATCAGGATTAGTGTTCCTCGGTATACTGTTTCCGGTTCTCGTGCGTTTAGTAGTATCATTCAGTAGCGTGAGGCCCAGCTCCTGAATCTACCCTAGTATTGCTGTGCATTTACCATTAGTCTTTGGGTAACCCCATTCAGGGTGATGGGCGTCGAAGTCCCCAACTATGATAAGCTGGCCTTTCTCACAATTTTGTCTAGGAGTTTACTTGTTGCCTGGGTGGGATCCTTGTCAGAGCTGTAGACGTTGATGACGTAGGGGAACCTTTCTCCCTTCGCGGCGGAAATGATTTCAACAAGCGTACGATCTATGTTTACGTCCTCAATTTCGTGCTGCTCATAGCTGATGTCCCTTCTGATCAGTACAGTCATTGATGGATATCTGCGGCTAGTTCGCAGTTGCGTAACGCTAACTTAGCCTGAAAGGGTAGCCACTCTGGAGGGTTTTTGTAGTGCGATAATGTCTGGTTTGACAGTGGTGTTCTGGCCTTCTTCCGTGCGTACTCCCTACAGTTGCACTATCAGACTGTTTTATTTTCCGTTTGGCGGAATCCATGTCTTACTTTGGCTTGTCTCCTCTGCGCCGGGTGGAGATACGGTAATTTGCTGCTGCCCCATCAAGCCATGCAGTACCGATCCTAAGTGCTTAATCTGCTGATCTGTGCTGTCTCATGCGCAATCTTGAGTTGTTGTAGAATACGGGTGGCCTCCTGCTGCCAACGTCCGAGGCCAGCAATGTAGTTCCCAAGCTCTGACGCTTTGCCTTTTAAGCACTCTTCTATCTCATTCATTATTTTAGGCCGCGGGACTTTTGGGGCACTCCCCTGGGGCATTCTTCAATCTTTTTGTCATAGCAGTAGGGGTCTCCACCTCTCATTGGGCGCCGGTCTCCTAGTTGGGAAGACGTGATCTGTTTGCATAGGTGGGCTATCTGAAGTTTATTTAACTAGCTCTTTTTGAGATTTTTCACTTTTGAGGGAATGAATGCGTTTGCTTTGTGATTCTACCAATTTTTCTAGTTTATCTATGTGTGAAAGAAGCCTCTCAATAACTCTTGTCTGATCCTTCACCTTATCATCGTTGTCTTCTTTCTTCCACGAGATGGTCTTGCCATCCGCGACGTTTAGGTCATTCTTGGAGTCCCTCTTTTCGCTTGGATCCCTTGACCGTCGTCCGGAGTCACTCCTGCTTTGGTTGGGCGTGCTCCTGTGCCTTTGCAGAGACGGAAAAGAAGATGAGGAATGTCTCTGGTAGCGAGCTACGTCCCGGGTCTCTGGTCTTCCTCTTGGCTGTTGGGAATTATCAGTGTCCGTCTTCTTAGCGATTGTCTCTGGTGTTCTACCTTTGACAAAGCGGAACTTTCAGTTGCTGCTGCATGTATTGGTTGGTTGGTTGGTTGGTTTGTGGGGTTTAACGGCCCAAAGCGACTCAGGCTATGAGAGACGCCGTAGTAGAGGACTCCGGAAATTTCGACCACCTGGGGTTCTTTAACGTGCACCGACATCGCAGAGCACACGGGCGCCTTGCTTTTCGTCTCCATCGAAAACGGCCGCCGAGGCCGGGATTCGATCCCGCGTCCTTGGGAACAGTGGTCGAGCGCCGTAACCACTGCGCCACCCCGGCGGGGGGCCCTTTCCATAAAATGAAATGGGCCTTGCAGGTCGGTTTTTCGTCTTCCGTGGGTGGCGGGTGGTTATGTCTGCATCGGTGGCATGTCACTTTTTTAGTTTGGGGACATACGCCCTGTCTATGTAGTGTCCTTCTACAGTTGAAGCATGCTTCCACCTTGTTGAGAAGTAGAGCCACATTATGTAGGGCTCCCGGATACCGGAGAACTCTGGGAACTGTCGTACTAGCCACGATGACAACAATGTGGTTGGATTTCCCATACCTAATTGCGGATATAGCATCAACATCAGGGTTCATGTGTCTGTAGTTGCGTCTCTGATTCCCCGCGGTATTCATTATGTACTATGCCCTTGACAGAGAGATGCGGAGCTGGTACGCAGGTGTTGACAGGGTACGTCTTTCCGTTTAGGGTGAAGGCCAATACTTTCCTATAGGCTTCTCCTCGAGCCCTGCTTGGGGTGCTGATAGTAATTTTTTGGCTGATTAGGTGTCGCTGGGCGATATTTTTTTCGAAGACTATTACGCTATGTATCTTGGTGTCTCTACTGGGCAAGGCATTCTTCACTTTGTTCTGACGTCTAATGCGTCAGCATTGGAGTCGGCTGGCGACCGCAGTGCCGTGGTTATGGCGTTCGACTACTGTTCCCCAAGATGCGGGATTCAATCCCGGCATCGGCGCCCGCTTTTCGATGCAGGCGAAAGGCAAGGCGCCGGTGTGCTGTGCGATGTCAGTGCACGTTAAAGAACCTGAGGTGGTCGAAACTTCCGGAGTCCTCCACTACGGCGTCTCTGATAGCCTGAGTCGCTTTGAGACGTTAAACCCCACTAACCAATCGAGCTCTGAACTTGTCGTTCCTCTGCGGTTTCCGCGCGTGTGCTGAGTTACTGACAAGCATACTGCAGTTACACATGATGTCTACAAACTCGCCTTGTCAGATGAAAGGAAGGACGCACTAGGTGTCTACAAACTTACTACGAAATGTAACTACTAACATTAGTGTGTACACACACAAAACCACACCAGATCGCATTACCCATATAACGCGATCGAAACCGGTTCTCGAAGCCTTTGTGATTGATGATCCTTTAGAGAGCCCGTAAAGTTTAGGCAGTTAGGAGTAGGGTTTATTCTTCTTGGCCTAATTTATGGCACCGCATCAAATGGACCATGAATTCATGGAAATTCGAATCTGAGTCTGCACATGCCTGTTATTTACCTGCACTTGTAAAAATGAAATAGGATTAGAGGGTCTTTTGAATGTCTATTAAGAAGGGAATGGCGAAAGCCATTTTCTTCTATTCAGTCATTTGCCTCTCCTCGTTTACCACTTATCGGCATCCGTTGCAATGCTACGTGTAAATATAATTGGCTTAGAGGAAAGGAAAGGCCCCGTCTATTACACTTTCTGGTAAATGTTTGGCCGATACACCATCGCTCCTGTCACGTAGCGTTCTTTGGCGGCCGTCCAAGTGCCGAACTGCAGATGGCAAGAACGCTAAACAAGAACTTATTTCGCGGAGAGATCTCGCGCACAACACGTAAACACAGGATTGCGTTTCATGAGCCTAGAGAGGCTTTCACCTTAAATAATTGGTGTACAGTAAGAGAACCGCGCGGTATCTGTCACTTTTTCGTGGACGCCTGAGCAGCACCGTAAGGGATGGGAAGAAGGAGGCAGTGAAAGTAGAAATGAGAATTCTTAGTGGCTGCCGCAATAATTTTACAAGGAGATTGAAGCTAGTTAGGTTCCCATATGCCATGACGCCACCGGGAATGCTGTTTCTTCCTAACTTTGATACGAAAACGTTAACGTTCAAGTTCAAGGTAACTTTATGACTGCCTATATACAGGCCCCTCCTCTCCTTCAGGAAAACCCTAAGGACGTCCAAGAGAGACGGAGGTCCGCAAGGGGACGTCTTTCGCAAAGTCTCCCGTGCCAGATTCGCTACTCGAGCTTGCTGCTCCGGAGCCCTGTTCCGGAAGAGGACATCTCAGGTTTCTTTCTAATTCCATCAATATGCACGGGAGAATCGGGGCATTCCCAAATGAGATGATACTGATTGGTTATTATCCTGCATTTGGCGCAGAACTTTGGAGGTTCCTTTCCCTCCCTGTATAGATAAGATAGAAAGAAAATGTTTGTTTGCAATTTTCTTCAGTATCTGCACTCGTTAGGTGTGACAAACCGATCTGGAGGTACAAGGTCTAATCTTTCATTCCTGTGTGCAGCCTTGATTTTATTCCTCTGTGCAGCACCTCCACCGACATGTAGAGTTTTGACAGGCGTCTTTCATTCCTTTTTTGTTCCTTTGAGGACAGCATAAAATTTCATACTTAAGCGGAGAGCAGGACAGTTCTCTGACAAGAACGTATTCTTCTACCGTATCCGGCGCTATCTCAAGTCTACGCAATATATCACCATTGGAGCCCGCCTCGACCAAATAGTGATATCATCCGCGTATATGCTATGTTGGACTCCCTCTATTTGTCTTGGTACAGGGGAGAGTTTCCTCAGAGTGAATTTGAACAACGTGGCGGAGAGAACAGTTCATTGTGGCATTCCTCTATCCCCATCGCCGAAGATTCGGACTTGAGACCTGAGGATTTGATGGTAGTCTGTCTGCCCGAAAGAAAGTTCCTAATGTAGGTATCTGAAGATTTTCACTTCTGCGTTGGAATCATTCAGATTTTCGAGTACTGCCCTGTGTTACACATTATCGAATAGCCTTTATGAGGTCCAACCTGGGAATCGCTCTTGTGCGGGTCTGTTCCCCCTTATCTGGGACGCTGTGTTTCAACTGAAGCATGACATCCGGTGTGCTGAGACACGGCCTGTACCCAACCATTTCGTCTGGCCAGAGCAGCTTCTTTCCCTATATTTAGAGAGTCTTTTCTGCGCTACCTTCTCCATCAGTTTCCCCAAGCAGGAAGTGAGG
This sequence comes from Amblyomma maculatum, assembly GCF_055883805.1. Lineage (NCBI taxonomy): Eukaryota > Metazoa > Arthropoda > Arachnida > Ixodida > Ixodidae > Amblyomma > Amblyomma maculatum. The sequence continues at coordinate 75,761,852 of NC_139354.1, forward strand.
GAGATGGTTCTCATATTATTCAAGTCCCGAGGTTTACCTGGTTCGCGAATGACTAGGTTGGACTGCTTCTGTTCATTTGGTATTTTCCCTGTTTCCCATATCGTGTTCAAAATTTCAGTCAGATACGTGATCGAATTGCTTTCTAGATTCTTAAGTGTTGTCTTTATTATTCCACCTGGACCCGGGGCTGAATGCTACTTTAGCTCGGTCAAGACCGCTCTTACCTCAGCCCTGTCGTAGGGTTCATACAATTCCGCATTGGGTATGCCCGAGTTCTCCAGGAGGAGCCTGCCTTGTTCTCGGTTCATGTATACCTTTGTAATGTGGTCCAGTAGGTCCGGGTTTGAGCCCTCAAAGTTGTGCTTAGAAGCAATCTGGGCTTCTCTAGTTTGTCGCTTCGAATGACTAGGATCTATTTCAATCTGAGCTTCTCTAGTTTGTCGCATCGAATGACTAGGATCTATTTGGCGACGCAAGATCGCCCAGGTTCTCGAGAGACCCATATTCGACCTTAACCCGTCGCACAGGTCTATCCAGCCCTGTTCGCATGCATATCCAGGCCGCATGTTTTTGGATCAACCTATTTTGCCTGGCCAGTTCCCTGCGTAGGTGCCTATTCTATGTTTCTTTAGATCGTCTTCCAGCTCTTTCTTCTGGCGTGTCATATTAAACTA